>NC_051066.1:17313417-17663417 GCF_004664715.2 Peromyscus leucopus
GTTTTCATAAATCCAAAACTGAGATTTTCTGGGCTACAGCACTCATCATCTGACCGATGGTATCAATACCGTACAGGGCAGAGAGGAGTGCCTGACATTTCATTTGAAGATCTAAAGAAAGTTTCTGATGAGGGTGTTGCAGAAGGTAAATTTTCATTCTTAATGTTTACCATCTTTTAAGAACAGGCTGGCCTGATAATCCCCAGATGTTGTTTCTTGTTTTTCTAATTGAAACCAGATGTAGGATTCTGCTAAAAAAAAAAAAAATAATAGGTATGCCAACTATTTAGGTATAAATTGTGAAGAAAATTATTTACTTCTGTGTTTGAAATTTACTATATATATTCCTTCCTGAATTTCTTCTTTGTTTCAGACCCTTTGCAGCTGTCTAAGATCAAAAGAGTCATGCGTGATTTTTATGAAATAAAAGTGTGTGTTTTAAAAGAATGGTTTATTTGTAAAATAATTTCTTGTAAAGTTTGTGTGCTTGAGATGCCTCTTCCTCCCATGATTTCCTCCTCCTGATGGTATTTGCTGGTGACTTTGGATGTCTACTTTTCTCACTAAAATGGAAAGGCATGTTGAGGCCAGAGCCCACAGAGGTATACTTATATATCATTGTATTAAGGGGTGTGATGGAGAAACAGACTTACTAATACAAAGCAAGGTAGACATGCTGCGGGTCGGCTGCTGAGCCCAGCTTCCATTCTTCTCAAGCCGATGGGGACCAACGGCAAAGCCACTTTCCACTGCCAGACCTGGTCTGCTCACCCCAAGAGAAAGGATGACTCCCTTTTCATCTCTTCTTAAGCAGTCACATATGCAGACAAGAAGCGACACTCTAAGACTTGTACCCTAAAGCTATTGGCAGAACAAATTCTCACAACAGCATGTAGTAAAAGTAAATGAATGTATGAGGATTTTGTACAGCGTTTAAATCATAGTTTCTCTATGATTGCTTCCAAATGCCAGTGATTTTCAGTTATTTTGTTTATTACTAAAATATCCTTTGGTTATTTCTGCTTTATAAATTGTATTTTTCTTCTGTGTGAATATATTTATTTGCATCTACGTACATGTCTGTGTGTGTATACACTCATGTATACGAGGGCGGTGGACACAGAAGTTGATGTCAGGTCGTTTCTTCTTCCTCTCCATTTACCTGTTTAGCACTGGGAATACAGAGATGCTCTGCGACTCATGATTTTTTTATATGGGTACTGGGAATTGGAACCTGGGTCCTCATATTTGGGCAAGAGGAACTGTACCAACTGAGACATCTCCCCCTTTCATATTTCTGTTTTAAAATTTCTGTGCCTCTCTTTCTCTGTTATTATTATTTATATTTTCAAATTCTTATACTGATTCTTCTTAGGTCACAGCTCTTGGCTATCTGTCTATCTGACTTTACAGTTACTTAGCTTCCTCTGAGGAAGTTTACTCTTGAAAGTCTAATGTAAGTTTTCCTGTCTCCAGCAATCATACCACGGTCTTCTTGGTACTTTATGTACCAACACTGGGGATGAGGAGTCTGGTGGTAAAATATTTAATTTTAGAGTCAGGATATTACTGCTCAAATTTGAAAGAAATGGAATCTGTAACCAGCAGACAGAGCTGGAAGTAAGAGAGGGTATCTAGGGTGGATGCTGGCTATGCAGTGCCTTTTTCTTTCTGTGGCCAGTGTAGCCATGAACATCACAGGGACCTAGAAGAGAAAATATTGGTAGAAAGAGAAATAAGACTCTGGATTCACTTCAAGAATGATCCATTATTTATCCTTTTCACTGCTGTTTGATTAGTTAGTTCATAGAGATAGCACTGCAGGCTGAACTTGAACGAACAGTATTTCTTGTCTCCCTTATCTGAGATATTTCTGTAGTTCCCTGCTCATGTGACCTATATGGGACCTTTTCCCTTCCATAGAACATTTCTTCTAAGCCTTATATATGGTACCTGCAGTTTTTCATAGTCATGCTGTTACATCTGTGCCAGGTTTTGTTCATGAGAAAGGGACTCTAGATCATTTGTACTCCAACATCTCTCCTGTTCTGATTTTGTAGCATCATGGTGATATATGCAACCTTATCTTGGACAATCAATCTTCTCTGCATGCTTTGGATGCAGATGCAGTCTGTTAAAAACAATAAAAGGATAATAGCAATTAAATTAAATGTATCAATATTTTAGTAGCTTGATCTTGTAAAATTGTAAATGGATTGAGATATTGGAAGGTACTTAGCAATTCAGTCAAAGCCTGTTGGCCAGAGACTACTGAAAAATGAAAATATTATAATGAATGTGTCTTAATGTAATTGTCCAATATAAATAATATTACTGTGATGAGAACATATTCTGCTTAGATGGTTCTTAATCAACTTCCATGGATGTTTGAATTCATATTAAGGTCAAACAAGGTTACAAATATAAGTGTGATTATACTGGCAATTAATTTTCAATTCATATTTAGTAATAACGTTTGTTTTTTTAATCCAATCAATGCTATCCTTAAGGGCATGCAGTTTTTCTGAAAATTCTGTGTATGCTTTTTCTTGAGTTATTTCTGTCCCTGAGACATTGTTAAACTAGCTTATTGAAAAACTAATCTGTTTGTACTCCCTGTTTGAGAGCAATGCCCTACTATCGTAGCTGTTATGATTCCAATAAACATTAAGATGCCAACAATCAACAATCCTATTAACCTAAGTTCTGGTTTTCAGTATTATCAATAATTTCCCCCAATAAAGCATTTATATCTTTGATGACCATTTTCTTTTATTTTTACAAGAACCCATATGAAGGAGGATTGTTTTATTATCATAAAAGTGGAGTTGAGGGTATTAATGAATTGAGTTATGTGATAGAAAGTACACAGAATATGGTACAGGGTGTGGTATGGTGAAAAATAGTTTTGTAAGTGGGGTAAGAACTCAAAGTGCCATGCAGTTTCAATAGGGCAAAAATGCAGGAAAGTGTCCCTAATTTGTTTCTAGGTTGTTGGCACCAGTCCATGCTATGACTTTATAAATCTTGCTGGAATCCAGAGGAATTCTACAGAAGGCACAAGACTGAAGCCAGGTTATGAGGGGAATGGGACCCAGGTGTTAAGTCTTTGAGGGAGTTTTCATAAAATCAAGACTTTGGATCAAATATTTGGCTTCTTATGATATCTTTCTTTTTATAGATATCAGGAGGAGAAATTCAGAGAAACAATTTTTTTAAATGTAAACTATAAGTTGCAAGTTGCCTTTGAGCACTTAGTCTCATATTCCTTTTTTATTTATATATTTGAATTTTGAGTAAGACTATTTAATTATGACTTATCCCTGGGGTTTATAGAAAATTCGGGTGAGGCATAAATTTCCTGACTTTGCAAAAAGAGATTAAAAATGTTAGATAAACAGGACTATGGTTTGTTTTACTCTCTCTTGAGATCTCCATTATAGGGAAAGCAGTTAATAAGTGTCTGAAAACAGCTAGAGGAGAATCATGTGTTCGACCATAGTTGAAAAAGAACCTGAATCAATAGAAACATTAACACATTTTAAATGGCCAAAGGAGGTTTAATTTTTTGAGCCTGTGTTTATGATAATTTTGTCGTTGTAAAGCTTTAGTAGACCAACTATAACCAAGAAAGATTAATAACTTAGGAGAATTCCATTGATTTAAGTAGAGGTTCAACATCAATGTATTAAACTTTAACCTTTGCAGTTTTAATATTGTATGCATCATATTTAAGTTTCATCTCTTACATGCCTTAAATCACTACTAAGACCCTCAGAACATGCATAAATCTCCTATTTTTCCATTCCATTCTGGAAAGATCCAGCTATCTAAATCTTAATCACAACTGTGTAAATTTTTTACCTTTCCTTTCCATCTGAAAAGAACCCATCATTTTACCCTTCATAACAATTTGCTTAAATCTTTTGTCTGTCTTTTCCATCTGGACATATTCATCCATTTTAACTTTAATATATAAATGTCATTTTATCAAAAATATTTCCATTTGTATATTCATTTAACCTTCTTGTTTACTGTTATATTTTCTTAATACCATGAGAAATAGGTGGTGGATTATTCATAGTAGCCACTGAAAAAACAAGTCTTTCTTGAGTCATCATTGAAGCATAAAAAAAGTAAAAAAAAACAAAAAACAAAAAAAAAAAAACCAAACACTTTTAAATCATTAACAAAAGCATGATAGCTTTGAGTTTGCTTCTTTACTGAAAGTTGTTTGTGAGTTTACTTATCTCAGTAGGAAACCTATTAGCTCTAGGCAAGGTTTGAATTTTACATTTGAAACATTAAGAGGTTAGTAGGAATTTGCATTTTCCTAAATCAAAGAAAGAAGTGAGTTGGTAGCAATCTCTTTATTATCAATGTTTTTAAAGTATGTTGGAGAAGATTAACAAAGTCCATTAAGGTTTTTTTTTGTTGTTGTTGTTTTGTTTTTTGTCTTTGTTGTTTTTCTGTAGTGGAAGAAAACCTAGAGTATGTTTTAAGATCAGGGACTTTTATTATTTGTTTATTTACTTCCTTATGAAAGAGTCTGTGAACCTGTTGGCAGGCATTTTTTAAGCAGTTGAGGGCTGGCAGGTAATTCAGCCTTAGTTTTGACATTCTCTTATTTAAAAGGCTCGGGTAATTCAGCTTTCCTTAAAGCTCTCAGATTTGTATCAACAGCAAGTGTAAAACCCTAAGTTAACCTGTAAGCCCCACTTGCCCAAGAACTAGGTAATGCCCTGTGCTGCTGGGAGTTGTAGTTCTTGAAAAATAACAGCAAAACCAAATGGGAAAGTATGGTGGCCTATGAGTTTTGTCCATAAATCCCTTGAGAGAGCATGTCTCAGGGCCACTCAGTTGGGATATTTCCAGGTAGTGGTCCTGACCAAAGTCCATCTCGGTATCTCGGTCAGTATTTAATATTTTAATAGAGCTTGCTTCAAATTTGGCTCAAAATGGTGGAACTTGATTTTTTTCTTTTTTCTTTTTTCTTTTTTCCCAGCAAATCACAGTATTAACACAAGCACAATGCCCATTCTTTGCAGCTAAACTTATTGCAAAGCCAGACTGTTTTTAAAGCAGACGTTTTAGTTATGGATAGATAGACTGGCCGGCGCTTGCGAGAGGAGCTGGTGAAGGCCGGCTTGCTGCTATAGCAGCAGGCTATAGGACTGCTGAATTGTCCGGTGAAGGCAGAGCCTGGGGCAAGAAAGTGTGCAGACTTGGTGTGAGGGCTATGAGAACGTTTCGGAGCCTGTGGGAAGGAAGACAGTGTGAAATCTCTAGGCACTCCTGTAAAGTCTGTTTTAAACCTCTTTAGAATAATCTCATTTCAGCCTCTTCTCTTTGTACTTTAAAACATAAAATATTTCTCTTTTTCTCCTCCTTTTCCATCTCATCTTGGTCGCTTTCATCTGGACTAAGAGCTCTCTAAGGAAATGCTGAGGGAGGACAAGACAATTTCCTACCAGTTTGCTCCTCCCTGGGGTTACATTGATTTGTCTCCTAGAGATAGCAAAGCACCAGGAACAGCCCTTCAGGCACTAAAGAACTTGGCAGGAATTGGTTCACCTTGCTTGGATTTTGATTTTATACTTTTTTCTTATTTTCTGCTAATTCTCGGGTTCTAATGTTCCCTTTTTTGGAAACTGTAGATTGTAGTCAATTTTCGTAACTACACATTAATCTAAATCTTCTTTATTAATTTTACCTCCCTTAACTTCAATATATGATTAAGGAAAGGACATGTTTCCCAAACACCTTCAGAGTTCCTAGGCAGTCTGCGTCCCCAAACTTACACACTGCCTAACCTGCTTCCTCCCACTGTTGTTTACACATTGCTCAGGGACCTCCTAGGAACCGCACTGCAAGCAGAGCTTGTGCAAACAAGATTTTTGTCTCCTTATCTGAGTTCTTCCTTCAGTGCTTCCCTGACCTTGTGGCTTTGTTTTGCCATGAAAGATTCATTTTAGGATTTATCCTGTACCTGCAGTTTTCTTTCTTTCTTTCTTTCTTTCTTTCTTTCTTTCTTTCTTTCTTTCTTTCTTTCTTTCTTTCTTTCTTTCTTTCTTTCTTTCTTTCTCTCTCTCTTTCTCTCTCTCCCTCCCTCCCTTCCTCCCTCCCTCCCTCCCTCCCTCCCTCCCTCCCTCCCTCCCTCCCTCCCTCCCTCCCTCCCTCCCTCCCTCCCTCTCTCTCTCTCTCTCTCTCTCTCTCTCTCTCTTTCTTTCTTTCTTTTTTTTTAGCATGGAGCCATGTCTAGGTCAGGGCTTGTATATGAAGAAAGAACTGAAGCCCATCTAGAACCCCCAAACCCATCATTTTCTTTGAGGCCATGGAATTCCCCTAGCACACTGCTTCCAGATGATAGATTGTGTTCCTTTCTCCCCAGTTCTTTCTAATCCACTATGTAACCAGTGATCTAGATGTGGCCTCTGGGTGTACTTGAACACACTTGATTTTTTTTAAGTGCTAAATTAGATTTAAAATAATTAAGTAGAAGATTTTACATAAAAGATGCATTTCTAGCCGGGCAGTGGTGGCATATACCTTTAATCCCAGCATTCAGGAGGCAGAGGCAGGCAGATCTCTGTGAGTTTGAGGCCAGCCTGGTCTACAGAGCGATATCTAGGACAGGTACCAAAACTACACAGAGAAACCCTGTCTCGAAAAACCAAAAAAAGAAAAAGATGCAGTTCTTATTCTTTCTTCACATTGGAATGTTCAAAAACATGACACACAGGATTTTGAGCATGATCAGTCAGGTCTGAATAGAATCTGTTCTTTTAGACAAGAAATGGGCTTCAGCTGGCCTTGCTCCTGGTATTTTTGTGTTGCCTACTTGGATCCTGTAGCCTACGTGTGTTTTCTTTTCAAACTGTGGGACACAATTAGGTAATATGAGAGAGAGTGGCAGTCTCTGTCAGAAGAAGAATCTAGGATTTTTGTTTTGTAAGCTGTCTTTTTGTATGGATCCTCAAAAATGTTCATAATTTGACATCAAAAGACATGCTCCAGATGAACTCCTCATATATCCATGGAGTGCTTGCTTATCACATGCACATTGTTGGAGCTTTCTAAGAACTATTCCAAATTGTAGAACTTGGTCATTCTGTCTTTTCTCATGTTAGGCAACGAAAGATGGCAAAACTCAGAGAATGTCACATTTGTAGGCACTGGATCTTCCTAATGATTGGTTGTATTTGTTTTAGTTTAAGATTCCAGGTTATTCTGTGGCTGCTCCCCTGAATATGCTGGGATAGGGACATTTAAACTTCTTCAATATGAATATATAATGGTCAACTATTTATGGCTGGTAAGCCCGTGGATGCTAGCAGAAAACCCACTTCCACTTCACTAAGCTAATATAATTTCTACCTGCATTTTAAATATTTAATCTTTATTCTCACAGATTAATTTAGCTTTCATTCCTCACCAGAGAAGGTTCTTTTTTTGCAGCTGATGAAGACCATTATAGAAAGCCTCAACTGACCAAAATGCAGACATTTGACTATGTGATGCCTATTCCTGACTGATACATCTACATCACAATTCCTACATATAAGGCTTAGGGAAAATTATGGAAGAAGGGGCATAAAGATTATTGTTAAAACCAGAAGGTCAGGACAGGACTTCTATTGGGAGATCGTTCTTTCTATATATGACAGGGAAGCTGCATGCAGGTAATTTCAGTAATATAGTTGCCTAACAAGTCCTAAAAAAATGGCAACATCAGC
The DNA here is from genome assembly GCF_004664715.2 of Peromyscus leucopus. NCBI lineage: Eukaryota > Metazoa > Chordata > Mammalia > Rodentia > Cricetidae > Peromyscus > Peromyscus leucopus. Next base: position 17,321,154 of record NC_051066.1, read on the forward strand.
TGACATGCCAAAGTGAATAGGAAAATTCTCACAAGGTTTCATCTCTAAAAGAAAAGCTATGGGCTATGGTGATATTTTATTTGGACTGAAATGTGATTTTATTTGTATGTTAATAAATAAAGTTGCCTGGGGGTCAGAGCTAATAGCAAGCCATAGCAGAGCTGGGCATTTGTGGCACACACCTTTAATCCCAGCACTTGTTAGGCAGAGCTAGGTAGATCTCTGTGTGGTCAAGGATACCAACCATAGAAGATCTGGAGGTCTGTACCGACAGGCAGTGATGAGGCAGTCGTGTGGTTGGGTTTACAACCAATGAGAAGGCAGAACAGAAAGTCTATATAAAGACAAACAGACAGGAAGTAGGTCTCTTTTGGAGAGGTCTCTTGGCTGAAGAGGCTAGCTGCAGCAGGCGGGTAAGGCCCTTAGCTCTGATCTCTTGGCTTTCGTCTTTGCATTGGTTCTGTGTTTTTTATTTAATAAGACAGTTGGTTACATCTACAATGGGCAATTCATGGTTTCTGAGAGAAGGAGAATCAGTCTTCTCCATGAAGGAAGCCCCGGATAGGTTAGCTAATCCCTAGAGGTCAGCTCTAAACACACACGAGCAACACTAAATGAACTCATAAGGTTATATTTTTAAATAGATACTCATATGTCTCTATATATGTAATAATTATAAAGAATAAGAGCCCAATTTAAGGAGTGGGAGTGACAGGGGAGGAGCTGGAGGAGAGGGAAAGAGAGAATGATACAAATATAGTACTCTTAAATGAAAATCTCAAAAAAAAATTGAAGATTTAAAAAGACTGCTGTGAGTAGGCTTTAGTTAACCCCACATCAGGGATACAGGAATGACCAACTTAAAATTCCAACTATCTTGTTTTTTCTGATACATTCATGTTTATTGTAATGGGAAGGCTTTACCAGTAAAGCAGTAGGTCACATTTAGTACCTAACTTAGAATTAATCCAGGGTATTTGTGCTGGTTATTTTTTGTCAACTTGATACAAACATGCACATGACTGGGAAAAAGAAATCTTTCTTGAGAAAATTCCTCCATATGATTGGCCTGCAGGCAGGTCTGCTGAGCATTTTCTTGATAAATGATTGCTGTGGGAGGGCTCATCCATTGTGGGGGGTGCTATCCCTTAGCAGGTAGTCCTTGGATGTTTAAGGAGACAAGTTAAGCAAGCCAATAGGAGCAGGGTAGCATGAATCTTAAAAGGACTTATTAATTAAACAAACCTGGAGCCAGGTATTGGGGTGAATGCTAGAAGATCAGAGAAGCAGAACAAGACACAGCCACCTCACTTTGGCAATTCCTCAGCTGATCCTGTTTCCTCAGACTGGAAGCCTCTGAGTCCTCATCCAGAATGAATCTCAGCTGAATTGTTGCTCAAAAGCCTAAAAGCTTAACCAGCCTAGTTCCTGGTCCTCCTGCCTTATATTCTTTTCTGCTTTCTGCCATTACTTCCTCGGATTAAAGGCTCTTGTTACCACTCCTGACTGTTTCCAGTGTGGCTTTGAACTCACAGAGATCCAGGTGGCTCTCTGCCTCTGGAATGCTAGGATTAAAGGCATGTGTGCCACCATTTTCTGGCCTCTATATCTAGTGGCTGTTCTATTCTCTCACCCCAGATAAGTTTATTAGGGTGCACAATATTTGGGGGAACATAATATCACCACAGAGCAGGGTAGTAATCTGTTTTCCTTCATGGTCTGTGCTTCAGCTCCTGCCTCTAGGTTTCCATCCTTTTTTAGTTTTGGCACTGACTTCTCTCAGCGATGAGTATTAGCTGGGAGTGCATGATGGAATAAACCCTTTCCTCCCCAAATTGCTTTTGCTCATGGTGTTTTATTACAGGGATAGAAATGTAAGTAGGACAGTGACTGACAAATACTGGGGAAAGGATGCTGTCCAGCAGGCTCTCCAAGGAGACACTATGTAGAGCTACTTTATGTGCCCAATAACTGCTGTGCAGCTAAATGCCTGCTGGATGACTTATCATAGTTTTCAAGAGTCACATTAAAAAAAAAAAATCATTTCCATCCAGGAACTGTGAAAATCAATTCTCCTGTAAGAACAGAAAAGAAAAAAATTGAAAAGAACAATGCAAGGGTGAAATATTTCACTTTAGTACCAGAGTATGAGTGCCTAATTTATTTTTATTTCATGTCCTCCAGTATCTGTATACAAACTGTCAGCTCTGCTCCGTAGTTTTCCATATAAACTTCTTCATCCTTTATTTGCTATTGGATTTTAAAGGATAGAGTTGTGTTTTCAAATGCTATAAATTTATCTGCCATCATGGATACTAGTTTTCATGTATTCAGTAAAGGGAATCAGAAACCTCAGGATGATCACAATAATATGTAGGTAGCCCTGTTTTCTGGAATGAAGACATCCTTTGTGGCTTTTCCATAAAGTAGTCTATGTCCAACTCTTGTTATTATATTTGGCTTGCTGTCCTGCTTGCTTAGGCTTGTTCTTTTTATCACAGAGGATTAGTAATTGTTGAACAGATAGGATTTTTCAAAATACAATGCTTCAAAACCCAGATCATTGCAATGATACTGAGGCATTTCAGTTTCTCAGAGGAGCCCTGACTCCAGAGCCAGACAGTTTCAGTTTGTTTTAAGTCTGTCACTTGGTAGGTTGGACTGTGAAGTAGGATTATTTCTTCAGTAAGAAAATGGTGATAACAACAGTGCTGACTTCACTGGGGTGCATGATTTAAATAAGGTTTTATGTAAAGAACTTGACAGAGAATTAGCTATTGTTATTATTATACAGAACAAGTGATTTTGGGGTTGTGCCTTCCTGACTTGCTTCTGCAGACTTTTTAGCCTTTTCTCTTTCCTTATTTCTTACTTTAAATTCCTTTGGTGTTAGTGTGTATATGTTGTGATTGCATGTGTGTTCCTCTCATGTTATTTTTTTTCTTTTTTGCTCTTCCTTTTAAATTTTAAACTTATTTTCTTACAGAAGAAGACAAGTAGTTTGGTGTATACCTCAGTGATAGAGCACTTGTCTAGAATGCATAAAGCCCTGGGTTTAATCACCAACAATGTAAAAAGAAAAAAAAATGACACCTAATTCCATGATTATGTGAGACTCTATAGAGCCCTTCAATATACAACAGTCATAGTTTCAAAGGCAAACAATCCACTGTCCAGGACTGGTGGAATTTGCTGAATCATGTCAGCTGACAGAGCTACATATGCCTGCTCTAAGCAATAACAGACGACCCCTTCATATTTAGGTAGTGGGTGTCCTTTCATGATACACAAATCCTCATTATATGGTGTTAACATACTTAATGAAACAGCTCCCTTTAACAGGAAGTAGTTAGAGATCACCTAGAGTCAATGAGACACATTTGAAGAAAAGGTAAGCAAATAATTGGCTTTCTAATTTTTACCATTGTTGTAATGTAGAAAGCCTTTGTCAAACGACTAAAAGGAAACTACAAGTAAACCCTTAAGTTTTTCTAAGTACCATTTGCGATCTCGTTACTATAGGAGATACAATCCATGGGTCATTTGAATACACACTGTTAAATGTAATTGCTACAAGTGTTGTTCTTTCACTATCTTCTTGCAGAGTTTAGTCTATAACGGGGCACTGTGCTGTGCATTCAAAATCCAGCACTGAAATGCAAATGCAACAGTAAATGAAACACTGCACCTTTACTACAGCAGATGTCCCAGAAATCAAGATGGCTCAGAGTAAGGGAATGAGAGGAAAGAGTACACATTTGAGTGGGCAGAAACCTAGACTTTGGCATTTCCTGAGATCCCGGGAAGAGCTAAAGCCTATATAGAGAAAATAGACAACTTTTCTTATTCTCTATTTCACTGCAAAAGAAAATAGTTTCTTTAGAATTTGTGTGTATGTCAAAGCAAGGCTCACCTATGATAGAAGGATAACACAATAAGCATTGAATTTATTGGAATCAATATATTTTAACACAAGATTTCAATTCAATTGGTCTGTCTACTCACCCAAAATGCAAAAAAGAAACCCACAGGAACACAAAGTTCCTCTGTTCTATAGTCCCTTTGTTTCTAAGCACTCTCCCGGTCTCCTTTTCAGTTTTAAGCGAAAGGTTTTCTATACATCAATGGCCTTTGAAAACAATGTCCAATGAAGTGAAGGCAGGTTGTCCCTGAAAAAGAAAGGCAAACTTATTGGAGAACTGTAGTTCTTTTCTCACAGAACAACTGTGAGTAAAGAGTGGGAGCTTTCCTTTCTAAGAAGTTTCCTAAAAAGGCAATGGACGCTTTTGAACCCAGTGACAAGCTTGCCTTTTAAATATCCCAAAGGTCATGTAATAATTCAGAGTTAGTTTTTTTTCCCGTTTTCTTTCAAGCAGTAACTTCTGCATAGTGACTCAGACACTTAAATTAACTGAGCAGAACACAGATCCAAACACCCCTAAGGCAGGAAGTGTCTTTTGCTTTGACTTCCAAATTTCATGTCCCTAGTGACACATACACACACACCAAAGTCATTACAGCTAGTAGAAACATCACCAAAGTTTACAAGGTCTTAAAATTCTAGCCCTATCCTACCTTGCTGAGTTTAATTCCCTGTTCCTCAAATTATTTCCTGCAATAGAAGTACATTTTTTTTTTTTTGCTTTGAGGTTTTTACTGTATGTAGAAGGAAATTTCTACTTCTGTATATACCTCAGCTGCTGCTGCTTTTCCAGAAGCATCAGGAGTACCCCATAATCCAATGTGGCCTACATACTCACAGAAGTATGATTCTTGTCTTGTTACTCTTACAAAGTTCACCTAATATTATATTTACACACTTATATTTCTGTCTCTTACATGTTACCACCTAGATACATTTACTTTAGGAAAAGAATGTGAATCTTATTTATTTTTGTTTTCTTTGGCATTTTGATGGAGAGTTTTTGATATGAAGGTATTATTAAATCACTAGTTCTGGGGCAGGGTACAGATCACTAGCATAATACTTGCCTAACATATTCATGTTCTGTAGTTTGATCCTTAGCACAACAAAAATAAATAAGTGAATAAATAAAATCCACTCAGTTAGATTACATTCTACTTCCATCTTTGGAAAATGAATTTAACAAACACTTATTATTTGATGTGATGGACAAATATATGTATGCCCACAAACAGAGAGCCATTATGCATACATATATCCATAGTGAATACTCACGTTGTTGAACTTAAAATTATTCTTCCATATGCTTTAAACTATTTGGTGCCTAGCTTGTGCTGCTACTTTGAAGTCAGTGGAAATTGTACAAGGATGGTCTTGTTGGCAATTGGTCACTAGAGGCATTCAAATGAAGATTGTATACTCCCCTGGTTGTGTCTATGGTCTGTGCTTTCAGGTAAGCCTGTCATCATTACAGAGCTGCTCTGATCAACCATGATAGACTAAAATATCTCAACTCATGAGACAACATAACCCCTCTCCTTCTGTCCACTATTTTGTTAATAGTGAGAAAAGTAACACACACACTGAAAACAGGGACCCTAAATAAGAACCACTTTGTAAATATATGTGGTTTCACATACCCACTGTGGAGTCTCAAGTTAATGAGACATTTTCCCAGTGTGGAATATGGATAGAATTTCATCTCAGTAGTAAAGCATAGTTTGTTTAAGAGGTTTAACTTTCAAAGATGGTCAGAATTCTAGTATAATTAGTTGAAATTTCTTCCCATGCAGTATAAGCATTCTTGCCTGTATTCTCTTATTCTTAGGGGACCTATTCCTGGCCTTAACAAGACATAGTTAGGCTACATTAATGATCCTTTGAGCATCAAGGCTCTTTCATTTACTGATAATACAAATTCAGGTCAATGAGCAAAAGTCAAGATAGTAAGAATTCCAATGGATTCATGGCCTCATCCAGTTCTTCCTCTCAACTTTTTGCTCTAGGTTTTTCAAAGTTGACTTTATTTAAAGGAATGTTTCTATGTAAGATGGTAATTGTTGCAATAGTAATATTAGATTATCGGAAAATTTTCTGAAAAGGACAAAGAAGTGTTATGGAACACAGTAAAAGACTTACCTGGATGGTTCATTTCATGGTTTGTGTCTCCACTAAGGACCAAATCAATATAGTCTTTGGCAGTCCTTTTTATGTACCTGTTCTTATGTTGGACTCCAATTGACACTTGTACCCCAAGGACTGTGTGACATTAGAATGCCACCCATAGAAGAATTAAAAATTCAATTCTATGTAAATAAATAGCAATGTAATTTCTACTTAAAAAAAAAGCCAATTTTGGATTTACTCTTGACTCCTTCCTTTAGTGTGTGTGTTTTCTTTCACTTTAAGATGGACACATAGCATGGACATGAGGATGGAAACTGGGACGTGCCAAGGTTCTTCAGTAACTTCCAAAGTGATTTTACTCTAATCACAAACAGAAGTTTTCCATGTCAATTCACAAATTCAGTGGCTACCAAGATGTATATAAATTAGGTCACAGTGAATGATCTCCACCAATACAATTAAAAAACAGATGATTCCTCAGTTATCTGTAACTATATTTTCCTTTCTTGGAACTGGGAAGATGGTTCAGCAGTTAAGAATGCCTGTTGCTTTTGCAGAAGACCAGAGTTTGGTTCACAGTATCCATATGAATTGATTCACAACTACTAGCAAGTTTAACTCCAAGGGATATCACATACACTTCTGACCTCTTGGGTCACCTGCATATACATACATAGGTACAAATGCAGACACACATATACACAAATACAACTAAAATATATAGTCCTTTAAAAATTAGTATTTTCCTTTAGGAAATGCATAGATATCACATTTGCACCCACAAAATTCAATAGGAATGAATATCCTATTTAAAAGAAAAGTTTTTTTTGGATGAGTTAGACAGGAGTTAAATCTTGAAAAAATAAAACTAACCAAATACAATGCTACTAGCGAAAATTAGTTTTTTTCTTGGTATGTTAGAATTATTTTTCATTCTGTTTTTACTTACACACCAAAGGGGAAGTATGTGGATTTAATAGGACCATCTCATCTTTTTACAAGAGATAATAATTAACACAGAGAGCCACAACTGGACAATGTATAGAGAATGAGAGACTTTGGAGTACTCTGTCCTAAATGGGATGTCTTCATCCCACTTCTTCCCTCAAAACTCAGGGATCTATGCAGAAATTGAGACAGAAAGGTTTTTAAGAGGCAGAGGTGGTGTATGGCTCTAAGGAAACAGCGTTTTTCAGGTGCAATATGAATGTACAGAGACTGTGCCAGCATGCACAAGACCTGCACAGGTTCAAACAAGAGGAAATTCTAAGGCTGGAGAGGTGGTTCAATGAACACTTCCTATTAAATCTCCCAGAGGCCATGGTTACTTTCCTAGAACTCAGGTTTGGTGGCTCACAACCTTTTAAGCTTCAGTTCCATGGAATCTACTGCTGCTTTCTGGTCTCCTTGGACACCAACCACACAAGTAGTATGCAAGTATACGTACAAGCAAAACAGCCATACACATAAAATAAAATTAATTAATTGAATTATAAAAAATAACAACTTCAGACAAAATAGATATTTTGTTTGGCTGGATAATATTGCATAGTATGAATATATCAGATTTTAAATTTTACTCAGTGCTTAATGGACGTTTGAGAATTTAAAATTTTGTGTTTATGCACAATAATATTATGAAGACTGACCCACAAGCATTGCTTCTTTATCCATTTTAAGTTCTGAAGTCATGATTATGTATCCTCATATGCACATTTGATGAGAATGTATGATTAACAGAGCAATTATGTTTAATGCATTTAAGATGGCTCAGTATATTCCTCAAGTTATAAAGTGAGATTGCTGGTTTGAGATTTTTTTTTTATTTATTGTGGGCATTTCTACCATAAACTTTTCTTTTATATGTTGCATGTTATTTTCATCTGTCACTAAGTTCCTTTGAAAAGATATGCTTTGCAATGATGTCTTTAACTTCCTCATTTTAAAATATTTTCAAGTTTTGTTCTGTTAATGACTTTATCCTTAATTTTATTGTTGGAAAGTACGATTGCTATAATTTCCTTCTTGTAAAATTGAGGTGTAGTTTGTAGACAAACATATGGTCTGACATGGAAAATACGACATTTTCTCTTGAAAAGATTTATTTTAGGAGCAGAAATTTGTATGCATGTATTATGTCTGATTGGTTAAACATGTTCAAATTCTGTTTTCTTGTTGATTTTCTATTTAGTTGTTCTCCAAATTACAGAAAATGGTGTATTAAGACTAAATACTAGTGAAAACATGTTTGTTCTTTCTCCACTGTTATTTCTTTCTTCATATATTCTGGAACTCTTTAATATCTCTATCAATATCCTTTTGCTTATAAGAGTTTTTGATTTAGCATCTACTTTATCTTATGCTGCTATAGCTACCCCAAGAATATTTTTATTCTTACTTCTATACATTATCTTTTATATTCTTTTACTTTTTAACCTACTTTTGTTCCTATATCTGAAGTCAATATCATATGATGAATAATGTCACATAATAGTTATTAATCTGTTTGTCAGTGTAACATTTAAAGTAATTAATTATTGACAAGAAAGGGTGTGACATTTGTATTTGTTCCTTGTCAGTTCACACAATAAAATACCCTGACAAGAAGCATCTTAAGAGAGAAAATTTCTTTTGGCTTATGTTTCCAGAGGGAGAGTCTGTGATGTTAGGAGGCAAGGCACAAGGTGGCTGGAGCAGGAAGCTGAGACATCCTATCTTCACTACGCACAGAAAGTCGAGAGAACAAACTGGAAGTGGGTTGACCCTATATGCTCTCAAACCCTTCCCCTAGTGATGTACTTCTCCCAGCATGGCTCCACACTTTAAAAGCTCCACAGCCTCCAAACAGGGCTACCACCTGAGGGCTAAGAGTTCCATGAGGCTGTGGGGACATTTCTCATTCAGGCCACACAGCAAACAATCATATTATTTGGTTTTTTAAATTAACTTTATGTGAGCTCTTCACCAGTATCATAAATATCTGATATAAATATAAAACAATTTTGTTCTGGTTTATAGCTTAAAAGATCGTAGTTCAAACTTTGTACCTCCATTTCACTGGGTTTTTGATAGAAGCTGATAGCAGTGATGGGGAACGTGTAGCAGGTCCATCGAGCAAAATGAAAAGGACACATTATATTTTTCTTATTATTCTATCTTCCATTCTGAGTGACTAATTGTGTAGAAGTTAGCTGAGATGTGCATTCTTTGGGAGTAGTTAATTTTGGTGTGTGATTTTGTTTTTGCTACTCTTTTTAGATAGTAAATTTAAATGAAAAGTCTATGTGACCAATATTATTGAAGACCAGGTAAACGTTGAAGCTGTCTCCCTCTTCTGAAATCTGATGGCACATTGAAGATCTTGACAACTATTATGAAGGAAACAATGTTTGGACTCAGTATTTACCTTAAACTCTGAATTATAAAGGTGATTTCTTCCTTCTATTTCTCATTATCTTGACAAAATCAAATTTTCAAGGTAAGTCTAACTTTGCCATAGTGTAGTCTCTGAACTTTTTTATAACTAAAAAACACATATACGTGTGTTCTGCTTTCTATCCTCAGGCACCAGAATCCCTTCCAAGCTTTTGGTCATGCATTTAGTTAGAGCCTTTCAAATCAATAGAAATTAGCTGGCCTTTGGTTATTTCACCATGTGGAAGTTTCTAGTTTCTCAATTTTTTTCTAAATAGTTGTTAGCTCAGCTTATCTCATGCATTCAATGAATAATTGTAGGAATAATAAATATGAACTTAAATGTAAAATGCACATACCAAATGATAGTTAATAATAATAGGATTACTAGACAAAAATGATTATGCCTAAATTCCATGGCCTTCCTTCTAATTATGGAGCACCCTAATTCCCAGGACTGTTGGAGATGCACCTGAAATATTTCTTAAGAGTTCTAGATTAATGTTTGATGATAACCAGTTATTTACATCCTTTTGCTTTGGATAGGGGAAGGTTGGAAGATTGAAAGTTTAAAAACATTTCTTTTTTATAATCTACATCCAAAAAGAAACATTGCATAGAAGTACATTATCTTATAAGGGTAACGTTTAGGAATTTTTGATGTTGAAATTGTACAATGAAGTTATATTTAGTTTTTTCTTTAAAAGGAGAATAAACAGATGCAGATAAGATTGCCTTCTTAATGCTAATGTTTCCTCTTTCTGGTGGGAATCTTCCAACCATATTTATAGCTGAGCCCCTTTTTGTATTGCCATATTTTAAATTAATTTCCTCTGTTCTCAGACAGAGGTATAATGATTTTTTTCATGGTGGTCTTCACTTCACCAAGAGCATATCTGAAAATAGATTTGTTTGTTTTTAGACAGGAAACACATTCTTTCCTTTATCTTGTGCTCCACTGTCTCTGTTTTCCATAGACATTTTTTGCTTCTATTTAGAGACAATAGGAAGAAAACAAACATTCCCATTCTTGAGTCTGTTAGTTCAGAATAAAATCCACCCCATTTTCTTACTAGATAACAAGGTAATAGCAATGCAGACACACTGACTGAGGGAAACACTACTCCCTGAAATGTGAAGCAGGGACATTAGAAATATATATGTATATATTTCACTTTATCCATACTTCGAGGTAAAATAATTTTCCAAAGTTGTGGGAACACATATTGACCCCCATATCCCTGTGTGCTTATAAATTATAAATATTTGCATGAATATTTGAATGATTTTTTGTTAATATCATAATTTGAACATATATAGGAATTACTGTAAAATTTTAACTGAATCCAAGTAGCATTAAATATACATAAAAGGTGTTAAATATATATCAAGGAATCTTGGTCATTCTAAGTTGATTTAGACATTAAAAAATTACCACATTTTTAATAAATCATGAGTTGATTTTTTTGCTTTATTTTATTTTATTTTACAATATAATTTAGTTCTACATATCAGCCATGGATTCCCTTGTTCTCCTTCCTCCTGCCCCCTCCCCTTCCCCCCAGGGCACCCCTCATTCCCACCTCTTCCAGGGCAAAGCCTCGCTGAGGACTGGGACTGAGATCAACCTGGTAGACTCAGTCCAGGCAGGTCCAGTCCCCTCCTCCCAGGCTGAGCCAAACTTCCCTGCATAAGCCCCAGGTTTCAAACAGCCAACTCATGCACTGAGCACAGGACCCAGTCCCACTGCCTGCATGCCTCCCAAACAGATCAAGCCAATCAACTGTCTCACCTGTTCAGAGGGCCTGATCCAGTTGGGGGTTCCTCAGCCATTGGTTCATAGTTCATGTGTTTCCATTTGTTTGGCTATTTGTCCCTGTGCTTTATCCAACCTTGGTCTCAACAATTCTTGCTCATATAAAGCCTCCTCTTTCTTGCTAATTGGACTCCTGGAGCTCCACCTGGGGCCTAGCTGTGGATCTCTGCATCCAGTTCCCTCAGTCATTGGATGGGGTTTCTAGCACAACAATTAGGATGTTTGGCCATCCTTTCACCAGAGTAGGTCAGTTGGAGTTGTCTCTCGACCATTGCCAGCAGTCTATTGTGGGCGTATCTTTGTGGATTTCTGTGGGCCTCTCTAGCACTTTGCTTCTTCCTATTCTCAGAAAGACAAACATGGTATGTACTCACTCATAGGAGGATACTAGATGTGGAACAAGGATGACTGGACTGCTACTCACATCACCAGGGGGGCTACCTGGAAAATAGGACTCCAAGAAAAACACAGGGATCGTCCAGTGATGGAGAAATAGATGAGATCTACATGAACAGCCTGGACATGAGTAGGGGTAATGAAGGGTGAGGGTCGAGGGAAAGAGAGCTTGGGGGAGTGGGAGATCCCAGCTGGATCAAGAACAGAGAGGGAGAACAAGGAATAGGAGACCATGGTAAATGAAGACCTCATGAGTTGATTTTTAAAAACTGCTTTAAAGTTGAACAGAGAAGAGTTTACTTGATAGGAGAAAATAAAAATACTTACTTGTATTTTGTTGCTGTTCTCAGTCATGGTTCCAATTATAATCATTATAGCATCACCAGTATCTGTAAGAATATAAACTAACATGGAATTTTATTAGAATACTTTAGAGCTTACAGAAATAAAGTGACAAATTCAAAAAATTAACTTTAAGCTAAGTTCTAGAAACAAAATACAAAGTTTAATTGTAGCTTTGTTTGTTGACTAATTACAGCAATAATTAATCCATAGCCTTGACAAGTTCTTCATGAGGAAATTGGACCACTAACCAGAAAAGGACTAGATTCTCAATACAGACTAGTCACAATAAGACACACTTTTGGATTTTGATAAAGTGGTGACTTTTCTCACTTGGTCACTTTAATGCATTCTCTAGTGGAGTTATTTTATATTCTGACACCAGAAAAGAATAATTTTTCTGAACTTGAAAATCTTTTGATAGACAGCTTTACTCTCTACAAACAGATTAAAGAAGGGGGCTCATTGTCCTCAGGACCCACAACTCTACCCTGTCACTGCTAGTCCAGAGCCAAATACTCAACACTAACAGACAACACGACAGCAACAACAACAACAGAATCACAAGACGCTACAGAGATATTTGTGGGAAAATTTGTAAACATGAAAGTGTATGTTCTATGGCATTTGACAAGCTGCACAGGGTATTATATACTGAGAAAGTAGACCAAATTAAGCGATACAGCTAAATCACTAGAAATTCCTGAAATGTGTTGTTTTGACTTTGCTACTCCAGACAGAGGTGGCCAAAAATCTCTGCAGTAGGTCCAAGATAGGAAAAAGGCTGTACTATTATATGACTTCTTACACAGCAAGTTCAAAGATAACAACCAATTTGAGTAGTTATTGATCCTTTATAGAGTCCTTGGGAAATACCCACAGGAGATTCACAGCTTAAAGGCCTCGAGGTTGAATGAAATCCACTTATGTCTAAATAGTGCCACTGGCATCCTACCAGGATGTAGCAGAGACTAAATTTTAAGCTAAGGGATATAAGAGAAATTCATGGTCTGATCTTTCCATCCTCGGCTGGGTAGTCTGACACAACTGGCTGAAAGTTTGGGCATGTTCAGAAACCTATATCATTAAACTTGAAAGGTCTATAAGAGACTAAAATTAGGTAAGTCTTCAAGATATGAACAATTTAATATGCTGGTATCACTTAAAAGTAGATAGCTGCAGAATGATAGACATCCTCTAGAGTGACTCCTGAATAACAGGACTTGTCCAGTTTATCCAGCTCTAGAGTGATTCCTGAAAGAGAGAATGAAAGACATTTATCCAGTATGTAAAACCCTAAGTCATGCATTAATTGTCCATGTATACCACCAAGGTTGAAGTGCCAATTAAAAAAACAAGACTCTTGTAGGTTATCATCTCTGGTATTATCAAGATATCATGATTTTGGAAACAAGAGATAGAAATTAGACTAAATTTTCTCAGTCTAATTCTTCTTGCATTAATTTTCTTTCTTATTCTTGTAACTCTGTAAATGTTGGTTTGGAAATTTCAGCCCCTAAGGTTGGCTTGCTTAACTTTGAGGATCATCATTGAGCTGGAATGTAAGACTTCTATCTGGCCTATATGAGATTTTAATGACATCTAACTCAGTTAGAAAGGGGGCCAATTTTATATGATAGAATTGTTTAGCCTATTACCAAAGAGATATTGGACAAAGAGGACATCTGAAACCCAGAGAGTTCCTTAGGGTATTTTTTATTACTTCCATCATTCCAGGTAATAAAGTTTAATGAGGAGTTGCAGGAGTGTAATAAGCAAACAACAAGGAAACTAAAGGGTGCATAATTTTGAACTCAGACATCCATTGAAATAAAAATTTCAATATCCTAGCACATAAAGAACTCAGGGTAAATAGCAATAACAGTGGAAGAATGAAGTGATACATGTAATTTTGCGTTTGTTACCATTTATAGAGATAAAGAACATGATATGTTGTACATTTATTTTTGCTTGTTATGTGTATGTTTTTATCGGTATATGTAAAAAAATTTCTTTTACTTAGGTCTTTTTATTGTTGTTTATTTGTAAGTTAGAAGCTTGCTTTTTATACATCTCTTGGCAAACTCCTTAAACATGAATGATTTCTGCCTGTTTCTTATATTGTAGGTAGATTCATCAAAATGGGCTTCACTAGGATGTGAGATGTACTGCACACTGTGATCATCATGTCCATTCCTAAGCAGCTTCCCCAGCACACTTGTGGGCATATTTTCAGGAGGTTCTGCAATCGTTCCCTATGGAGCACTTTCCTGTTCTTGATAAAAAGTGAATTTCTGCGGGTTTGGAGAGAGTGCACTTCAGTGAATTTTGCTGTTTGCATCTCAAGCCCCATGGTGTTGGAGAGTGTGAAATTAGATGTGCACCCTTCCAATAGATATTGTTTTACATTTACTATTGGTGACATCTTAAAAGGATTGTAAATTAAAATATTGTTTACTAATTACAACCAGAAATCTTTACTTCTAAAATTTCATTTTCAGCATTAGTAATTTTAGCATTCTATTTTCTTGTGTTATGTGTGTCTCCTGTCTAGATCTAGGCAGACATAGTTCACTAAATGCTTTCCTGCTTGTTTAAATGTACAACAGAAAGTATTTACAATTACCACCCATTTCTGACATTTTCTGTTTGAACACCTATTTAATTTTATATATCCTTATGAATTTCATGTTACTAGCCTTTATTATATTCTTGGATATACAACAGAGCAGTATGTTTCTCCTTCCAGGGTGGTAGGGAAGTTCATAAATAAAGGTTTAAAATATGTTTACAGAATTAATTGATTTAGTCAATGAAGAAGAATTATGATTGGCTTATATGATTTTTCCCCCCTAATTGGGCTATTAGTGCAGCTAGGATATGGGAATTTTCTTTATTTTAGGTTTAGCTAAGTGAAAGAGAAAATATAAACAGGGAAGTTAGTACTCAGAAAATTTCTAGTTTCTAATACCAAAATGTAATTATAAATTCACTGGTAGAAAATATAAAAACATATAAATAATGTAAAAGTTCTAATGTTTATTTAACTTGTTCTGTATGCCAAAAATTTTACTAGATTCTTTTGCATAATTTACTTCACAGATGTTCTGAGTAATTCTGTAAAATACTTTAAAAGATGAAGGAATTGGTATTCATAAATATTAGGTAACTTTCCACAGAATCCAAGCAAGTACTTTCTAAAGTCCTCACCTGTCACTGTGAAGCAAGCAGCATTTCTGCCAGATGGAGTCCCGAATCAGTGATATACATTACAATTTGTTGATCTTCTTTCTAATATTTTATAGTTCACATATAAATATATTTGTATTCATAACAGATGTTTGAGGTCCACTCTATTCAATATCACAGCATCATACCATAAATATTTCTCCACACAGTGGATATTAGCATTGTTGTAGAACTACAGTCATGGTTAAAGTTTCATTTCAACCTTATAAGACATTTTGAGTCTTTCAGTGAATTTAAGGTAATTTTATAAAATAATCCCTGAAGTTAAATTATACAATTACATGCATGTTCATAACATTGAAGTACATCTTGCTAATGTGTTTTTCAGAATTATTGAGAAAAAGTACCAAGAATAGAAAGAGAGAGCAATGAAAAAGATATCTTGAACAGATCGAGCCATTATGGGGTTAGAGAGAAATCTGGCACTAGGGAAATCCCCAGAAGTCCACAAGGATTTCCCCAGCAAAGACTCATAGTAATGGTAGAGAGGGTGTTTGAACTAGTCTTCCTCTGTACTTAGATTGGTGACTATCCTAATTGTCATCATGGTGACTGATGGAAGCAGATGCAGAGACCCACCACCAAGCACTTGGTCAAGCTCCTGGAGTTCAGTTGAAGAGAGGGAGGAGGGATTATATGAGCAAGGGAGGTCCCAATCATAATAGGAAAAACCACAGAGACAGCTGACCCAGGCTAGTGCGGGCTCATAGACTCTGGACTGCTAGCTAGGGAGCCTGCATGAGACCACACTAGGGCCTCTGAATGAGGGTGACAGTTGTGTGGCTTGATCTGCCTGTGGGCCCCCTGATAATGGGACCAGGACTTATCTTGGGTATATGAACTGACTTTTTAAAGCCCAATCCCTATGGTGTGATGCCTTTCTCAGCCTTGATGCAGGGAAGAGGGGCTTGGTACTGTCCCCAACTTAGCATGCCAGTCTGTGTTGAATACCAAGGGAGGCCTTATCCCCTAGAAGGAGTGGGTGGGGGTGGGGTGGGGAGAGGGGGAGTGAGAGAAGAGGAGGGAGTAAGAACAGTGGTTGGTATATAAAATGAAAAAAATTTAAATAAATAAAAAATTATACAATTACATGCTATGTGCATAACATTGTAGTATACCTTGCTAATTTATTTTTTCAGAATCATTGAGAAAAAGTACCAGTGATATGAATGGGGGAATAGCTTTCAATATTATATTCATCAAATTCATGGGCAATAATAATATGCAAATTATTTCAATATTAAAATATTTAATAATATTTTTCATAACCTATCAGAGTGACTATGTGTTCTGCCCACTATTTCTCATAGAGAACTTTTTATGTTATAGGTGACATATAGCTAGGTACACATTTTTGAAATTATAATGTAATTACATCATTTCTCCATTCCCTTTCCTCCCTCTAACCTCTCTCAAATACGCTCACCCCTATTTAAAACCTGATTTTTGTTACTTGTTTTTACTCACACACACACACACACACACACACACACACACACACACACGAGGAAATGTACTGTATACTGTAGACATCACAGCCATTAGTAAGCAGCTTCCCCAGCACACTTGTGAACATATTTTCAGGAGGTTTGGCAATTGTTCCCTATGGAGCACTTCCTTGTTCTAGGCAGAAAGTGAATTTCCTCCAGTTAAGAATATAACTTCCTTAGTTCAAATAATGTTACTTGTATGGATACATTCTCAGGGTGGACCATTTGGTCCTGTATAATCAACTGGTGTGGTCTGCTCTGAGGAAGACTTCTTCTGGAGTTAGATTATAGATAGATCAGTTGGAAATGGGTTCCACAACTCTGAATTTTAACCGGCTGTGGTTTTCTTTAATTGTTTCCAACTTTTACATAGCAAAGTTTCCTAAATCGGGGCGAAAACTACATTTATCTATCAATATGAGGATAGATTTTCTTTTATTTAAATTTTTTTCCATTTTACATACCAAATTCAGTTCCCCCTCCCTCTCCTTCTCCCACTTACCCCCCATCTTCCTCCCACCCCCCCCATCCACTTCTCAGAGAGGGGAAGGTCAACCAAGGGGAGTCAACGAAGTCTGGCATATCAAGTTGAGGCAGGAACAACCAAGTCCACCCCAACCCCTCCCCCACCACACACACACACACACACACACACACACACACACACACACACAATCTAGGCTGAGCAAAGTATCCCTTCATAGAGAATGGGCTTCAAAAGGTCAGTTCATGCACTAGGGATAAATCCTGGTCCCACTGCCAGAGGTCCCACACACTACCCCAAGCCACATAACTGTCACTCACATTCAGAGGGACTACTTCGGTCCCAAGCAGGTACCACAGCTATCAGTCCAGAGTCAGTGAGCTCCAACTAGGTTGGATCAACTGTCTCTTTGGGTTTCCCCATCATGATCTTGGCCCCTTTGCTCATATAATCCCTCCTCCCTCTCCTTGACTGGACTCTGGGAGCTCCACCCAGTGTCTAGCTGTAGATCTCTGCATCTGCTTCCATCAGTTACTGGATGAAGGTTCTATGATGACAATTAGGGTAGACATCAATGTATTACAGGGGAAGGTCAGTTCAGTGACCTTCTCCACTATTGCTTGGAGTCTTAACTGGGTTCATCTTTGTGGATTCCTAGGAATTTCCCTAGCACCAGGTTTCTCCCTAACTGCATAATTGCTCCCTCTATCAAGATATCTCTTTCCCTGATCTCCCTCTCTGTCCCTCCAACTCAACCATCCTGTTCCCTCATGTTCTCTTGCCACCTGCCCTTGTCTCCTTCCCCTCCCCACTCATGCTCCCAATTTACTCAAGACATCTTATCTATTTCACCTTCCTATGGGGATCCATGCATGTCTCTCTTAGGGTCCTCCTTGTTACCTAACTTCTCTGAGGTTGTGGATTGTAGCCTGGTTAGAGGATAGATATTTTGGACCCATCTAGAAATAATGTTGGCATAGTAAAGAGGTGATTTAGGCTTTCCTCCAATATCCAAGACATCACTAACCCTGAGTTGATTTCCTATGTTGATTGCATTTAAGTCCAATTATTGAGCTATTAGATAGTAATAAATTATGTGAGCCACTATTGCCCTTTTAGAGTTATCATACCATGATGCTCAATGTAGTTCATAGTCTACATAGTTGGATAGTACTATTAATTGTTTTCTTCCTTTGGAAGTTTGTATGGAACCTTCTGAAACCATATAAGCTAGTCAGTAGAGTAACAAGATACAGAATCGACATGCAAAAACCAATAGCTTTCTGTATATCATCAACTAGCATATAGAAAAGAAGATCATGAACACACATCAATCACAATAGCTTCAAAGTAAATAAGTATATAGAAATAACCAAGAAGTCAAAATACACATATAAAGCAAAATTTAAATCTCAAAAGAGAGAAATAGAGAAAGACACTAGAGAACTGAAAGACATTGGGCCATGTATTGTTAGGATTCATATTGAGAAAATGACAATTTTACCAAAACCATTTACTGATTCAATGTAGTCCCAATCAAAATCCCCTCTCATTTTCCACAGAAATAGAAAAAAATTACCTTAAAATTTACATGGAATCACAAAAGATCCACATATCGAAAACAATCATGAGAAAAAGAACAATGGGGTTATTATCATTCTAAATCTCAATGTATATTACAGAGGCATAGGAATCAAAGCAATATTATCCAGGCACAAAAACAGATATTAAGATCTATGGAAGAAAACTGAAGACTCAAACATGAGGACCTATAACTACAGCCATTTTATATTTGAAAACATGACAAAAACATACACTGGAAAAAGAAAGCAATTTACAGGTAAATATATGAAACTAGAAAAGATCACATTGAGTGAGGTAACCTAGACACAGAAATACAAATATCACATATTCTCTCTCATCTATGGTTCATAATTACAAGTCTTCAGATTTAATTATATAACTTGCAGTATCTGCAGAAACCAGGAATGTAAAAAGAGAATATTATAGGAGGAGGGAGGGAGGAAAAATCAAGATGGAAACAGCTGGGTACAAGTGATCTGAATGGAGAAAAGGGAAAAATGGGGAGGGGTTCTTATTGTCAAGGATAAATACAGAAAAATGAGGGGGGATGGTAAACTAATCAGAAGGGTTCTATAGGAACAATATAAATAAAATACCTATAATATTCACAAGTCAGCACACAAATATAAACATATAATTTAAATGAAAAATTCTCAACTATACCGATAGTGACCCCTCCAAGAGCCAATGGCCATCTAATAAAAACCTCAACACAAGAATCCTTCTTTTGAGTTATTGGTCAGAGTTGTCTGTGAGACTCCCTAAACATAGGAAAATGCTATTGCTCTTGGTTTTACCATGGTAGTAGAAAGTAAGTTCCTATTGCTAAAGAAACCACAGACTTTGGATACAATGCCAAAAAGCTTCAAGCAGGCTGTGACCTGAAGGCTTCCTCCCTGATGACTAGATGTCATGGTCACAGAAGGGAATATGCAAGCTCCAATGGAGGGAAGCAGCCAACAGGCCTCCTCACCTATTATATCTATGAACCATCACAACAATTGAAATTGTACCATAGTCATAATAGTCAATAAGTGGCACACATACCCTGGTGGTAACCAAAAACTCTCTGGATTTAAGACCTTCTAAACATGAGAAAATTATATATACTTGGTACTAGAAACCTAGCCAACTCCAAGTGCCAATTTCTTAAAGCAGCAGCATTCCTATATATTGTCCTTATATCTACAGATAAGTGTGACCATCACTCCTCATCAAGGAATCATTTCTTAGCTACAAATGGAGACAACTACAGAAAACCACAACCAATCAAAATGCAGAGTTGTGGGACTCAATCCCAATGGATACATCTTGAAACAACTCCTGTGCCTAAGGCACAGGGAACATTGTGGGAGAGCAAATGGAAGGATTATAAGAGTCAGAGGGTCAGGGAATTTGCTGTGAGATTTTGTCTCTTAGAAATGATGGAAGTTGTATATGTGCATGAAGTTTCATCATTATGAATGCCTGAACATGACTTGGAAAAGAATATAACATTATATGGGCTTAGCAGGTTGTATTTATATGTTTAGGAAAGACCAAAATTAAGGGGCTATTCTATTGCCACTAAGCTCATAATCCTGTTTTATTTTGACTCTTTAACACCTTTTTAAGGTATAAATATCATCTCAAAATTTATAAAAGCAGTATATATATTTTAAACTTTTGTCATGATATTAATGGTCATATAGAGTACTAATTCTAGAAAAAGACTTCATTTAGCTTTCTGTACATTATTTCAGGTTTGAGTCCCTATCTGGTAACTAGGAATTAAGTTTTTGTACTCTAGATGTACATAATAAACTAATGGTCCTTTAACTTCTTCAAGATCTGCTGCATATGACATTTAAAATGTTTAAGTTTTCTTCAGGGAACCGTGGCCATGCCTAACAGCAGCCTTTGAAGTCTTAGGCCAGGAGTGTGAAGACAAAGCTGTAAGTTTGCTGTCTTCCTTTTCTGTTTGTGGTTCCTCCCCCATCTGTGTGCCTATCATGGGTTTATACACTTCCAGTTTCTTCACTACCAGTTTTAACCTGAGGATTGTTCTCAGAACACTCCAGGCTCTCTTCCCCATCACAGTCTCCCAAATTTTGAAATACCTTCAGCTTCCTACATGGGAAGCCTTTTGTTAAACCTCTTCGAATCGGATTTCAGGGGTGGAGTTCAGCCAGACAAACAAACTTAGTTTTCTTTTGTTTGTGGCCTGGCTCCAGAATAAATTTAACAACTAACTTCCCAGGGGGGGAAATGGCACAGTTGACTTCTAGATTCTCAGGGTTCTTGATAATTTCATAACCAGAAAATACAAATGTCAGAAAGTTTCCTATGTGCAAGCCTTCTACTAGCTCATATCGTATCTTTACCTGTGTCAATCCTGTTTTCGCCCCCACTGATTATGCTTCTTGATACCTGCAAAAATCACTCCAGCCACCACTTTTTCATTCCTCTCGCCACACCTAAGAAACAAAGGACCTAAATCTGCCCACAACCTTCCCATAATCTGCAGCTCTCAGCCACAAGAGCAAAACAAAGCAAAAATAATAAGGCAATTCCACTACTTCCAGAAAACTTACAGTCCTGTGATTAAGCTGCTTTCAAACCCTGTACCAATTCTAAGCTATCAGTTCACTCTTGCTCTGCCTCATATCTTCTGTTGATGGAAGGCCTTTTCAAGTTTATCCTGAAATAAATGGTCCCTGTCATAGAGGTACCTTGTCCTTCTTACAGAAGTGTCTCTCCTAAGTGAGAAGTTGAGAAATAAATTTGGAAAAGATAATCTGATGTAATTTTGAAATGTTTAAAAGCACATGAATTTTTATTTCTGTATTGTTGAAGAAAAAGCTTGTGCATGTGTGGGTATTTTCAAGGTAATTGATGCATATCTCTTTACTCACTAGTTTCGTTTTTCCAGTATTACTTTTGAAAGCCATATTTAAGAAGTGAGGGAATGGTATAAATACAGAAACAAAATTGTTAAAATACTGGGAATTTCAGTTTGATGATGACATGTAAAAGTTTTAAAGTTGTCATTCTTAATGTAGAAGAAAACAGCTGTTAAATCGACAATCAAGGATTTTTTTGAGACTCATGGTAGAACAGAAGTCACACCAACAAACATTCCAAACTGATCCCTGACTAAACTGACTGGAAGACTCCATGCAAGCTTCCATAAGGAGGAAGCAACCACCAATTCTATACAGCTGTGAGGCCTATGAACCATATCAAGTAACAGTAGGCACAATAACCAGAAGAGTACATTCATGGCACACATAAGTGCTGGTAACTTAAGCTCTCTAATTGGCCTTAAAACCTGCTCTAAGAGATGGAAACTATGCCTGCTACTGAAAACCTAGCCAAGGACTCAGGGCTAGTGGAGTCATGGGTTTTGGAAGAAATCCATCAACTATCACTTCACTAAACTAGCATAAGCCCTAACTTCATTTTGAATATTTGACCTTATACATATTGATAATTATATTTCTTACTCCTCTTCAAGGAAACTTCTCCGCAAACTTTTTAGAAGACAAAGGCCATTATAGAAAATCAGGAACCAATCAAAACACAGAGTTATGGAGCATAGTCCTAATAGATACATTTACAAAACACTGCAGCACATAAGGCTCAGGGAACATTGGAGAAGACGGATAGAAAGATTGTAAGGTACAGAGGACCAGTGAATTAGCTGTGAGACTGGTGCTTCTAGTAATGTAAGAAGGTACACCACCCATAAAGTCTCCCTAACATGACTACCTAAACATAAGCTGAGCAACAATGATGCAACAGACAATCCAAAGTGAAAGGAGAAAGTCACAGTCAACACCACCCAAAGGACTACAGACAGCTAAGAAATGGTGGTAGCAGATGGAATAGTCTTCCCTAGTGTGAAGTACACCAGCTGGTTTTCCAACACCAAACATACATACAAGTAACCTCATATAAACTGAAAATATTGTATTTAGAAATATATATGTATGTGTGTGTGTGTGTGTGTGTGTGTGTGCATATACCCTTGTGACAACACTTAAAAAGTAGACAATTAATATGAAAGATGAAGTCAATGTTTAAGTGAAGGTTTAGAAGAGATACGTTCATACTGGTTAACTAATATTCAACTTTGTTAGTCTCCTCCAGTTACAACAACAAAATACCACAAACTGTAACTGAAACAACAGACATATATTTTTTGTAGGTCAGGAAGCT
This sequence comes from Peromyscus leucopus, assembly GCF_004664715.2. Lineage (NCBI taxonomy): Eukaryota > Metazoa > Chordata > Mammalia > Rodentia > Cricetidae > Peromyscus > Peromyscus leucopus. Next base: position 17,344,181 of record NC_051066.1, read on the forward strand.
GGAGGTCTAAGATCAAATTGACTGCATTTACTTCTTGGTGAGGACTCCTTCTTGGCTTATAGCCATCTCCCTGTTCTGACTAGAGATATCCGGGAGAAAATTCTCTTCTCTTACTCCTCATATGGTTATATTGGTCCCATTATTTGTGCATAGTTCTCCCTTGACTTCATCTAATTATCTCTCAAAGTGGTGGTATTCTAATTTCATTGCACTGTGGATGATCGTTTCAACATGAATTTGAGCAATGTACAATCAGTCCATAACACTACTCATATGTTGTCTGAAAACTATCAAATATAAATATGAAGACTCAAGTTAATATTAAACACTAAAGACAGAAGACTTCCAGGGTTCCCTAAGAAATGATAACTTGTCAATTCTCTTAAAAGTGTACTACAGTCTCTCATGTGTGTGTACCTAACAATTGTGTCAAAATACAAATTGGTAAAACTGAAAGGCCTGAAAAGCAAAATAGTCATTTTATTGTTAAAGAGACCTCAACTATAATACTCAGTATATCAAGCAGGGAACCTTCACAGAAATGACTTGAACAGCTTGATCCTGTGACATTTAGAGAAATCTGTGAAGCAACAGGTTAAATCTGATGTCGGCTTTCATACAGATTAAAATATTTAGGATCAGAAATTATACATGCTTGTTATGCTAACTAAAAAAAGTTAAATACAAAAGCCTCTACTGTCCCTTTAAATAATTTCATTTTATAGATTTATTAAGTTTACATCAAAGCTATATACTAAATTTGAAATAATTATTTCCACATCAGGCATTGTTTGTTGACTTTAATTTTGTAAATTGATTTTCATGTGTTTTGTGAATTAAAACATTGTTTTCTTTATAGTGTATGGAATATCTCAGTTACTTTTCCTTTTGCTGTTATAAAGCAAAAGCAATGTAAGAGTGAAAAACATCATTGTAGATCCCAGGAATCATGGTGTAGATGTCAAGAAGGCAAGAGCTTGAGATTTGCATTTAATAACATGTAATAGAAACCTCCATGTGATAACATACCCCAAAGGGCACTGCACTGGCTAGTTTTGTGTGTCCATTTGACATAAGCTAGAGTTATCACTGAGGAAGGAGCCACAGTTGAGGAAATGCTTCCATGAAATCCAGCTGTAAGGCATTTACTCAATTAGTGATCAATGGGGGAGGGTCCAGCTTCTGGTAAGTAGTGACATCCATGGGCTGCTGGTCCTGAGTTCTATAAGACAGCAGGCTGAGCAAGCCTGGGGAAGCAGGCCAGTAAGCAGTACCCCTTCGTGGCCTCTGCATCAGCTCCTGCCTTCAGGTTCCCAGACGGTTTTAGTTTTTATCCAGACTTACTCCTCTGGTGAACAGCAATGCTGAAGTGTAAGTCAGAGAAACTTCCCCCACCCCCAACTTGATTTTTGGTCATGATGTTTTGTTGCAGCAATAGAAACCAAACCCAAGACATGCACTTAGATTTTCCATGTAAGTATAAGCCTAGAAGTAGGCTTTCCAGAATTTGTGTAGCTTGTTCCTAGATTGACCATCCTCAAGGCTGTGAGAAATAAATTTCAGGAATTACTAACTCTCTGGTATTTGGTTATAGCAAGTAAAAGAAAGAAAGAAAGGAAAAAAGAAAGAAAGAAAGAAAGAAAGAAAGAAAGAAAGAAAGAAAGAAAGAAAGAAAGAAAGAAAGACAGCACCATGCTTCTTCTGTATAATGATTTATTCATGGTTCTCTCCCAGAAATCAAAGTATCTTTTCCAGAAAACCATTACTTTGGAGACTAAGAGAGTACAAAAATTACATAAGCGGCCAGGCGGTGGTGGCGCACGCCTTTAATCCCAGTACTCGGGAGGCAGAGCCAGGCAGATCTCTGTGAGTTCGAGGCCAGCCTGGACTACCAAGTGAGTCCCAGGAGAGGCGCAAAGCTACACAGAGAAACCCTGTCTCGAAAAACCAAAAAAAAAAAAAAAAAAAAAAAAATTACATAAACACTATACCATGCCCATATAACTGAACATTAAGTGGATACTAAAACCATGTTTTAGATTTTTTGTTCATAAAGAAAATCACAAGAGGCATTTACAACAGATACAAATAAACACATGTAATATTTTGTATTATTAGTTTGATACAGCTGAACTTGGATGAACTGAACTTAGGTCTGGTCACATTTCTGTAAAGAGATTCAGAATACAACTGTAATATTAGATTTAATTTATATGGTTCTGTGGAAGAAAGGACTGTGAAGGGTTTTAGTTATATTTCATAGTATGGATGTTTCAGTAATTTGGAGCTTAATCATTGTCAATTTCAGCTTTTGTTTTCCCCATTACTTCTTCCTGAGTGGAACTACAGAATACTTTTGGTTCCTTCTCTAACATGGTTCAGTTGTGTACAGTTCATAATGCTTTTAATCATAAATAATGACTAAAGCAGTGTAGCATAGCAATTAAACAGTAGAGGAAACACATCTCCCACAAAGCTTTAGTTTGGGGGAGGTTCCTGAGTCCTGCTAACAAATATCTTGTACCCATAATAAAAAAAAAAAATCCTTTGTGTGTCAAGCTTGCCATAAAATGGCGCTTAAGAATGCTTGCTATAGGCCTGATTGCTGAAAACAAAACCAATGCAACTCAGCGAACATGGAGACGTTGTGCTGGTGGCTGCAAAGATCCTCCGACCCTTAATTCTAGTGTTGTTGGTATAGGAAGGTACTCTGCACTCTACTAAAAGAGAACCATAAACACCATGGCGGTCACAGAACCTTTGATCTACACTGGTGTCCTGCTTGCAAGGTATACCAGGGCAATGGTGGTAAAAGCCTGTGGCAATATTTAACCAATATCTCATTTGCCTTAGGGCACATTCCACAAGCTAAAACACATACCTGGTACTGTTTGGGTGACTAAAAACCAGAGTCTAGAGAAACCAAGGACCTAGAGGAAAACCAAGTACTACTATTCTAAAAAAAAAAAAAAAAAAAAGTAGCAACAAAATAAAATCACTCTTAATGACATTCTGCTACACTCACAGATCAGTGGGTTGCTCATCCATCATCATAGAAGCTTGCAGCAGGTAGGAAAAAATAAGAGACTCACAGCCAAATGTGCTGAATTTGTGAAACCTGGAACAATCAGCCATAAATGTAATGTCTCCATCAAGTCCCTCCCCTCAAGGCTCAGGAATCCTGCAGAAGAGGAAGCAGAAAGAGTGTAGAAGTAGAAGGGATGGAGGACATCAGGAAAACAAGGAGCTCTAAATCGACATGATCAAAGCTCATAAGAACTCACAGAGACTGAAGCAGCATGCACAGGGCCTGCACAGGTCTGTACCAGGTTCTCTATGTCATGACATGGCTTCCAGTTTAGCCCTTTTATGGGGCTCCTGATTGAGTGAATGAGGGAGTCTCTGATTATTGTGCCTTCTCTTGGGCTCTTTTCCTTTTGCTGGTTTGTCTTGCCCAACTCCAATGTGATAGTTTTTGTTTTGTATCTTTTATTTTGTTATTACCCCTTAGGAACCTATTTTTTCCTAATGAGAGACAAAAAGTGAGTGAGTCTGTACGGGAGGGGATGTGGAGAGGAATTGGGAGAAGTAAAAGGAGGGGAAACCATAATCAGGGTATATTATGTTAAGGAGAAAAATCTGTTTTCAGTAAAAAAAAAAGTGTGGGGGGAGAATGCTTGCTGTGAAAGCATTAAATTCAAGACCGTAGAACCCACAAAACAAAACAAAACAAAAGCTAAATGTGGTAAAATACATGACTGTAACCACTGGTTGTTAGCCTGTATTCTAGTTCTAGGTTCAGTAACAGACTTAGCTTTGGAGGAATACTGCAGTGAATGATGAAACAGGATACCTAGTGTCATCTCTTTGGCCTTTGTGAGATTGGGTACATATATTCATGAGCCTGAATGCACACATGTAACACGTACACACATACACACGTACACACACACACACACACACACACACACACACACACACACCTCAAAAATTAAACAAAGAAAAAATAAGCAACAAACAAAAGACTATCCACCTTGGCCATTTTAGTTCACATGCTCAAGTTCTGAGCCACATACTATAGCAGTAATATCATTAGATTAATAGAGTTTTCTTTTATCAACACAGGGTCAATTTTGCCCAAACTGCATACTTGTTCCATAACGGTGGAAGAGGTAGAGGAACTATACAGTGATAACCAAACTGCCAATCTGGACACATTGTGTGTTCTAGAGTTAACTCATATCAATAGTCATGCTATATCGTGGTGGTCATCTCTGGTTCTCCTTCCTTGATACATTCTTCTTGTGTTTTGTTTTAAAGATTCTCAGCATTTCTCCCATTAATTCTATTCTTGCTTTCATGAAACTCCAATGAACTGGTACTTATTTGAACTTCTACACTATGTTTCAAAAATTCCTTTCATAGTTTTCAGATCCATTCCATCTGTCTCTGTCTCAGTCTCTGTTTCTATGTATGTGTATATGTTAGCAATTTTCTCAAAGATGTTTTTTCATTACATATTCTCTTTTAGATTATATTTAATGTATTTAGCCCATAGTCTAAGCCATTGCTTATTAAAATCTTGGCTTTTTTATTGCACATTACACATTGATTATTTATTTTTCAAATCTTCCAGTGTTTTTTTTTATGACATTCTGAACTTTCACAAATTTATATTGTGTCTTTAATAATTTTACTTAGTTCAAATGTACATTTCTTATGTTATAGCCTCTGAATAATTTAATAAGCATTCTGTCTAGGTTGAGTCAACTATCTTTCCTTTGTGGGAATAATTTCTCACTGCTTTAAGATTTTGACCTTGAGCCCTACCATGATAGTGAACTTTATCTTCCAAGTTAACCATTTTTATCTGCTTTGGGCCCCAAGAATATTGTTTTCTTTAATTTTATTAGCTTTAAATTCTTTCTTCACATTCATAGGAAACAGCTGACTGTATAATCACTGTTATTTAGAATTAAAGATTAAGTTTGCTAATTCTCTAACAAGCAGCCATCTCATTAATTCATTCTCACTATTTTTCTAAAATTAAAGTTCTCAGTAGAATTATAGCATCTAGAGTACACTATTATTAGCACATTATTAACATCATTGCAGACTTTCTCACTGTGGAATTTTAATGTTGGAATACTATGAATGCATATGTCATTTATGGTCTCAATGTGAGTTCAATGTGTGTGTGTGTGTGTGTGTGTGTGTGTGTGTGTGTGTGTGTGTGTGAATGGCAGTTCACATTGGCCACACAGCATGCATATGGAGGTCAAATGATGACTTTTGGGAAGTCAGTTTTATCCTTCCACCTTGAGACAGGGTCTTCCTTATATTGAAAATTGTGTAGCCTAATTCAGGCTTACTGGCCTGCAAGCTTCAAGTTAATTCTTCTCTCCACCTCCCATCTCATCATAGGAATAATAAGATAATTAGATGCATTCCACTACACCCAGCTTTCTACATGGGTCCCAAAGATTAAACTTGGGTAGTTTCCGTGGCAAAGCAAGCACTTTTATTTGGAGAACTATCCTTTTGGCCCTTTTTCCTAATTTATCCTTTCACATTCAAATGCACACGTATAAAATACTTTTAACATATTTACTCCCATTTTGTGTGTCCTTTTGTCACATTGCCTTCTACATCTGAGGGACTCCATTTTCTTCTGAATAAGTTGCTTCCTACTTTCAGGAATGCCATGTGTGTCCCACAATGTTTAGTTGGGGTTACTGTGGGGGAGCAACCCCCACATTTATTTATCCCAGGGACTTTTGAGAAATAAGGTATGAGAGACTTAGTTAGAAATAAAGAAGGGAAAGAAACAGAGAGAAATGCAGAATAGTCTCGGGTGGGTCTGGATCTTTATCCACCGGCACAGAACTTTATTCCAAAGGACTACTTATAAGAATGCCAATGGGGTGGCACAAAAAGACCTCCCCCTTGCTAGTTACAGTCAAATGTAGACCCTTACAAACACTTGATACTCAGGCCTGTGCATTTTATTAACATACATATAAAATATCACCACAATTAATAGTAGTTATGCGTATAATGCCTATCTTTCAGCCATGGATTTTGACCATGATTTCTCTCCAGCCTCAACTTTAATCACAAAGCTGGTAATTATCTACATACCAGTTCACCTTTGCAGCAGTGGGCACATCTTGCCTAATACCTTGGTATTGTAGCACACAGGTTCCATAACAAGGTAAGACCATCAGTCTTGATTCTCTCCCAGCAGCCTACCTAACACCTTATGGCATTATGAAAGCTAGCCAAGATAGAACTTCAATCCCATTTCTATCTTATTTTATCCATATTCTATGTGTTATCTTTAACAATAGCTGCTTACCATCTAGTTATGGTGGGCAAACAAGAGCATTGATAACTGTTTGCCTTATCTTGATAACTTGTATTAATTACCCTTCTTTTGCTGTGGTACAACACCCTCACAAAAAAGGGGAAGGAAGAATGGTATATTTTGGCTTCTTGTCCCAGAGAATAACCCCATCATGATGGGGAAGGCACAGCAAGAAGCGATGAAAGCAAGGCAGTAGGAGCAGAAAGCTGGCTTATCACTTTTATCTGCAAACAGAAGGCAGACAGAAAGTAGGTAGAACCTATATAATGCTGAAGCCAGCCACCAGAGACCTACTTACTCCAGGAAATATTCACCTCCTAAAGGTTCCATAACCTCTATAAACAGCACTATCAAGTGGGACCAGATGTTCAAATACATGAGCCTATGGGGAACATTATTCATTCAAATCATCACAGTAGCCTCTCAAGATTTCCTGAACAAGAAAGGGGTCATTGGGAGGTAACCCTTACCTGGCAAAAGCATGTAGATTGACCTGTCCTATTGCATTTGTAGTCAGGAAACAGAGAGAGAACAGGAAATAGATCAGGCTATTAACCTCAAAGCTTACTCCTAGTGACATACTTCCTCCAATAAGACTCTGGGTTATAAAGGATATTTTTGCAAACAGCATGGCCAGGTAGCAACCAAGTGTTTGAAAATATGAACCTATGGGAAATATTTCATGTTTAATCCACAATAGTGGTGTAGCTGGTGATTATGGTAACTATATTTTTTAAAGAAAACTACACAGATATTCATAGTAGTTGCACCAGTATATATTTCTACCAATAATGATCCCTAACCAGCATTTATTCTTTTTTGTGTTTAAAAAATTATCATTGTACAAGTCTTTAACTCTCTTGCTTAGGTTTATTCGAACATATTTAATTTTATTTGATATTATTGTGAATGATATTATTTCCATGATTTATTTCTTTATATGTTTATCATTAGTATATTTGAGAGCTGTTGATATTTATGTGTTAATTTTGTATTCTGCTACTTTGTTATTTATTACCTGGAGCAGCTTTCTGGTGGAGCTCTTAGAGTATTTAAATATAAAATATCATCAGCAAATAAGGATACTTTGACTTCTTCCTTTCATATTTGCTGTATCTACTTCTTTATGTTATTGCTCTAGCTAAGACTTCAAGTCCTGTATTGGACAGGTGTGCAGAGGAATAGACATCCTTGTCTGTTTTCTGATTTTAGTGGAAATACTTTCAGTGTTTTTCTTTTTTTTTTTCTTAATATGTTAGCTCATGGGTTAAGAAAGTCTTTTCCTCTGTCATAAGTATTTTGGGCATTGTCTTTATTATGTTGAGGTATGTTTCCTGTATCCTTAGTTTCTCAAGGCATTTTATAATGAAAAGAAGTTCAATTTTCTCAAAGTTCTCACTTATATTTAATAAAATGCTCAAAAGGCTTCTATCCCTAAGTCTACTCATATTGTGAATTATACTTATTGATTTACATATGTCAAACTATCCCTGCATCCCTAAATGAAATTAGGTCAATCATGGTGGAATTACGTCTTTAAATTCATTTTTTTTAAAAAAAAATTGTGTCTATGTTCACCAGAGATATTAGTTAGAAAATTCCTCTTTTTTTTTCCTATTTTCTTTGGCTCCTTTAACTAGTTTATTCATCCTTTAAAAGGAGGAAATTTTTATTTTGTTGATACTTTGTGTTGTTTTTGTTTATGATTTCAATTATTTCTTTCCATGTACTGATTTGGGATTTGGATTTTTCTTGTTTTTTCCAACTCTTAAAAGGTGAATCATGAAACTATTTATCTGATATCTCTCTGACTTCTTAATACAGGCACTTATAAATATACTCTTCCTACTTAGAACTGCTTTCATTTACATTCTATGTACATTTCTTTTTCAATTATTATTTGATTCCCTTTTTTAGAATTTCCTTCTTGAAATCTTTAGTCATGCATCCATCACTCAATAGTGTGATGTTTCATGTTGTATGATGTAGGGTTGCTTTGGTTGTTGACTTGTAACTTTATGATGAACAGGTAGAGTACATGAAAATTTTTCAATTTCTTATGTTTGTTAAGATTTCCTGCTGGGCGGTGGTGGCGCACGCCTGTAATCCCAGCACTTGGGAGGCAGAAGCAGGCAGATCTCTGTGAGTTTGAGGCCAGCCTGGTCTACAAAGCGAGTTCTAGGAAAGGTGCAAAGCTACACAGAGAAACACTGTCTCGAAAAACCAAAAAAAAAAAAAAAAAGATTTCCTTTGTGAACTAAAGTAGTATCTAATTTAGAGAGTGTTACATGACCTGCTAAGAAAGTAGATCTGCAGTTTAGAATTGGAATTTGTTGGAGATATTTGTTAATCTCAATTGACTTACGATGTTACTTAATTTGATAGTTTTCTGTTTGTTTATTTTATTATGTATTTATTTTCTGAGAATGGGGAATTAAATTTACATACTAATTTTATGTTAGAGTTTAACTTTTATGATTTGTCTGAATCAACAGATTGACTCATTTATTTTGGGTTTTCCAACTTAATGGAGTACTGATTTTTAAAATATTCCCTTAGGATATTCTGAATTTCTTTGTTGTCAGTTATAACATTTTCCTATTAATTTCTGATTCTGTTAATTTGTCTTTTTTTTAACCTTCTTTTGGTTAGTTCATCAAAAATTTGTCAATCTTCTTTATTGTCTCAGTGAAACTGCTCTGAGATTTATTGATTCTCTGTATTGTACTGTTTTTGTATTTCATTGATTTGTGCTCACATTTTTATTATTTCTTCCTGTCTACCAGGTTATAATTTTGATTGTTTTTGTTTCTTTCAACCTTTTGGCTTATATCATTAAGCTCTTCCTGATTTTCTTAATGTAGGTATTGGCACTGTACATTTATTTATCTTTGTAAAACTGCTTTTAATGTGTCCTGGTGTTTTGCATTATGTTTACATTTTTATTTAGTTCTAGGAAATTTTTTTCTTTCTTAATTTCTTTTTTGACTTATTTACTACCCAATAATGATTTTGTTAATTCTCATGAGTTTGTATACTTACTAGGGATTTGTTCCCTGTCAAGTTGATAGCACTCTGGACAGACAGGATTCAAGCAATTATTCCAATGTAGAATTGTAAAGTGTGGTGACATATTGTGCACCCCACTAAAACTTATCTGGGGATCAGAACACAGAGTCAGACACTAATTAGACATAGAGGCCCCAAAGTGATGGCACACACCTTTAATCCTATCACTCTAGGCAGAGATCTGTCTGGATCTCTGTGAGTTCCAGGCCACACAGAACAGAGCTAGGCAGTGGTGGCACACACCTTTAATCCCAGCATTGAGATCTCATGCCTTTGCTTAGAAAGAACACACATTTAATCCCAAGAAATGACATGGCTGGATAGAGAATGACATATAAGGAGTGAAGAGACGAACTAAGCAGCAGTTCAACTGAGACCCTCAGGTGTGAGGACTCAGAGGCTGTCAGTCTGTGGATTCATGGAAACAGGATTGGCTGAGGAGTTGGGAGGTCAGGTTGGCTGTGGCTTGTTCTGTTTCTCTGATCTGTTCTTTCATCATTCACTCCAATATTTGACTCTGGGTTTTTCTTTTTTTTTTTTTTTTTTTTTTTTTTTGAGACAGGGTTTCTCTGTGTAGCTTTGCACCTTTCCTGGAACTGGCTTTGGAGACCAGTCTGGCCTCGAACTCACAGAGATCCGCCTAGCTCTGCCTCCCGAGTGCTGGGATTAAAGCATGCCTCTAATCCCAACACTTGGCAGACTCTGGGTTTTTTTAATTGAAAAGAACATTTAAGATTCATGTTACATCTGGCGGCCCAGCCTCTGTGGCACACATTTATGAAAAAAGCTACTTTGCTGGTGGCCCTGCAGTGACAGCTCAGGCCTGAGCTGCACATGGCTGGTTGTGGTGGTGCACGCAGGTAGGATTTGCTGAAGGAGGCAGAGGCAGGAAGACCCTGAGTTTGAGGCCAGCCTGGGAGGCTTGCTGAGGAGAAGCTACAGCCGGGGCTGGGCCAGGCCACAAACAGTGGTGGTGGGACTACGGAGGCAGAAGCTGCTGCTCTGAGTTGCTGGCTGTTTCCCATTGTGTTGGCGGTAGAGGCAACTCTGCTACCTGGGATGAAGGGTTTACCGCTGCTTGTTTTTGCCAGGACTATCATGTTACAAGAAAGCATTGGCAAAGGTCAGTTTGGAGAAGTGTGGCAAAGCAAGAGGCAGGGAGAAGAAGTTGCTGTGAAGATATTCTCTTCTAGGGAAAAATGTTCATGATTCTGAGAGGCAGAGGTTTATCAGACTGTGATGTTGTCCCATGAAAACATCCTAGGATTTATAACAGCAGACAACAAAGATAGTTGCACATGGACTCAGCTGTGTCTGGTGTCGGATTTCCATGAACATGGATCCCTTTTTGATTACTTGAACAGATCCACTGTTACAGTGGAAGGGATGATCAAACTTGCTCTGAACACGGCAAGTGGTCTTGCCCATCTTCTCATGGAGATTGCTGGTACCCAAGGAAAGCCATCTATTCCCCACAGAGATTTCAAATCAAAGAATATCTTGGTGAAGATGAATGGAACCTGTTGTATTGCAAACTTGGGACTGGCTGTTGAGACACGATTCTGTCACAGACAAAATTAATATTGCTCCAAACTATGGAGTATGCACACACACACACACACACACACACACACACACACACACACACACAAATTTTTTGCAGGGAACTGTGACAATGCACAACAGTGACTGTGAAGTCTCCATCAAGAGGATGGGATCCCACAACAATGATTCCACATGGACTATGACAAAGCCATTAAGCTGATTAACACCACCCAAAGATCGACTTTGGACTATAAACTGCTCAAGGCAAATTTGAGATGGCTAGCTGAGATGATCCAGCCTCACAGTTACTGGAGCAAGGACTTGAGACAAGCTCTGCACTTTCCCATTATGCAGAGACAGGACAAATAATACAGCTAACTCTCCCAGGACTTGGCAATTAACCCAAAATTTTCTTTTCAGGATTCTCTACAGATGCCTTCACCCCCAGACAGCAGTAAATAATTTTAAGAAAATGACACTCACATTCCCCAAAAGGGGAGTGGGTGATTTTTGGTATTTCAGTGATTATGGATAATTGTCATTGTTTAGGATGGTTGGTTACAAGCTGTTAATTGTTAATGGTCAGGAAAAATGCTAAACAAGATTAGATTCAGGGTTCTTGTATGGGAAAAAAAAGAGGAAAGAAAAGGGAAAAAGAGGGTATAGATAAAAAGTAAATTATTTAATCTACTCTGAAAAAAGATATAGAAATGATAGATAAGAGGTGGATTATTGAATCTATTCTAAAAAAAGATATAGAATGATAAAGGGGTAGATTATTGAATCTACTCTGAGAAAAGAGGATATAGATGTGATAAGATAAAAAAGGTAGATTTATTACATGAGCTATGAATGATGCTTTATTCGCCTTTCCGGGCTTTGATCTTCCTCAGAAGGAACTCTAGCTCCTTGCCTTCTAGCACATAGCCGTCTGCTCGGCCACACTGGCCTGGTCTTGAGGCGATACAGGCAAGAAGCTTGCTTTGCTGGAACTGCTCCTCCAGAAGACTGCTGATTTTAGCATTCTTTTTCCTTTCATCAGATTTCTTTTGGATTTTCTTTTATCGTTTTTTGTTTAATATCTCTTCCTCTTCAGGAGTCAGCTTGGCCCCCCTCTTGTGGCCCAGGGGCAGCGCATAGGAGACTCATACCACTGTCGGTATGCTGTGCTGTCAATAAGCACGATACAGTTCTTCACCAGGATCTTGGTGCAGACCAGCTCGTGATTGGATGCATTGTAGACAACATCAATGATCCTTGTTTTCCGAGTACAACACTCCGAGCCCCAGGAAAAGTTCTCCACATCCAATCTTAGGGCACGGTACTTCTTATTGCCTCCTCAGACCCGGACAGTGTGTATACGACGAGGGCCAATCTTCGTGTTGGCAGCAGGCCATCCCAGCTCATACTTGTGCTTCTTTTGGCAGGGCTTTCTCTTACCCCCGGTCTTGCGGCGCTTGTGCCAGTTGTCTCAAGAGATGCCCATCATTCAGTGCTGGCTGGAAAAGCTATTGAATCTACTTTTAAAAGGCAACTACTAGTTTTAAATATTTTATATTGGATTGGATTTTTGTATATTGTATACCAATTTTGTATTGGACTCACCAAAATAGGATAAATAATGATTTTTTTTTGTCTGAATTTGTCAAATATTAATGTACTGCACATTGGTAATGTAATTCTTGACTGTATATAGTGTATATACTTCTTGTACTTATTGTATATAGTTTTTCTTATATTAGTTATACCTTTTCATTTTAGACAAAAAAGGGGAAAATGTAGTGATATTTTATTTGTATTCTAACAAGTAAAACTTATCTGGGGATCAGAGAACAGAGCCAGCCACCAGATTAGACATAGAGAGGCCAGACAGTGGTGGCATACACCCTTAACTCTATCACCTGGGAAGCCGAGATCTGTCTGGATCTCTGTGAGTTCAAGAACACACTAGAAACAGAGCCAGGCAGTGGTGGCACATAACTTTAACCCCAGGACTTAAGATCTCATGTCTTTGCTTGGAAAGACACAGGCATCCCAGGAAGTAGAAAAATATATATGGTGTGAGGACCAGGAACTAGAGGCTTTTAAGCAGTTCAGGTGAGATCCCTTCCATGTGAGGACTCAGAGGCTTTCAGTCTGAGGAAACAGCATCAGCTGAGGAGCTAGCAAGGTGATGTTGGCTGTGGCGTGTTCTGTCTCTCTGATACTTTCAGCTTTAACCCCAATATCTGGCTCCAGGTTTTTTTTTTGTTTTTTTTTTTTAATTAATAAGACCTTCTAAAATTCATGTTACAGTAAAGATTTGTTTTGTGTCCTACATTGCTGTCTATTTTAGAAATGCTTCTTTGTGCTATTGAGTAGAATGTGTATTCTTTGCTATGGCTGGAATATCCTTTAGATATCTGTTAAGTTCATTTGCTTTATGATGTCAATTAATTCTGAGTTTCTCTGCTTAATTTGTCACAGATAGCCTGTCTATTGGAGAAAGTGTGACACTGAAATCACTTATTCTTAATGGATTGATGTTAACCTTTTCTTTAAATATGGCAGTAGTTATTTCTATGAAATTGGGCACCCCAGAGTTTGGTGCATGTAAGTTTAGGATACTGATGTTTCCTTGGTTGATTGTTCTCTTGATTAAAATGAAGTGTCCCTCCTTATCTCCTCTGATTAGATTTAGTTTAGAATCTGTTTTGTCAGATATTAGGATAATGATACTGGCTTGTTACCTGGTCCCATTGGACTGAAGTACTTTCACCATGTTTTTACTCTAAGGTAGTGTCTATCATTAAAGCTGAGATGTGTTTTTTGTAGAGAAAAGGTAGAAGTATTTTCTTTCTTGAACTTCTAGTCAGCCTGTGTCTTTTGACTGGACATTTGAGGCTATTGATATTTAGAGTTATTATTGAGAAGTATATATTTATTGAGGCCATCCTCCTGTTGATGTTTGGTATGTTCTGTGTGTTCTCAGTGGTACTTTGTGTTTTAATGTTTATGGCTGCATATTTATTTCCACAGTTTCTTGTTGTGGATATTGCTCTATATAAATAAAACACTGATGGCCAGTGACCAGGCAGGAAGTAGGTTGCCAGGCAGGAAGTAGGTGGAACAAGGAGAGAGGAGAATTCTGGGAAGCAGAAGGCTGAGAGGGGAGACACTGCAGCCACCGCCAGGATAAGCAGCATGTAAAGACACCGGTAAGCCACCAGCCACGTGGCAAGGGATAGATTTATAAAAATGGGTTAATTTAAGATAAAAGAACAGTTAGCAAGAAGCCTGCCATGGCCATACAGTTGAGTGTGGACAAGACAAAAAAAAAAAACTCTAGCTACAGTTTCTCTGGAATTTTCATTTCTCTCTTCAGCCCAAAGTGTCACTTTCTATGTTTTGTTTAGGTTTGATTTATCACATATAATTTTTTAGGCTGTTTATGTGTGGAAATTTTTCTTTCTATTTCCACTGTGGTGGACATTTAATCTAGGATAGCAATGGTTGTGTAACAGGAGCTATATCTTGCCGGTTGGGGAGAATGCTTCAGGAGTATCTGGGAGACTAACTGGGGTAGTCCCCGTGGAAGGATGTGGGAGATGTATCTGTTTGGAAAGGTTGGATGCAGTGCAAATGGGGCCTTTGGGTGGTGACAGGTAGGGTGATTCTTGGTGACAACCTAGAGGTTGGTTGCAGTGAAAACTGGGATTGTCAACAGCACTGGATGTTGGACTTGGGACAGATCTTGAAAGATGGATAGAAATTATTGGTGTAGTGAGTCTGGGAGACTCACTAGGCTAGACTTGGAAAAGAAAATTGACAGTCTGGCTGGGTGAAGAGGTTAGATGCAAAGCAGAAGGGACCTATGGCGTGGTGTATAGGCAGGGAAAGTCTTGGTGCAAGGTTTTTATTCCAAAACATCAAGTGATCAGCCCTTATAAGAGCCTTTACCTCCTTCTGAAAGGTAGGCCAGTCAAGTCACCATCATCTGCATTGCTCAGATCACATTTCTAAATTCCTTCCAAAGTCTTCCCACGCAAAACCCGGTCAGCTCTATTATAGTTATATTATATTTTCTGTATTATATCTCATGTTTCTGGTACCAATTTCTGTCCTGCTTAGGCTATTGCTGTGATAAACACCATTACCAGAAGAAACTTATTTTAGTTTCTGTTTGTAGTCCAGCATGAAGGGAAGTCAGGGAAGGAACTCAATACAGGAACTTGAGGCAAGAACAAATGCAGAGGTCTTGGAGGAATGCTTCTTATTGGCTTTCTCACTCTGCTGTTTTTAAACTACTTAGGACAACCCGCTCAGGGGTGGCACCACACAGAGTGGGCTGCACCCTGCCACATCAACCATTAAGTGAGAAAATATTGCACAAGTTGGTGCCCTGGCCAATCTGAGGAAGAGTTTTCTCAGTTGAGGCTTGTTTCATGTTAACAAAATGAAAAAAAAAATCAACCAGCACATACATTTTTTATTCATGTATTTATTTTAGTTTGTGTGTGTGTGTATGTGCATGTATATGTATGTGTACATATGTGTATGTTCCATGGCACATGTGTGGAAGTCAGAAGACATCTTCCAAGACTTAGTTTTCTTGTCCTAATGTGTGTATTTTAGGAATTGAACTCAGGATGTCAGCCTTGGCAACAAGTGCCCTTACAATCTGAGCTATCTTGCTAACCCCTGAAACAAATTTTAAGCTTAAAAACCATACAGAGATAAATATAAAACTGGATTGAAGCTCAAAGATATTGTCCTTTCATAGGTTCTTGGTGAAACTGAAAATTCTGGGGGAAACAAAGGAAGTTACAAAACCATACCACAGAGTTAAATGAGTCCTTAAAATTATCAAACTCAACTAACATTAAACACAGTGTTCTGATAATATTGCATATGGTTCTGCCATTAATTATATAGGAGCCTGTTTACTTTTCTCTTATTTTGTATAAATTAATATTTAATTTAACTGAGCAGCTGCATTAACTGGATTCAACCATAGCATTCTAAATCCTAGTCACCAATGATGCATTGAAAAATTGTGTGTGTGTGTGGGGGCGGGGGGTGATAACAGAAAAGATCACAAGAAAAGTAAATAGACAAATATTTGGGTAACATCAATATCTAAGAATTGTAGAGTAAACCAGAAAGGTGTACAGTAAGGGCTAATAAAGATTTAAGGAGAAGGAGGAAAGTATTTTTCGTTGTGTTGACAAAGGAGAGACTATTGACTAAAAAAAGTAAATGTCTTGGCACAAATGAGTACCTAGACTCTAAACAAGACTGGAGCTACACAGGGTGAAGAAATAGAACAAGTTAAGGGATATGAAGTTGCTGGTGAAGGAGACAAAGGATACATTCAGATTTGTAAAACTATCAAAAGAAAAAAAAAAGGAATATCACAAAACTTTCAGGTGGTTCACTGCACATAAAACATAATCAAAATAAAAATAAAGAGACATTTCAAGGTTAACATATTTGTAAACAGGACCAGAAAGTCAGAACATTTGTGTGCTTGTCTCTCTACTCTGTAAATTAGCAAATCTGGACTGAGACTGAGAGGGGCAGACAAGCAAGTAGCTTCAGAGATGAAGGGAAACAATAGAATTAGTTCTTCACTCAGGCAGTCATTCGGCCATGGATAATAGACTGGCCCAGATGCTGTAGACAGAAAAGGCCCTGCTGAGGTGAATTGCAATATTTGAGCTTTCCTCTAGCTGCGTGTAGCACTGCAGGAGTCACTTGGTCACAGAAGAAGGAGATGCATCATACTTACCTTGTAGATTCTGGCAGTGATCTAATAAAGATGTGCATGTTTTTAGTGCATAAGCACTAAGTCCATGTGCTAATATAACTTTTTATGCACACTAGCTTTTACTTTCTCCTCTGGTTCATATTGTTTAAAACATTTACTGTCGGGGTTGGGGATTTAGCTCAGTGGTAGAGCACTTGCCCTGGGTTCGGTCCTCGGCTCTGAAAAAACAAACAAACAAACAAACAAACAATTTACTGTCTGGCTGCAAAACAAATTGCTGACTGGGGATGCAAGGCCTCCATAATTTTAAATAGCGCTGTTGGTTCCAAATTTAGAAAAGAAAGAGGAAATGAAAAACATTGAGAGTAATGAAGCAGAGAAATTATTTACTTTTCTAAGGAATGTATGTTCTAGTTATACTCTAATAGTAAGAACTTGAAGATTTCTAAGATAAAGAATTTCTAGTGTCTGATGAAATGCTAGGGGGTCTCAGAAGTAGAGAGGAGACAGCTACTGGAATTAAGCACACCAGAGAGTGGAAATGGCTTTAGCACATGGGTTTGTGTGCAGGCATTGGAGAGCCTGCTTTGATACTATCAAAGACTCAGCAAGCCAACCCACTTTACATCTAGAAAGTATCTTTGGTAGCTAGAGTGGGCAGGTACATGATGTGAACAAAACATTTTTAAACATCTGTATAATGGTAAAGTTATCTGATAATTTTGTTCATGTACATATCATGAAAAGTCAAAAATTTATAATTTTTTTTTTGCACTGGGTGTTTTTATTTTTATATGTATTAGGATTTATTAATGTGTTAGCATACATTAATATATATTCTTTATGTATAATTGTATCTTATTATTCTAGTTGCACATATATAGTATAAAGAATACTTTATATATTTAAATATTTTATTAGTTAAATTTTAATTCCTTAAGAAAGAATGTTCAGATGAATAAATATTTTCATATACATATGTCAAAATAGAATTCACCAAGACTTTGACAGTGCTATGCATATGTAGACAGAGTATATGGTCTTTTTAGTTAACTTCCTACTCTTAGATATTTGTCTGTATTATATGATTCATACATGTGATAAAAGATACTACAAAGATGTGTCTAGTAGTACCAGTGAGATAATCAGTAAAGCAAATTTCCTTTCATTGTAGACACTGTTTTCAAAAACTTCTACAATGGTGCATTGCTGGACCTAGCTATCAATGTCTCTCCTTGTACTACATTTTTCATCTGCTTTGCTACTGAAAACTGAACAGCTCTTTCTGTCTGCAAATTGACAATCTCCTGAAATAATATTTGTTCAAATAGTATCACATTATTTTATATAAAAATACTTGAGTCCTTCCTTCCAAGAAATGGTGTTATTGGAAGCTTGAACTATTGAAAAAATAATATTGCCTCCAAGGAGGTATGCTATCTCAATAAGACATATCTTCAAGACAAGGAAAAATGTGCTTTTTAAACCCTACATGTGTTATAAACAAGCACTTAGGAAGCCATTGTTCTAAAGTGTTGCTGGCCTTACCTGAGGCAGCATTTCAGTGCATTTAAAAGGTCTCTAAGGATGCTAAGCTGTCTTAGGTGGCCAAGTGGATATAATGAAAACTGAAGTGTCTGTTTCCTGAAGTTTCCTTGAAACTTTTCTCTGGGGAACTGAAATGTAGCTTCCAGCTTCCTGGTCTAACTTTGGCACAGAATACTGGCTGAAATTTTAGGAAGAGAAACACTGGTACAGACAATAAAACTGCTTAAAAACTTGGGCTCTCACTTAATTTACCTAAAGCAGTTAGTTTTAGAAAACAGTGTTTATCTCATTAAAAATACGTGGCTGTATTTCATAAAAACAAGTGACTGGTGGTCTTTTCCTTCCAGAATCTCTTATTTTTAACTTATTATGTTTGCCTTTCATGTGAGAACCACTTTATTGTTTCAGTAGACTACAATTTATTTATTTTAAGAACATGTTAATTGTTATCAGATGTACCTTCAAATTTACTTTTAAAAGGGTGATATGAGAATATAGAGCTGACGCCAAATAAACAGTTGCTTAAGTGCATACAAAATAATTATTGTGTGTTTAATGATCAAATAATTACTTTAATATTCAGGTCGAGAAAGATTATCAAGCATGCATCTACCAATGTCTATTTCCTTCCATCTTTTCATAATTGTATCAAAGGTTCTAGTGACTTTTCTAAATCAAGTGGTTATATTAATTCACCCTGGGATACTTTTGCCTATTATATTGTTCTGCTTATAATAGCTTTTTCTCACTTTGTTTTATATATGCGCAGCATTATTGAATCAAATGAAAATATATTTGTGAGTGTCTGTTATGCCGCAGCCATTGTTGTTTTTGTTAGAGTTTCTTTTACTGTGAATAGATACCATGACCATGGCAACTCTTACAAAGGAAAACATTCATTTGGGGTTGCTTACATTTTCAGAGATTTAGTTCATTACTATCATGACACAACATGGCAGCATGCAGGATGACATGTTGTTGGAGAGGGAGCTAAATGTTCTACATCTTGATCTGTAGGCAACAAGAAGTGAACTGTGTACTATACTGAGCATAGCTTGAGCAAAGGAGACCTCAAATTCCACGCCAACAGTGATACACTTCCTCCAACAAATCCACACTTCTCAATAGTGCTACTCCCTTTGCAGGCCATTTTCTTTTAAACCACCATGGTTGTAGACCTTAGAATGGTATAAGCAGACACAATCTGATTCATGGGAATAGGGAGAAAAGGGGTGCTAGGGCAATAGTAGAGAGGGTACCTGAACAGACGTGCTCCAGTAATCAGATTGGTGAATACCATAACCGTCATCATAGAGCCTTCATCCAGTAACTGATGGAAACAGATGCAGAGATCCATGGCCAGGTGCCAGGCTGAGCTCCAGGGGTCCAGTCGATGAGAGAAAGGAGGGATTCTATGAGCAAGGGACTCAAGATCATGATGGGGAAACCTACAGAGATGACCAGGCCAAGCTAATGGGAACTCATGAACTGTGGACCAATAGCTCTGGAGCCCCCGTGGGACTGGACTAGACCCTCTGCATAGGCGAGTCAGTTGTTTAGCTTGAACTGTATAGGGGGCCCCTGGCAGTGGGATTAGGATCCGCCCCTGGTATATGAGTAGGCTTTTTGGAGCCCAGTGGCTATGTTGGGACACCTTGCATAGCCTTGGTGCAGAGGAAGGGGCTTGGACTTGCCTCAACTAAATGTACCAGGTTCTGCTGACTCCCCATGGGAGGACTTGGAAGAGGTGGGAATGGGGGATGGGTTGTGGGGGAGGGCTAGGGGTGGAAGGAGGGAGGAGAGGGAGACCTGTGGTTGATATGTAAAACTAATAAAAAATTACTTAATAAAAAGGGGAAAAAAACCCTCTAACACAATCATTTAGCACAATCACTAAAAAGTGGGAAAGTTTTATTTAGGTTGCAGATTATACGAGAATAGCTAAAGAGCCAGACTTGTGTCCCTGCTGTCCTCTGTCCCTGAGCCCGATAAGAAGATTAAAGATTGCTCTCAGGTCAAATACTTACTTGGTCGTTTGATCTTCATGTCTGAAGACAAGACTAGACTTCAGTTTCTGCTCCCTTTTGTTTACTTTAAAATAATGTAATGTAGGCACCTCTAGATGTGGCTCTTCTTTCCTCAGTTTCAGTTATTTACAGTCAATCAAAGTTCCAAAGTAATAACAGAAAAGCTCTCAAGAAAAATAATCCCTATTTTAAGCATTATTCTACTCTGAGTTGCATTATGAAATCTGCCATCCATTTCTTTCCTACCTAAGGTGCCAGTGATTTCATTGTCCAGCACCCACATAGTATGTACTATGTACCCATTTATCACTCCATAGCTGCACAGAAAAAAAAATACTGTCTATAGGGCTCTGTACTATTACTATGGTTTCACATATCCACCTGAAGTCTTGTATTGTGAATTCAGTGGCCAAAAGACAACTGTACTAACATCTATCCCATCAAACATGTCACATTACACAGATTTAGTTAAATCAGATGGCACCAATTTGTAAATCACCTGACAAAGAGTTAATTTCTTATGTATGACATAGAATAACAATTTCAACAAATGCTATTGTATTTGAATTATTAGTGGTGGGGGTGTGCATGTGCTGGGGTTCCTTGTGGAGGTTAGAGAACAAACTTGTAAAGGTAGTTCTTTCCTGCTATCTTTATATGGGTATTGGGGATTTAACTTGGGTTTTCCATCTTGCACATTAAGCATCTTTATTTTATGAGCCATCTAGTAGCCGCTATAACTGTACATTGCTAAAAGAGTATAATGTGTGCATATTTATGAACTTATACACACACAATTTGTTAAAAAATATGGAGATAAGATGATATAAGTTGGTGAAAAGTTTTTTTTTTTTTTTTTTGGTTTTTCGAGACAGGGTTTCTCTGTGTAGCTTTGCGCCTTTCCTGGAGCTCACTTGGTAGCCCAGGCTGGCCTCGAACTCACAGAGATTCGCCTGGCTCTGCCTCCCGAGTGCTGGGATTAAAGGCGTGCGCCACCAACGCCTGGCTGAAAAGCTCTTTTAATAGGTTTATCCTAACCATTTAAAGTTATTTTCCTAAAATTTCAGGGTATAGTAAAGCATCTGAAGTTGCCTCATGGCAAATTTTAGAAGCTATGGTTAGAAAACTTTGAAAGAAAGTTACATTTGAAGTTCCTTAAACACAGTATGGTAAAAAAAAAAAATAGTTTTAATATATAGGACTTCACATTCCTGCTTCTCAGTTTTTTTAGGGGTAAAATTGTCAGATCTCTACATGCCAGTGGTACTCATGGTTTAAGGCTAGAAAAAAACCTAAAATAGAAAAATAACTTTCTATATCTCTGTAAATATTTACATTTTGTGTTATTAATCAAAGCAACAAGTAAATGAACTTGGCATGTGTTCATAAAAATGTGATATATATATATATATATATATATATATATATATTCAAGTAAATCTACAGTGAACAAATATATGTATTCTTAACTCTTTACAATATTTCTATGAATGCTTAGAGTTAAATGACCCATATTCATCTCCTTGAGGGGATAATACCTAATAAAATTTATTCTTGAGAAATTTATACTTATTATAATCTCCATAGCAATTCTGATGAATGAAAGCCCTAGCCCTGTATTTCTCACCACAAGTTGAATCATTACAGCCATATGTTTTCATACTGCTGATGCAATCCAATTTCTATTTGTAAGGTTGTCCTCATTTTATATGCTCATTATGCTGCAGTTTATGGCACACTTAAACCATAAACCAGAGTAATTAGACATCTACACAAAATACCTCCATGCACTGTTCTCATAGGCCATGGTACACACCAAAAGTAGTCATCAGTGGCCACTTTCCATTCCCTAATTATTTTATTGCAACTATAGATGACAAAAAGTTTCAATACATGACCCTGGAGACATCAAAAACTCTTACTTTATCACTATTGCCTACTGCTTCTTATTATTTCATGCAACGTAATTCTGCAAATTTCTGATTTTTAGGCAATTGAATTTAAATATCTCTTATATCCATCTTATTATTTAAGATTTACATCGTTATTATTGTCTCAGTTGGGTTTCTATTGCTTTGAAAAGATGTCATGACCACACCATGGCAACTCTTTTTGTTGTTGGTGGTGGTGTTTTTTTTTCCCTTTTCTTTTTTTTTTTTTTTTTTTTTTTTTGGTTTTTCAGTCTTTTGAGACAGAGTTTCTCTGTGTATTTTTGGTGGCCTGTCCTGGATCTTGCTCTGTAGACCAGGCTGGCCTCGAACTCACAGAGATCTGCCTGTCTCTGCCTCCCAATTGCTGGGATTAAAGGCATAGGCCACTACCACATAGCCATGTAAACTCTAATAAAGGAAAATATTTAATTGTGGCTGTCTTACAGTCCAGAGGTTCAATCCATCATCATCAGGGCAGGGAGTATGGCAGTATGAAGACAGACATGGTGTTGGAGAGATAGCAGAGAGGTCAATAACGAGATTGGCAGGCGAAAAGAAGAGACTGACATTGAACTTGGCTCAAGCTTATGAAACCTCAAAGCTCCCCCTATCCCCCAGTGGCACACTTCCTCAAACAAGGCAATATCTATTCCAACAAGACCACACCTCCTAATAGTGCCAATCACTATGAGCCTATGGGGCCATTTTCATTCAAACCACCACACTGACTGATCTGGCATGTCCCATTACTCAACAGAAAAGATAAACCCAGATTACCTGGACTCTTATTTGGTACTTTGCAGCCATGTTGTGTGATTTTTAAAATGTTAAACTTCTTTAGGATCAGGTTCTTTACCTGTGGCAGGAAAGTTATCAGAATACTTTCCTTAAGGAGTTTTTATTCATTTTATATTATTTTTGATAGTGCAATATAATTATATCATTTCTTCCCTCCCTCCCAAATACTTATATTTGCTCTCTCTCAAATTCATGACCTCTTTAAAAAAGAAACATGTTACTAGCCGGGCAGTAGTGGTGCACACCTTCAATCCCAGCACTTGGGAGGCAGAGCCAGGCGGATCTCTGTGAGTTCGAGGCCAGCCTGGACTACAGAGTAAGTTCCAGGAAAGGCGTAAAGCTATACAGAGAAACCCTGTCTCAAAAAAACAAACAAACAAACAAAAAAAAAAAAAAGGAAAAAGAAACATGTTACATGTACATATATGGAAAAAGAAACATGTTGTTACATGTATATATGTATGTGTGTATGTGTATCTGTATATACATATATTTCCTAAATATAAACTGTTTGATCTGTGTAATGTTACTTGTGTGTATGCTTTCAGAGCTGACACTTTGGCACTAGACAAGCAATTGGTATGCTCTTCCTGAGTAAGAATTTTTCTCCGTCTCTCAGTATTCCCAACTTGCCTGTTGTTCTTCATGTAAGGTTGAGTCCTCACAGACTTAATTCCAGTCCACTATGGCAAGTCTATTGTTGTTTAGTGTAGGTGGAGTTTTCCCATGCCCACAGATGTTCTCTAATAACCACTCAGAGATTTAATATTAATTACAAATGCTTGACCCATAGCTCAGGCTTGTTACTAGCTAACTCTTACATTTTAAATTAACCCATATTTCTTATCTACCCTCTGCCACATGGCTCATGGCATGTTACTTTTTTCTATACATCCTGCTTCCTCTGTGTCTTCTGGCATCTCATCTGACTCCACCCTTCTTCCTCCAAGAATCCTTAGTTAGGATTTTACCACCTATACTTCCTGCCTGGCTACAGGCCAGTCAGCTTTTTATTAAACCAATTCAAGTGACAAATTACTACAGTGTACAAAAGCAGTTCCATAGCAGTTTAGTTCATGTTTAGGCAGTGATATTAATAAGACTATAGTTATAGCTTCTGCCATTACCGGGAGACACAATCTCACAGAAAAAAATCCATGATCCTTTGGCTCTTAAAAACTTTTGACTTATTCTGCAATATTCCCTAAACCTTAGATATTGGACTGGTTTATAGACATATTCAATGGAATGAGCACCACACCTCTACCTTTTGATTGTTTTGGTTTTCTGTGATGGTTTCCATCAATTATAAAAAGAAGTTTCCTTTATGAGGGATGAGGACTACACCTATCAGTGGGTATAAGAACAAATATTTAGAGTGAAATATTTAGAGTGTCTTTAAGGGTTATATACATTTCATAGAGTGGTAGATGTAGGTATTCTTCAAAGAACCTCAACAGCACTAACCCTGGGGATCTGACTGGGTTTCTAGTACCAGGCAACATTTTTTACTTGTTGAGAAATCAATTTACAGAGCTGTTGGCTACTGGAAGGTATGTGCCCTACTACTGCAACCTTAGGGTTATCATGCTGGTCATATTTGTGGTTCATAGATATTAAATCTGGCTGGGACTGTTTATTGCTTCCCTCCATTGGAAGCTTTCATGGTTTCTCCTGGTACCATGAAAACTAGTCCTCAGGGAGAAGGCATTGAGGTCAGTTCCAGTCAGAGGCCTCTCAGTGTTATGTCTGAAGTTCATGGTGCCTTCAGCAATAGGGATTTACCTTCCTACTGATGGAAACCAAGGACAATAGCAATAGTCTCTCTCTATTTTATTATGGGAATTTTATCTGTGCTGTGGTCTGTCATCCAAAGGAGTTAGGCATTGGTATGAGAGGTGGGGTTCACATTCAGCTGGCAGGAATGTATCATGGAGTTCCTTGACAGACTCAGGAGAAGTGAAAAGGAAGACCCTGGAGGAAGAGGTAGGGCCAAGGGATTGTACAGGCCTTTTGAGCCAGGAAGAGGATGGTGGTGGTGAGTCATGGTCACTTGCAGTTTTTTTCCTTCAATTTTTCCCTGAGTTTTATTTTTTAAATAAACAAAAAAAGAAATCTCAATAATAATTGGAGTTTCTTTGGCAACCCTGACAACTCAAAGCAGAACTTCTTGTGTCTGATGTCATTTCTTTATTATTATTGTTGTTGTTTTATAGTTGTTGTTTTGTTATGATAATATGTACAAATTTTGTTCATAGTCCCATGTTCAAGAATTCACAGAAAAGTCAAGATTTGCCAATTTCTATACCACTCTATATCATTTTAATAGAAACAAGAGGTTAGCTGCCTTAGTTAGAGTTTCTATTGCTGAGAAGAGATACCATGCCATGGCAACTCTTATAAAGGAAAACGTTTAATTGGGGCTGGCTTACATTTCAGAGGTTTAATCCATTATCATCATGGCTTGGAAGCATTGCAGCAAACAGGCAGAGAGGTAGTTGCAAATTCTACACCTCGATCAGCAGGCAGCAAGAAGAGAAAGTATGAGCCACTGTGCCTAACTTGAACTTCTGGCACCCCAAAGTTCACCCCAAATGACACAATTCCTCCAATAAAGATACACATACCCAATAAGGCCAAATGTTCTAATCCTTTCAAATAATGCCACGCACCCCTTATGAGACTATGGGGGCCATTTTTATTTAAATCACCACATTAGTATTTGAGCAAAAATAAAGCATTGGAGAGGTGGATTTGCAATCTTATGCCTCCAATTTCAGTACTCTGAGAGGCATTGTCATGCTTGACCATAGCACTAGTACCAGGACAACCTGAGCTATATAATATTCTTTCCAAAACAAAAACAAAACCCCCCAAAGAATAAAACACTGGAGAGAGTATAATTGAAGAAAAGGGCTAGTTTAGTAAGGTGTATTTGTGCAAATTAATTTTTTCAGATGTGGTGATGCAAGCCTATAATCCCATAGCAGGATCTTCTAGTTAGAGGCCATCCTGGGCTACTTAGCAAGGTCTTGTCTCAAAGCCAAACAACAACAACAAAAACTGCTTTGCAGAAATGAGCTAAAAGACTAAGCACACAGTTTTTAATATAAATTAACACATATTTAAACTATTGCTACACTCATGTTTTAAAACTATTTGAAGGTAAACAAAGTAGTACACACTTGTAATCTCAGTACTTAGGCTGGGGCAAGAGTATCATTAGTTTGAGACCACCCTGGAGTACTTTGCAAAATTCAGTCTTGAAAAGAAAAGGGGGAAATTTAATGAAAATAATTGTGTATTTTAGTCCTTCTGAATAAATAAAAAAGCCACTTAAAATTACATAATTTCTTAGTGATTATTTTATAAATAATTCTCATCTTTTCAAAGTTACTTTTGAGATAAATAAAATGTTGCCAAGAATAAATGTCCTGCCACCTAAAATTATTTTTACATAAAAAAGTTATTACTCCAACTTATGTTGAAAACTTATTTGTATAGTTACAAAGTCTCTATTGAATAAATAAATTATTTATTCTCTTTCTATTCTCAACTAAAAAAGACAATATGGAGCAGAAAACACTGAACTGAAGGAGTGGCATACTAAGCTTAATCTGGAGAGAAGTGAAATGCTGAAACATAACATAAACACATAAAACATAAACACAACAAGACACTTTCTTAACTCATTACGCCTCACTACTTATGCAAGAGTCCTTCTCAATCTTTCAAAAGAAAAACATTTCCCAACTTTGCAACTCTTCTCTCCTTGCCTCTAATAGGGTAGAAATAATTCCAAGGGATTTTTTGTTTGATTGGGTTTTTGTTGTTGATTTTTGTTTCTTTGTTTGAGGCAATGTATTCCTACACAGCCCCGATGGTCCTGAAGTATGTAAGTGGTCCACATAATGAAATCCACCTGCATCTGCCTCCTAGAGTGCTGTTCCAGCACAACTGGCCAATTCCTGAATTGTAGCACGAACTGCTAAATGTTCTTATTAATAGAATCAACCCAGAGCCAAATATTGGGGCGAAGCTGAAAGATCAGAGAAATAGAACAAGTCACACCCAACTTCACCTCACCAACTCCTCAGCCGATTCTGTTTCCATGAATCCTCAGAATGAAATCCTCTGATTCCTCATCCCTGAGGGTCTCAGTTGAACTGCTGCTTAGTTCCTGTCTCTTCATGCCTTATATACTGTTCACCACCTAGCCATGTCACTTCCTGGGATTAAAGGCATGTGTGCTTTCCCAGCAAAGGCATGAGATCTCAAGTGCTGGGATTAAAGGTGTATGCCACCACACTTAGCTCTGTTTTCAGTGTGGCCTTGAACTCACAGAGATAAGATTAAGGGTATGTGCCATCACCATCTGGCCTCTATGTCTAATCTAGAGGCTGGCTCTGTCTTCTGATCACCATATAAGTTTTATTGGGGTACACAATATGTCACCACACCAGATTTTGTTCTCCCTCCAAAATTGCTACTCTTCTTTCTATTCTAGTCGTTCCTAGATGACATCCCCCATCTGTTATCAGATAGCTAAAGGTAAATTCATAAAGCACTGGAAGCATGCCACAGATCACATGCCAATTGCAAAAGGAAATGTTTCAATAGGAAGTCACCATTTTGACTAAGAGGCCAATGTTATGATCACTAATAGTACAACACTGTATGTCTCTGTTTTAAGATATGAAGTGTTCTGCATGATGTATGAAATACTGTTAAAAAAAAAAGTACTAAGCCTGAATGTACTCAAGTTTTTAGCCCTAACTTCAAATTTAATTACTAGATGCATTTATCAGGTTTAGGAAAATATTCTTATCCTTGTGTGTGATTATAGTATTGTGAATAGTATCTAGGAAAATGTTAGCAATCTTTTATTTATTGATATACACACCCAGTACTTAGGGGTGAACTGTCACATCTGCAACATACCTTCCCATGTTCAACTGACAGTGAGACAGACAAAGCAAATGTTGGGAAAAAAAAAAAGACCCTACAAATATTTAGAGTAAAATGGCAGGCATCTGAATGCGCTATATCCAACTTAAGTGATCTCACAAAATGTGACATAATGGTAAATTGAAGATAATTTTCTTAAATATGGGGTCAATACCTTCTGGCCTATTCTAATCTATCTTATTCTGAAGAAAACGGGGCATACAATAGAAAATGTGAATACTGAAGGAGGAGTCCTAACACTGAAGGTTCTATATTTGGCCTCTTCATAGCTGCCTCAGTCATGGTTACTATTGCTGTGATAAAACACTTGACCAAAAGCAAACTGAGGAGGAATTGATTTATTTGGCTTATACTTCCATATCATAGTCCACTCTTGAAGGAAGTCAGACAGGGCAGCAATCTGAGGCAGGAGTTGATGCTGATGCTGTGGAGGGTGTGGCTTATGGGCTTGCTCCCTATAGTTTGCTCAGCCTACTTTCTTATAGAATCCAGGATCACCAGCACAAGGGAGGTACTACTCACAATGGACTGGGCTCCCATACATCAATCACTAATTAAGAAAATGCCCCATAAGCCTGCTTACAACTTGGTCAATGGCAGCATTTTCTCAAATGAGGTATCCTTCTCTCAATAACTTTAGCCTTTGTCAAGTTGACATAAAACTATCCAGCACAGTAGCCAAATGTTCTCTAATGTAATCTCTGAGACTCACTTTCAAAACCACTCTGATAACAATAACCTGTCTGAAAGGAACCAAGGAGAACACCTTAAATGACACCAATGACATGGAGAAAAAATTACAGTGGTCTTAGTGGAGATATCAGACCATCAAAAACTTGTGTGCAAATCAGTCCTATTGTTAACATCCAAACAGCCTGAGTTGGTAAAGTCATTTCCCAAACAAGACACCTTACAAATGCTAAGAGGAGGCTCTTGTACTTTCAAAACCTACTTCCTACATGCAATTTTTTTTGCTTAAGAAGACTAAAAGACATCACATTACTTAGATGATTCAGTCTAAACATATAAACAATAAAGCTAAATATTTAAATATGGCCTACTTTCCAGAAAAAAAAGACTAGATCTTCACATGGCCAAAAGTCTCCATGCTCCCAGCAGATCTACTTGCTGATTTGTTTCTATCATATTTCTTTTCTAATGCTTCACAGTGTTATGTCCAGATCTCAGGGAACCCCCAAAAGACTACCATGGAGAACGAATCCCATATGTAAAAGCAAAGAGCCTTTATTTTGAGCTTGGAGCGTGGACTCTCTGTCCAGTGCAGTGGTAAGAGCAGAGAGCTCAGAGCCCAGGCAGCATAGGATTTTTATCATAGCAAAGGTTGGGGTGAGAGGATATTTAGGGTTCAGTACCCTGATTGGCTGACATTTATCTAGTGGTATCAGGAACATCTGATGATCTTACCTACTCTAATCTAATGGTTGAAATGTTTGGGATGTCAGGTACTTCCTCTTAGATGCTGGCTCATCTCTGTGTGGATCCCTGGGTGGTATTAGCTTTTGGCTTGTCTGGGTGCTGCCTGTCAGGAAGTCTGTCACAGCAGCTGTGTCTGGGCCCCTAAGCCTATCATGGTGGCTGTATGGTCAAGCTGCTTTGGGCCCCCACAACAATTGCAGGTAAGTTTTGAAAGTTTTGTCCATTTCTTGAGCAGGCTTAAAAATGCTGTTGTGGTTTATTAAATGAAACCTACAAAGCTCCATTGGAAAAATCTGTCACACTCATTTCTCTGGGCAGACAATAACAGGACTTCTCTGGCAGAGTGGGGTTGTCCCTTTGAAAAGAAAAGATTTGAGCTATAAAAGGTGGTCACCTAGCAAAGAAAGCCAGGGCATCTATGGTTGGAGTTCAAAATACCCTTGAGGCTTGCCTCTTTGATAAAGTCTCAGATGGGATTGGTTGTGAGCTCCAGTCTCTGTCACACACCCTTGAACAAGCTACAAAGGACTAATGGGAGTCATCTTGTCTCAAGCAAGCTTCACTGGTCTTCATGTCTGTTTTGGTCCTGGTTCCATATATTACTATATCTCCATAATATTTTCCAGTATCAGGAAGAATAATCCTCAAACATTATTCTTGTTGCTCAGGGTAGTTTTGGCTATTGGTCTTCTGTGCTTCCATGAGAATTTTAAGATAGTTTTTTTTTGATATGTGAAAAATGAGATGAGGATTATGATTGAAACTGAATTAAATCTGTTGAATCTGTAAATATCTTCTGGGCTATAGGTCATTTTCCCATCTTCAGCCTTCCATTCCAAGAAGATTGGATATGTTTCCATTTCCTTGTGTGTTTTTCTATCTGTTGCTTCTGAGTTTTAAAATTTCAATCATAGAGTTTCTTTACTTTGTTGCTTAGGATAATTCCTATTTTATTTTCTTAGAGGCTATTCTGAATATTGTGTTTTCATGATCCCTTTCTCTGTATGTTTGTTGGTGATGTAGAGAAAAGCTATGAATTTATGCACATTGGCTACATAGCCCACCACATTGCTGAATGTATCATTTCTAGTTGTTTTCTAGTAGGATTTTGAGGATGTTGAATATATAGTACCAGGTCATCCGCAAATAAGGATAGTTTGACCTCTTCTTTCCCTATTTGTATCCCTTTTATTTCCTTTTCTTTCCCAATTGCTCCAGATAACACATTTAACACAAATTTGAAAAGAAGCAGACAGCTCTGTGTAGTTTCTTACTTCAGGGAGATTTCTTCAAGCTTTTATTTTTTTAGGATGATGTTGGCTATGGGTTTCTTATAAATAGCTTTTATTATTTTGGGATATGTTTTCTGTAGTCCTACATTCTCTAGGACTTTTATCATGAAGACATGTAATTTTTTCAAATGATTCTTCTGCATCTTTTGAGATAATCATGTGATTTCTGTGTTTAAGTACATGATGTGGTTTATTATATTTATTATCTGGAGTATTTTTTTAAATCATCTTTGAATTTTAGGGCCAAAGCCAACTTGGTCTTGTATATTTTTTTAAATATATGTCTCTATTTTTTTTTCACATATTTTATTGAGCATCCTGAGTCTATAGTCATTAAAGATATTGCCTGTAGTATTCCTTATTTTTGTTGTATCTTTACCTGGGTTTGGTACTAAAGTGATACTGGTTTAACAGAAGGAGTTTGGGAGTGATTCTTCCTTTCTACCAGTCTGCACCCAATTTTTAAAAAATAATTTGAGAAGAATCACTGTAGATCTCTTCTTTGAAAGTCGGATAGAATTTTACTGTGAATCTACCTGCTACCTGACCTTGTACTCTTTTTAGCTGCAAGACACTTTCTTACTATTTCAATCTATTGATTTGTTAGGAGTTTTTTAGGTTAGTGACTTCTTGTTTTAATTTTGGAAATTCAGCTTATTCCAGAAATCCATCCATTTCTTTCGGTTTGCTAGCTTAAAGAAGTACAGACATTTAGAATATTGTCTTATATTTTTCTGAATAGAGTTGGTATCAGTTATAATGTTTCCCAATTATTTTCTAAATCTGTTTATTTGGGTGCATTCTTTCCTTTGGTTAGTTGAGCCAAGAATCTGTCAATCTTTTTTATCTTCTTAGAGAGAACCAGGTCTTGGATTTGTTATTTTGTTGTTGTTGTTTTTGTTTGTTTTGTTTGTTTCTATTTCACTGATTTCTGACATTTACTGTTTGTTGCTGTTATCTGGTTTTTGATATGTTTTTTTTTCTTTTTCCAACCATAAAAGCTATTGATTTGTGTTCTTTCTGATTTTTTAATGTAGACACTTAGAACTGTAAATTTCCTTCATTAGACTGCTTTTGATGTATCTCAGAGATTTCATTGTGTTGTGTTTTCATTTTAATTTGGTTCCAGAAAATTTTTATTTATTCCTTGATTTCTTTTTTGACAATTCACCATTCAGTAATAAGTTGTTTCATCTCTATGAGTCTATGGTTGTTGTTAATTTTAAGTTTATTTGCATAGGATGTAAGGAGTGAATTCATTTTTTTATTAACTTTTATTTGTCATATATCCCAGGATTTTGTCTATTTTAGAAAAGCTTCCTTGTACTGCTGAATAGATTATGTATTGTTTGGAATTTAGAGGGAATATTCTTTGGATATCTGTTAGTAAGTACAGATGTAATTACCAACATGTACGTATGATGATGTATGATGTCAATTAATTCTGATGTTCCTGTTCATATGACTTGTCTATTGAAGAAACCATGGTATTGAAATCATTTTCTATTAACCACTTAATGAGAATTTTTTTTATGAAATTGTGTCCCAGAGTTTGGTGTATATAAGCGTAAAATACTAACATCTGCTTAGTTAATTGTTCCCTTGATTAGAATGAAGTGTCCCTTTGATCTCTTCTGATTAGTTTTAGTTTGAAGTGTATTTTGTCAGGTATTAGGATAGTGAAGCTTGCTTTGTTCCCGACTCTATTTGGT
The DNA here is from genome assembly GCF_004664715.2 of Peromyscus leucopus. NCBI lineage: Eukaryota > Metazoa > Chordata > Mammalia > Rodentia > Cricetidae > Peromyscus > Peromyscus leucopus. The sequence goes on from NC_051066.1 coordinate 17,376,624, forward strand.
GAGTACTTTTATCCTTCTTCTTACTCTAAGGCACTGCCTATGGAAAGCTAAGGTGTGGTTTTTTTTTTTGTTTGTTTTTCTTTCCAGAGCTGAGGACCAAACCCAGGGCCTTGTACTTGCTAGGCAAACACTCTACCACTGAGCTAAATCTTCAACCCCAAGGTGTGCTTCTTGTAGACAACAGGCAGATGGGTTTTGTCTCTTGATACTGTCACTCAGCCTATGTCTTTTGATTAGATAACTGGGCCAGTGATATTTAAAGTTGTTATTGGAATGTGTGTTTTAGTTCATTTATCTTGCTGAACTTTGGTATTGTTTGTGTTCTCAGTAGTATTTGTGCCTTAGTATTTATGACTTTGTTTTTCTTTCCATATTTTATGCAAATCCCTCCCTTCTGCATGAAATATTGTTTCCTGTATTTTCTTTAGGATTTGTTTGTTGTATATGATTTTTCCATGCTGTTTAATTCATGGTAAGTTTTCTCTTTCTCTTTCACCATGTTGAACTTTTGATGTGTATATTAGTGTAGGCTTGCTCATATGGTCTTTTAGGACTTGGAATGTATTGATCTACACTTTCAGGCTTTCATAGTTCCTATTGAGAAACCAGCTGTTACTCTGGTGGATGTGAGGTACCTTAGTTTCTCTTATAGCTTTCAATAAACTTGTTTTGCTATGTGTACTTAGTGTACTAACTATGATGTGCTGCTGTGATTCTCCTTTTAATTGAAAATAGATATTTTTTATATACAATATATTCTGATTACTGTTTCCCTCCCTGTTATTCCTATTTCATCCAGATCCACACCCTTTCTATCTCTCCTTAGAAAACAAACAGGCCTTTAAGGAATAAATAAATAAAGTCATAAAACAAAAGAAACAAATCAGAATAGGATAAAACAATTAAACAAAAAAATAGTGAAGAAAAAGCACATTAAATACATACAAACCCAGAGACACACATGTCTTTAAAATAGGAATCTCACAAAAACACAAAACTGGAAGCTATAATGTTAGTTATTTAGCTGCGTTGTGTTCTTACCCTGCAAGGAAACATCACGAAACACGACAGAATCCGCTTATAAGAGTTTATTAGAGTTAAAGGGACAGAGTGCGCAGGCCTGTGGGAGAGACACGTGCGTGGAGAAGAAGAGAAGCTAGAAAGCATGGCGCTCCACTTTAAAACCAGCTGGGGGCGTGGTCAGGTCATGTCACTACTCCACGTGTGTGCATAGATCACATGGTCACGTTGCGCGCTTACGCAGCCATGTAACGTCACGGATTCTGGTCACGCGAGATGCCTTGGCCGGAACTTGCTAGGCGGAGAGACGCTTTGACCCGGAAATGGCCATCCTGACTGGAATTGGCTAGGCAGAAGTGTCTGCCTGGTAAATGCGACCGTGGGGGGGCGTGTGGTGAACCCTTCATATAATATATGTGCAAAGGATCAATATGGAGGAAAAAGCCCTTGACTTAATATTATGAGAAAAAGAACCTCCAAACATGCAAATGTGTTCATTTAGTGTTGTCCATCTATTGCTAGTCTACACTTCAGCATAATTTGTTTTCCCACTAGGACAATATCTGGTGCAGACCCAAGCCGGCCCTGTGCACTCTGTACGTTCCTATGAGCATCAATAACATACACATACAAGTGAATTTATAACATACTTTTCCTTATGGGTCAGAATTACCTCACTCAGGGATGATTTTTTTTTTTCTTTTCTAATTCCATGGATTTACCTATGAATTTCATTTTTTAAAGGCTGAGTGATATTTCATTGTGTAATTGTGCCATGTTTTCTTTACCCATTCCACCCATTGATGGATATCTAGATTATTTCCAATGTCTACTATTATGACTAGATAAGCAATAAACATAGTAGAGCAAGTGTCTCTGTGGTGGGATGCAGCATCCTTTGGGTATATGCCCAAGAGTGGTATAGCTGGATCTTGAAGTAGATTGATTCTTATCTTTATGAGGATCCACTACACTGATTTCCATTTTGGTGATTCCCCTGCAGGCTTTACAGCAGGAAGGGGAAAAAATGATCCACGAAGAGACAAGAGTGAAACTTGGCTCAGCCCAATTTTATTGTAACTGGTGCTGGACCAGGACTTCTAGAGTCTGGCCCAGATCATTTTACTTTAGCCATATTTAAGCACAGCACAGTTTTGAGAAAGAGTATTCAGATAACAACTTATTCCTAAGTGGACAACTTAAGACATGTTTACATTGAGATTCCTTACAAAGTACATCTGACTAACTTCACAAGAATGGGTACTGTTGACTCAGAGATAGTGCCCAACATTTAGGGTAAGGGAAGTTTGACTGAGGTAAACATAATGCTTGTGGATGTCAGGATTGGCCTGGCCCTAAGATAACATAGAAGTTACTTAGGCTGATGTAAAGTACAAGTGACATCATTTATAAGATGGGTTTTATGGTCTAAAAGCAATGTTCAAGATTTAGGAGAAAAAGTCTTGGATAAGAAAAAAACAGATTCTGGGAGATAAGGACTGAACTTATCTCATCAGACAACAAAGGATCATCAGGTTGTAAAAAGACATTCCTAGAATTCCTGGAAGAGTAGCTATGCATCTCATCCCTTTGAAGAGGAAAGCTGTTTGTTTAACTTTTCCAGGTTTCTCTAGTACTTATCTATGTGCACAAGGCTTTTGTCTCTCTACAGTCCATAGTGGCTGTTGAAGTTTGCACTGCCACTAGCAATGGATGAGTGTTCCCTTGTGGTGGTTTGGTTAAAAAAAAAATAGCTGCCAAAGGGAGTAGCACTATTTGTGGGTGTGGCCTTTTTGGAGTAGGTATGGTTTTAATGGAAGAAGTGTGTCACTGTGAGCATGGGTTTTGAGATCATTTTCTCAAACTTCATTCATTGGGACTGTCAGTCAACTTCCTATAGCCTCTGAGTAAAGATGTAGGACACTCAGCTCTAGTACCATGTCTGCCTGCAAACTTCCATGTGTTGCACAAATCCTAAATGGTATTTTAATAAAAACCTGGACCTAGATATTGGGGTAAATGCTGAAAGGTCAGAGAAACAAAGAAACCACAGCCACAGCCACGTCTTACCTCACCAACTCTACGAATCCCCAGACTGAATGCCACTGAGTCCTCAACTAAAAGCTCTCTAGTTCCTGTCTCTTGAGGCCTTATATGCCTTTCTCTGCCCAGTCATTTCACTTATCTCAAGTTTCCTTAGCACTGGGATTAATGGCATGTGTGCTTCTCAAATACTGGGGTTAAAGGTATGTGCCACCACTGCCAGGCTCTGTTTCTCTCCTAGATTGGATCAATCTCATGTAGCCCAGTGTGGACTTGAACTCACAGAAATCTGGATGGATCTCTGCCTCCCAAGTGCTAGGTTTAAAGGTGTGTGCCATCACTACCTGACCTTTATGTTTAACTCTGTGACTGGTTCTGTCCTCTGATCTCCAGGAAAGTTTTATTTCTTAGATTACAAATATCACCACAGCTATGCTCCCTGTCATGATGAGAATTGACTGAACCTCTGAAAAAGCAAGCAAGCCATTCCCATTAAATGTTTTCTTTATAAGAGTAGCCGTGATCATGGTGTCTGTTCACAGCAAGGTAAAACCTAAACTAAGACAGAAGTTGGTACCAGAGACTGAGGTATTGCTGTGCTAGGCCTGACCATGCTTTTGTTTAGAGTAATATGGACTTTGGTACTTTTGTTAGGAGAGCAGTGGGTTGCTTTATGCACTTCTTAATGAGGCATACTAGTAGGAACATGGAAGACAATGGTGCTGATAATAATTTGAAATGTTGGAAGCTGGCTCAAGAGGTTTCAGAGAAGAATTTTAGTATGTTGCCTAGAAATCACTCCTGTGATATTTTGGTGAAAAAAGTGACTGCCTTTTGCCAATGTCCAAAGAGTCTATTTCAGGCTAAAGTGAAAAATTTTAGATTAATTCCATTGTAGAGAAAATCTCAAAAGAGCCTAGTGTAAACTCTGTTAGGGGGGTTACGAGTGTTAACTCTAATAAAGATTTATAATGAATGTTTTGAGGAGAAAAAGAGCACCAAGAAGTGGAACAGAGAAAAAGTCTGTGTTCAAGGTGATTAACGGATTAAGAGATGCAATAAAGGGAGTGGTGACCTCAGGGTAAGATACCACCCCGTTAACTTTCCAACAGGTGAAAATGAATTAAAGAAAAAGCTTAGAACTGGGTGTGGTGGGACAAACCTTTAATCCCAGTACTGGAAAGGCAGAGGCTTATGAATCTCTGAATTTGAAGCCAGCCTGGTCTAGAAAGCAAGTTTCAGGGCAGCCAAGCTTAGGCAGTAAAGGACAGAAAGGTTGTGAAGATGTAATTGAAAAAGTCAGGTGCCTACAAGTGTATAGACTTATTTCTGGGTCTTCAATTCTATTCCACTGATTGATGTATCTGTTTTTGTGTCAATGCCATGCTGTTTGTATAATTATAGCTCTGTACTACAATTTGAGATCAGGGATGGTGATGCCTCCAGCAGCTCTTTTATTATTTAGGAATGTTTAGCTATCCTGGGTTCTTTTCTGTTTCTATATGAAGCTGAAAATGGTCTGCTTTAGGATAGTTTATTACACTGTGTGAAGACAAGTTGCTATTTTGCCTTGCCTGCCTAATACATCTGATTGGTTTAATAAAGAACTGAATGGCCAATAGCCAGTCAGGAAAGGTTAGGCAGGACTTCTGGGCAGAGAGAGGAAGTCTGGGTTAGAATCTAGCATGGAGGATTTCACCAGTGAGAAATAGAAGGAGTCATACATACAGAATAGAGGAGAAGGTAAAAAACCATGTGGCAGAATATAGAATAATTGAAACAGGTTAATTTAAGTTATAAGAGCTAGTTAGAAACAAGCGCAAGCTAAAGGCTAAGGTTTTACAATTAATGATAAGTATCTGTGTCATCATTTGGGGTCTAATGGTCCAAAGAATGTCTGATGAGAAAGTCTGACTACATTTGGTGCCCAACATGTGGTACACAAATCCACATAAGGCCTGAGGAAACTGAAAAAACATTCTGAACAGAGAAGAACATGGCTTCCCAGTAACCACAGTTTCACTTAAGTCCCCATGCTTGTGGGCATACAGAGGTGCAGCTCCTTTAAGAGGCCCTGCTATTCAGTTGAGCACTTGAATGGTGCACAACTAGATAAAATGGGAGACTAGGTAGAAATGCCTACTGCAGCACAGGTGGAACTCAGGTGGGTAAACACAGCTCTGTGCTAGTACCTGGAGGCCTAAGGCTGTCATGGACCTGAAGGGAGCAGAGCCAGTCACCAGCACCATGTACGAAGCAGAGAGAGCTTCATAGCTGCAAGAGTGCAAAAAGTCAGGTTCAGACCAAACAAAACCTCTGGACATGTACAGTTTACTTAAAAATGTGCTTAGATGCTCAAGAAAGAAAAGAAAATGGGTATACACAGTAATTGAAAAATAAATAGTTTTACAATAATAAAGTCTTTAAAGAGAAAGTAAAGTAGTGTAAGGAGAATAAACCATGTAAGGCTGAGAAATATTATAACACAGGATGTCTGGATCTTATATAGTGCTTTGTTAACTTTAAAAAAACAGCTGTTAAAACAATAGCTGCTGAGAGATATTGGATTATAGGGAAAAAAAAAACCAGCCAAACTAAACCAGCTTATATACTTAAGGATGTCTTAACTTCAGAAGGGAAGTCAGGAAATCTGTTGCATTGAGAGGTTATGTCTTTGTTTCCACAGGAAACAAAAAGCTATAGATTTCTTCAAATTTAATAAAGATCAGATTTGATAGGGAAGACCTCCTGAAAATCATGGTTAAAGGCATGAAAGAAAAAAACAAGAAAAACTACAGGACAGGTGATGTATATGTTGATCACTCTACTATGGGAACAGTTCTGAGACTGGATGAGATATGATAAATCTTGTTGGCTAAAAAGTCCTTGTGACTTTTTATTACATGCCATCCTTGCATATGGCATGGGTGGATACTTATAATATAGTTTGCTTATACAGTCCAAATGGACTTACAAAGTTGACAGGTACCTTTTACCTGTTCAAACATAGAGCAAAGAAATCATCTTTAGCTGATTTGTTCATACTTCACATCCATACTTAAGTTAAATCAGATATGAATGTTACCTTTAAAAGTTTGTGTGTTTTCAGAAAAAAAAAAAAAAAAAAAAGACCAGATACCAATGAAGACAAGGCAAGTAGCTCAGGTGATCCAGCCTCTCAGAATGACAATGTTATAGTTTTTCCAAAAATTTGCATCCAGGACAACTTCAAAGCACTTAGCTAAGATGGTCCAGCTTCACAGACTACAACAGCCAGGACTTCAGATAAGCCTTGCACTTTCCCATCACACAGAGGCTAGACAACAAATAACACAGCAGCTTTCCCAGGGCTTGACCATTTTCCCAATTTTCTCAGGGTCCCTTAAGTATGCTGTCCTCCCCCAGATAATAGGAAGTGATTTTTAAGAACATGACACCTACATTCCCAAGAGATGGAGTGGGTGGTTTTCAGTCATTCAGTGGGTTATGGAGGTTTGTCACCATTTAAGGGGTTAGGTGCAAGTTGTTATTGGTTAGGGTAAGAGAGGAAGCTAAGCAAAGGAGGTTAGATACAGGGAGTTCTTTCTGAAAAGAAAAAAAAATGGAGATATAAGTGATAGAATGAAAGGTAGATTATTGAATCTACTTTTAAACTGAAAAGAAACTATTAATCTAAAATATTTTACATTGATATGGATTTTTGTAAATCAATACAAATTTAAGGTTATTTTTGTTAGAACACATTATATATATATATGTTTCTACTCTTGCTTATGATATTTTTGTTCATTGATACAAATTTAATGTTATTTTTGTTTTAATATACTGTATATATGTTTCTACTCTTGTTTAAGGTATTGTACCTATGCAGCTCATTTAAAAATGTAAAGTTCTAGCCCTTGAAAGTTATTATTAAAAACTGTTTAGGATAATTAATAAATGCAGGTTAGTAGTTAGTCACCTATTGCAATGGAACTTGTAGTCATGTTAGGTATGTTTTCAAGGTCAAACAGAGATATATTTTAGATAGTCATCAAATAATTCAGACCATCTGCAGAATATGACATTTAAGATGTTTTAATAACATAAATTCTTTTTTATGACAATGAGACATGCCTACTCATCTACTTCAGAGAAGATGATAGTCATCAAAGAAACTCCATATGGAGTTTATTTTCTTTGTGGCAAAAGTTAGCCACTGGGCAAGAAAGTATCCTTGCCTCAACTGCTGACATTATGCTGTCTGTATGGACAAGCAGGACACAAAAGAAAGGACTGCTGAATCTTGACAAGACAATGTAGGAAGGCCCTTCAGAATATACTGCTTCACAGAAAAGTCTGTCAGATATGCTATAGCAGTAGGCTGAAGATGGATGCCCCAATGTTGCGGAGGAACCTTGGGTGACCCTGTCATTTCTCACAGTATGCTGTCCAAAACAAAATTTAAATGTAAAACCAAGCAACCAAACAACAAACAAACAAAATCTTGTTGTGGAAACCATAGTGTAACCCAGTGAGTCACAGAATACACCCTTTAGTCCAAACATCTTTATTTGTAAATGTTCTTTGCAATGAGTCATGGGTCTGGGTTGAGGTGTCTGGCTTCTGCTATACTTTTGATACCAGGCCCTCACTGGGACTTCTCTTGGATATCTTGTTATTGTGTCATGGAGATTCTGTAGTTTTGGATCTCCAGATCTGGCCCCTTTACATGATCCAGTAGTTCATAGATGAGGTGGATGTTAGGGTGGACTAACTCTTAGCCCTAGTTCTGGACCTGGGTAGTAGCTGGTTTGGTCTGCCTACCAACTTTCTCTCATTGTCACCCCCCAGGTGAGCTTTCCAGCACTGACCCAGCTAGCTTACCCAATGCAGGCAGCAAGCAGGGCCAGTTATCCAGCTCTCAGGCCGGAGTCTGGCTCCCCTGTACTCATTCCACCAAGGCTATTTCTACTGTTTTGCCAAAGTGAGGTACAGGGACTGCTCCCCTGAGTTCTGCAGTTGGTGAGGGGCAGAGCCAGAGACCGGCTCTCCCACCTGCAGCAGATAGTATGGAGTGTTGGAGGGGAGGGAGAATTTTTCTCACCCATAACACTACATAGCATATAAGGAAAGGGCCAGTTCTTCTGCTCTCACATCTACAGGACTGGCTCATGATGTCATATTTTATTTGTCAACTTGACACAATGCAGAATCAATCACCTGGTAAGAAAATATCAGTTTGGGACTGTGAGAGATTTTTCTTGGGTAGGTTAACTGAGGTGGGAAGACCTACATTCAAAGTGAATTTGAATGTGGGTGGCACCATTCTATAGGCTGGACTTTAGGCTGCAGGGGAAGAAGAGGGTGTTGAACACTATCATGAGTATATTAATTCATTGTTCTCTGTTCATGACAATGGAAATAATGTAACTAGCTGCTCTGACACTTTTCTGCAACTGTGGCATGTAACCTGAATTGTGACTCATATAAACCCCTTTCATCTTAAGTTTCTTTTGCATATTTTCATAGTAATAGAAAATGAAACTGAGACGTAACCTTTCTATATTTTCCAAAAGCTCCGTTTATTCTATAGTTTTTTTTTATTACTCTTTCCTTTCTGTTCTACTGACTATATTGCTAACTTGCTAATGCACATACGTTGCTGACTTTTTAACTGCTTCATGAGTTGATTTCTTATTTCATTTATATTTATGCTTGTATCTTCTTTCACCAATGACAACAGAAAAATAATTGAAAAAAATAATGTAGCATAAACTACTACACCAAAAATTATGTAGAGTAAAAGTAGAAAAATAGTTAAAACAGATGAAGGGCATTGATAAAGGGATGGAAAAGAATAAATTGTTTAAGTTGGATAGAAACGGAAATAACCAGATGAGAGACCAAAATCTTAAGAACAAACGATGAAATGAAAAACAAACTACTAAATGAATGGAAAACATAAACTGGCATGTGCAGCTATTTTTATATCAGACATAGTAAACTTCAAACCAAAGCTAATTAGAAGAAATAAAAAGGGGCACTGAATATTAATAAAGGAAAAATTCAACAAGAAGATATAATGCTTGGAAATATTTAAGGTGGATTTCAATGCTCCACTCTCATATTAAGATTGTTCTTCTAAACTAAAAACAAGTAATTAAACTTCAGAACTGAAACATACTTTGGAATACTGTACTTAACAAATATAAGTAGAATACTCCATCCAACAGATAGGAAATACCTACTTTTATCATCAGAATATGGAACCATCTCTAAAAATAACTATATTGAGTCTTAACAAGCACAAAAATATTAAGATTATCCCTTGTGTCCTGCAAGACTATGGTGTAATAAAACTAAAAATCAGCAAGAGAAACCAAGAAGCCACAAAAATATTTAAAGTCTAAATAGCACATTTTCAATGGATAGCAGGTCATTAAGAAGTCAGGATAAAAATTGAAAATCCTTGATATAAATGATAATAAAAATAGAACTTCCCAGAACCTCAAGGATGCATTCAAGGCATTTTTTTTTTTTTTTTTTTTTTTTTTTTTTTTTTTTTTTGGTTTTTTCGAGACAGGGTTTCTCTGTGTAGCTTTGTGCCTTTTCCTGGAACTCACTTGGTAGCCCAGGCTGGCCTCCAACTCACAGAGATCTGCCTGGCTCTGCCTCCCGAGTGCTGGGATTAAAGGCGTGTGCCAGCACTGCCCGGCCATTCAAGGCATTCTTAAGGGGAAAGTTTATATTAATCAGTAGTCACATTAAAAATTGAGATATATCAAATAAACAATTTAGTTAGACATCTCAAGGCTCTGTAAAAACCAACAAACAGCTCATCATAAACACACTACATGTCAAAAATAATAAAAATTAGGGAGGAAACTAATGAAATAAAAATTAAAAGAAAAATACATAAAAGTAACCAAACAAAACCTGTTTGTTAGAAAAGTTAATAAAATTGTCAAACCCCTAACCAACCTGACAAAAAGATGGAAGAGATACCAATTACCAAAATTAGAAATCAAGCAGGTGTTTTTATAACAGATTCCAGTGAAATACAGAACATTATTAGAGATTATTATCAACACTTATGTCCAAAAAGTCATATATCCCAGGAGAAATAGAACAATTCTTAATGTAAACAAGCTAAAACCATGAGATATAAATAACTTAATCAGATCTATTACAAGCAATGAAGTCAAACATGTAATAAAAACTTCCCCTCAAAGAAAAGTCAAATTGTCAATCAAGGAAAACTACAGGCCATTTCTTTGATAAATAGATGCAAAAATTCTCCACAAAATACTTGCAAATGGAACTCAGGATCACATTGAGAAGATTATATATCATGACTAAGTAGGTTTTATCTCTGAAAGGCAAAATTGATTCAACATATGAAAATCAATAAATGCAATATATCCTATAAATATATTTATAGACAGAAACCACATAAACTTTTCTATTGTTGTTGAAAAGGCACCTCACAAAGTTTAATATCACTTCATGGTAGATGTTATAAAGACATTAGGAATATATGGACCATACCTCACAATACTAAAGCCTATAAACAAGAAACTTATAGCTGGCTTCATATTGAGTGGAGACAAATTGAGAACCTGTCCTCTAAACTCAGGAATGAAAAAAGAATACCCATTCTGCCTCTTTTCTTTGATATAGTGTTTGAAGTCTTAGCTATAGTAAAGAGAAAACATGAAAGGAAAAAACAATAAGAAGGAAAGAAGTCAGACTATATATCCTAACTAGGATTTTTACATACAGAAATAGGTGCTTTGAACTAGCAATTAGCCTGGAATAAGTAAAAACTTAATAAACTTTGGGCTTTTCTTTTTTAAAAAGGTTTATTTATTTATTATATATACAGTGTTTTGGTTGCATGTATGCCTATGTGCCATAAAAGGGTACCAGATCTCATTATAGATGGTTGTGAGCCACCATGTGTTTGCTAGGGATTGAACTCATGAGCCACCATGTGGTTGCTAAGGATTGAACTGAGGACCTCTGGAAGAACAGCCAATGCTCTTAATCTCTGAGCCATCTCTCCAGCCCTTGGGTTATTCTTACAAGTGAATGTGCTGGCTACTTTTACATCAACTTAACACAAACTCTAGTTATCAGAAAAGAGAGGGCCTCACTTGAGGAAATACTTCCAGAAGATCTGGCTGTAGGCAAGCCTAAAGGGCATTTTCATAATTGGTGATTGCTTGAAGAGGGCACAGCCCATTGTGGGTATTGCTGTCCCTGGGCTGGTGGTTTTTAGTTCTGTAAGAAAGCAAGCTGAACAAACCAGTAAGATGCACTCCTCTATGGCGTCTGCATTAGATCCTGCCTCCATGTTCCGTTCCTGTCATTGTCCTGACTACTTTTATGAAGAACTGTGATGTGAGAGCATAAGCCAAATAAAGCCTTTGCTCCAACAGTTGCTTTGGTCTTTTGGTCTTGGTGTTTTATCACAGCAATAGTAATCCTAACTAGTAAAATTATATAATAGATATATTTAAATGGATTGATCTATGGTGAAGAACATAGATCATGGAAGATTTTTAGACAAACATTGTAGGATATGAGAGCTTTGGATTCCTGTTTGAGCCTGCTTTATTCTACTTGGCTCAACTGAAATGTTCTAAAATTTATTTTAAATCTGTATGTTCATTTATGAATTGACTAAATTATTGAATAAATCTAACAATTTGTGACTGATATTTAGAAATATCAATTATAAACTGGCTTGATATTTTAAAATATTTTTTTTTAAATCTTGTAATTTAAGAAAATAAATTTATTTTAAATTCTATTTAAATGATTTTTAAGGTTAAGAAAACTAAATTACAGTAATATTATCATATCATTACTATTCATATGGTACTATTGTAACAATCTATTGTAATAGGATTCTCTCAAGGAACAGAACAGATAGAATGAATATATTTTTAGGGTGACTTACTGTCTGTGTCTTACTGGTGTCTAACTGGTCCAAGAAAGGATGTCCGCCAACATAAAGTTCAAGTATCCAGTAATTCTTCAGTCCACTTGGCTGGATGTCTCAACCAGTCTTCAGTACACACTGGAATCTTAAAGAAGCCACTCAAAGAAGAGAGGTTTTACTAAAAGGAAGAGCAAAGGCAAAGAGCAAACGCTTCCATCTTGTACTTTTTTATATGGGCTTCCACCAGAAGGTGTAGCTCAGATTTAAGGCAGATCTTCCCACCTAAGAAACAAAATAAAACAAAACAAAAAAACCATCTGGATTTTGGTTGGGTCTTCCCATTTGAAATCATTCATTCAAGAAAAATCCTTCACAGGTACAGCCAGATGCTTGGATTTTAGTTAATTCCAGATGTAGTCAAGTTGACAACCAAGAAAAGACACCACACGTATGATGACCTCTATGCAATTAGTAATGATTATTTCACCAGAGATTAAAAAGCATAAGAACTTGTGGATATTTTAATTAACAGTTTATCCACAGTGTTTATGTGGTATTTTCCCCAAAAGTCTGTTTTCATCTATTATTGTAGGCAATACATGTGTATTTGTGTAAAATAATGACTTGACAGTTTTCAAATCTTTGGATAGAATAAAAAGATTATATCATATTACTTAATGTAATAAAAATAAACTAAGTTATAGTGACATAATAGACAAAACAAGTAAAAGAAGAAAACGTGACAGGGTTAGACAGTGCAGTTCCCTCCATCTTGCATTCTTGCTGAAGCCATTTTAGTATTAACTAAAATTTGATCTTCTTGATAGAGAATCTCATGAAAATTACCCAACTCTATTCTAGGAGCCAAAGGTCAGGAAGTTCTAGCTATCTTATCTCAGCTTCTATTAAACTCTCCGTTTGTATGGAACCCCCTCCAAGCAACCACTTACTTCAAACTGCTTGCTTTGGAAAAGACCCCTCTGGCTGCCTGAGATGCCAGGTCCTGGTTTCTTCCTTTAAAAAAATCCCATGTTCTGGACATTCTGGACCACATCTAGGTCTCTGAACATTAGTGTAGTTCTAACAGGCTTGAATAAAGACTTTCAATTGGCTATATACTGTGTCTGAATGGTCATTTCTTGCGAGTTCCCTTTAACAAAAATAATAGAGATGTGGTCGTATCAATTTAGGTAAGAAAGTATTCAAAGGAAGATATAAAATGGAATATGTCCTGGCTTGGGGTATTTTCTTCTTTCTTTCAACTTGACAAAAACTAATGTTTTATAAGAAGGGGGAACAACACTTGAGAAAATGCCTACATCAGATTGGCCTGCAGGCAAGACTGTGGGGGATTTTCTTAATCAGTGACTGATAAGGGAGTTCCCAGGCTATTGTGGATTGTGCCATCCCTGGGTAAGGTGGTCCTGGGGCGTTTAAGAAAGAGGTCTGATGGATCTGGCAGAGTCTGTCTCAGGGAGCCACAGGGATGAAAACACGAGGGACAGATGGTCCAGCTGGGGGAGGAACTGAGTGGGAGATCAATGAAAGAGATGTCTTGATAGAGGGAGATATTATGGGGTTAGGGAGAAACCCAGTGCTAGAGAAATGCCCAGGGATCCACAAGGATTACACCAGATTAGACTACTAGTAATAGTGGAGAGGATGTTTGAACTGGCCTACCCCAGTAATCAGATTGGTGAATATTCTGTCATCATAGAGCCTTCATTCAGTAACCAATGGAAGCAGATGCAGAGATCCACAGCCAAGCACCAGACTGAGCTCTAGGAATCCATTCTAAGAGAGGGAAGAGGGACTATATGAACTAGAGGGGTCAAGACCATGATGGAGAAATCTACAGAGACAACTGAACCAAGCTTATAGATCTTTTGTAATAATCACTGAGGCTTCTGAGCTTCTGTTTCACTTTTGTATTTGCCTTTGCTGTTTTATCTATTTTAATGAAAATAGATTATTCTCTCACACAATCCAATCGTAGTTTCTCCTCCCTCCACTCCTCTCAGTTCCCCACCACTTTCCCTCTCCCCCATCCACTCTCTCGCTGTCTCTCATTAGAAAATAGCAGTCCTCCAAGAGACAACAACTAAGTGCAACAAAACAAAATACAGTAATACAAGGCAAAGGTCCACACATGGAAACTGGACAAGACAACCCAAAAGGAGGAAAGGAATTCCACTAGCAGGCAAAAGAGTCAGACAAACACCTGCTCCAGCTGTTAGGAGTCCCTCAAAAACATGAAGCTATCAGGCACAACATATAAGTAGAGGACCAGGTCCAGACCCATGCAGGTCCCGGGCTTGTCATTTCAACCTCTGTGAGCCCATGTGAACGCTGCTTAGCTGATTCAGTGGTTTGTGTTCTGATGTCCTCTATTCTCTCTGCCTCCTACAATCTTTCTGCCCTCCCTTCTATGGATTTCCAGGACTCCAAGGCAAAAGACCTGATAGAGACCTCAAATTTATTCTCTCTCTCCTCATGATGTCTGGCTGTAGGTCTTTGCATCTGTTCCTAGCTGCTGCTGGAGGAAGCCTCTCTGATGACAACTGGACCAGTTCACTGATCTATGAGTATACCAGAATATCATTAGGAATCTTTTCATTTTTTCAGACTAGTCATGTTTGGTTTTACCCTAAAGTCTCAGGGCTATCTTGCCCCCATGGGTCTTCTCTCTCTTCTTCTTTGCCATGGGTCATACCCATTGCAGTCTTTATTATATTTTTTATCCATTTTTATTCTAAGACTTACACATTTAATTTTACTTTTCTGGGTTTTTTAAATCTATCTTTTTGACTTATTTAAAATATGATTATAATTTTTTATTTAAGAACTTTATGCCTCTGTTTTAAAATTCTTATAAAATCATTTCAACATTACTGATCACATTTCTTGATTGCATTTGATGATCTGAGTACAGATACTCCAGTTGATCATGTGAAGGTGATTTCTGTTTTAATTCTGTATTATTTTTTGTGTTTCAGAGTCTATAGATGTTATTTGAATATTCTGTTTTAAATCTATGTGTTGACATTGTAATAGCCTATTATTTATTTTACTTTAATCCATAAAGTGATTGGCATGTGTGTATATCTGAATATCTTTGTGCACCTCTGTTTTGTGCTTCCCTGAAGTACATCAAATGAGACTATTTTCTTTCACTTAGAATTTTCAAATGTGAAATCTATGTGAATTTTCTACTATTGTTTATCATTGATGTAGTGGCACTGAAAATTAAGGCTAGTTCTTGAACTCAGCCCCTTAAAATATCGACATGATACTCTTACCTACTCAGCACATGTCAACCAGTAAGGATTTTACTATTTTTAAGCCATTTCTTACATAACTTGGTGAGATCTCCCATATAGGTAAGTAGAAACATTGATTTGAGAGTGGGGTGCATCTATGTGTGTGTGTGTGTGTGTGTGTGTGTGTGTACATGTATGCCCATGTGCATATGCACACTTCTGCTCTGACTCCTATTCTTCTTGCTTTTCATTCTTGTCCATATTCCCAGTATGCACGATGTGTCCTTAAAATACTCCTAGCATCCGAGGAAGCAGTTATTCTTTATGCTCAAGTGACTCATTATCCTTGATATTTGACATTTACATTTCAAGTCAACAGTTTTCTGATTGTGAATTAGCCAGTTTCTCACTAATTAGCAGCTGTGTTCTGACAACATTGATTTGGAATTAGAGAGTTGTGAGCAATAGAGTAAGACAGTAATGTAAGGGAGATATGCATGTCAGGTTATTTTAATTTATTCTCAGGAGTTAACCTTTCTGAATAGCATATTGCCACAACATTCTCCACTTCCCAGCAGTGACTGGGACAGGAAGATGATTGCTAGACGAGACTGAATAATGCAGAAACAGTTTTTAAATGTATTTTGAAGTAACATGTGCCAAAGATTTACAGAGATTTAATCTACCATCAAGTAAAAAATTTAAAGTAAATTAAAAGTAACTGTGAACATGTATTAGAAATATAAACATGAGAACAAGGGAATCCATGGCTGATATGTAGAACTAAATTGTATTGTAAAATAAAATAAAATAAAAAAAGAAATATAAACATGTATGATTATAAAATGTATAAAATCAAAATAACAGTTTTAGCAAAAAGAATCATTTCATTGGATTTATCTAAATAATTCAAACTAAGGAAAAACTAGAACTGAAATGCATTAGAAAATGAACATATATAGAAATTGGAGATAGTTAATGTGTATATGTTAACATTATCTTAGAGAATTTTTTCATAAGTAGAAAGATAAATGATAAATGCAATGTTTCATATGAATACTAGTTATAGGTTAAGCATAGTCGATATTTCAGCATTAGCTTTTTCTGTCCAATTTCAGACTTATCATCACAGAGACTTGTTTCTAATTAGTTGTTTACTTGCCATCAAATTGGATATTCTATTTTATGGTAGAATTTCCCTTCTATTTTTATTTTCATTATAATTTTAAATACATTTTATTATATTTAAAACAATTTTTAATTTTTTTTCATATTCGTCCCCTCCCCCAAGTCCTTCCAGATCCTCTCCTCCTCCTTACCCACCCAACATTAAGTTCTTTCTCAAAAGACCTAATACAACACAACCTAGAAGAATAATAGAATACCCAACAAGAAAAAAAAGCAAACAAAACAAAACCAAAAACCCTCCACAAAAACTCCACCAACATTTAACCAAATAAAAGCACACACACAAAGAAAATCTGTGGAGTCCACTATTTGTTTGTCAACTACTCCTAAACTAGAGACCTGCCCTGGAGTGGTTGATGTAACCAGTGGGACTCTGAGATTTGGCTTATTTGATGACCGTTTTTTTTTTTTTTTTCATATGCTTTTATCCTTCTTAAGTTAACACATAAGCATTCTTTCTGCTGCGTTCCATTTCCTTTGGTGCTCTGATACTTTCCAAACCACATGCATCATGGATAGACTTTCATTTTGGTGGAAAGATCAACCTTACTGGCCATGACACTTAGGGCAGTGTCAGCCTGCTTGAATCATAGTTGTATTTTCTTCAGATTCTAACAACACTGCTTTAGTTCAGATTTGCTTCCATTTCTTAACATCCCATGGTCTCCTTTATGATTAGAACTAGATCAGTTGTTGAAGCAAAATTCTTGAAACTTACATTTTTCTTTTTACATCAACATGTAGCTAATCAATCATGTGACACCAAATGTGAGCTTATTTATTTTAGCTTTTGAAATTATGAAAGCAAAGACAGGAAGGATTGACTTATGAAACTCTTGAGGACAGGTTTCTTATGCTGCTGATAAACAGAAGTTGTTCGCTGAGTGAAAAGAGTGACCTATGTTATGTAGAATGATGTTAGTCTGAGTATGACTTCTATATAAGTGCTTCAGACAAAGCTTTGTACTTGCGAAGATAAAAGTTGATGTTTCTGTACCACAATCTAATTTAGCCAAGCTTAGATTGAGTCTTTTGGTTTTAGCCAAGCTATTCCATTTCCTAATATCACACAACTGACAGGCATCAAGGAAAAGAATAAGACACAATCCTCATTCTCTAAGCTTGTTTTTCTGCACAGTATTGAGAAGAAAACCCTGTTAACAGAGAATCATCCACCAGTTTTATGTCAAGATATTGGAATTTTGATCTTAGAAGTTCCATGTGTCTACTCCGTATGTTGGTGTTGGTTACCTTTTTCTCAGTCATTCTCTGGCTTGTATTTTGCAACTAGGTCTCTCGATCCTGGAGCTCACTGACAGGGTTAGGTTAGCTTGTCTGCAAGCTAGAGGGTTATCCTGTTATCGCCACATCCACAGCACTGAAATTACAGGCATACATCACTACTGGGTGTAGCTTCTACATGAGTATTGGGGATAAAATTCAGCTCCACAGGCTTATATGGTAACACTTTACCAACTGAGCTATCCCCCAGCATAGCCTCAGGAATATTTTTTAATAACCTTTAGTAGTCCATTTAGTTATACCCATGCCATATTTTTTAAAGTTTTAATACTTTACATTTCTTTATAGCATACTGTAACCATGTAGGTTATTTTTTTTACCCTATTTTTCCTTTTAGAATATCCTTTAATTTGGGATAAAATCTAATTTTCTATACAAAAATCCCATTTTTTTTGTTATTTTGATTTTTATTATACAGCAGAAATCTAAAGTCAAGACAAATGTTTTATTCTTGAATTGAGACCATATGCAGAAGTAGCAATTTAAAAAAAAATTTTAAAAAGACTTAGTTGTGCCAGGCAGTGGTGGCGCACACCTTTAATCCCAGCACTCGGGAGGCAGAGCAAGGCGGATCTCTGTGAGTTCAAGGCCAGCCTGCGCTACCAAGTGAGTTCCAGGAAAGGCACAAAGCTACACAGAGAAACCCTGTCTTGAAAAACCAAAAAAAAAAAAAAAAAAAAAAAAGACTTAGTTGTAAACTGTCAACATAATAGATTTACAAAAAAAAAAATACATAAAAAGACCAAATTAAATATTAGAAAATAGAGGAGTCTCTCCCTCAAACTGAAGAAGTCTTCTTTAATAGCTTTCAATGTAGCTCACTGGCAATCATAAAAAAATTCAAGAAGTTCATTCATGTTGAAAGCATTTTATATCTTTTAAAACTTTCCTTATCATTAGAACACTTTATATCTATGAATTATATTTATTTTTCTTGCTGTATTGTTTCAGAATTAATTTTAATAAAGTTTATGAAACATTTTAATAAAATGTTACATATATCCATTGCAAGCTTCATTTGAAATACAGAAAACAAAAATATTGCATATTCATTACCTTATAATTACAAATATGTGACAAACCTGGAAACTTACCTGTTTTGTTACAAATTTAAAGTTATTTTTATTAGATCTCAGGCTATTTATACAGGGCACTTAAAATATGCATTTGTTCAAAAAAGAATCTTTTTAATTTGGTCTGAGAGGGAAACAAAAGTATGATCAAAATCTTGCATCTCTGTCTCCTCCATGTGTAGTGGATAGCTGTTCTATCTATGACTTTGAAGTACCACCCCTACCCCTAGAGATGTAACAGATAACTGTCCTACCTACCTATGCCCTCCAAGTACCTGCCCCTGGGGCGTGGCTCGGGGCTACCCTTAAGACCTGAGACATACTTATTTTCTCCCTCATGGGCTTGGATGCTGAAACAGATGCAGATGGAAGAATAGCATTGGACTGTATGCTTCCAGGACCCTATGACAAATCTTCCATGCTATAGTGAATCTTCTTCCCTAATAAATTCCTTTACCCTGTAAGCAGACACTGTGGATTTCTCATACGATCCATGTTTTTGCCTCCTTTAGTTTAGGCTCACCTGTTTACCTTTTTATTAAACGTGTATCTCCTTAAATATTTTATCTTTTCTCCAACATGGAAGCACAGAGATAACTACTGTCCTAAACATGTTGTAAAAAAAGAATTGAGATTTATGATAGAATAAAACAAATGTGTTAATGGGTTTTAAGATGGTCATTGTGCTCCTTTGGACTCTTTTTTTGTTTGTTTGTTTGTTTGTTTGTTTTTTGAACAGTGACTTATGTAGGATTGGACAAAATAAACACATTGAAATACGTTTTTGAAATGAGTCAGTAGTGGTCTAAAATTGTTCTAAAAACATTTTTATTGGGGTATTGGGGCTGGGGAGAGGGCCTTGTCAGCTGAGTGCTTGCTGCATAAGCATGAGGGCCTAAGTTCAGATATCCGGCAGAACCACATCAAAAGCTGGGCATAGTGCCATGGACATATAATCCCAGGAAGAGAAGGCAAAGACACGAGGATCCTTATGACTTGCTGCACAGTTAATCCAGCTAATTAGTGCGGTTAGTAGAAGACCATGTCTCAAAAATTAAATTGCAAAAGAAATTGAAGAAGATTCTTCACATAAACCTCTGTGCTCCACAGCCATGTACATGACACATATATCTGCACCCACATGCACATGTACCCATGCTTATGTCCACACAAAAATAAATAAATGAAATAAAATCCTTATGTTTCATATATAATCACACAGACACACACACACGCACATGCACACACACACACATCTTAAATTTGATGTGTCAAGAAAAGTAATGTTATCACATCATAAATTTTTGAAAAGTATAAAATGAAGTTGTTATAATTTTTCCCCCAATATTGATTTCAGAAGCATAAGAACTTGTCCTCCATACAATTGCACGAAAACTATTTCCATGAACACATAAAGCACAATCAGATTGTATTTACTTGAAAAATGAAGTAGAAAGTTTACATTTCTATTTATTTGAGATATTTAAAAGAGTGAGTGAAAGAAAAGGATTAAAAGATGAAACTTATTATGCAAGCTCAAGTTTTTCTTACTCTCCTTTGAGGGGCTAATCAGCAGAAGGATTAAAAAATAAAAATTTACAAAAATAGTTTTTACAAATGGAAATATTAAATACAACATGAGGCCTCCTTTCCCAGTTAAATTAGGTCATTGTATCCATATCCTTTGATAAAGAATTTTTCTTCTACTGGGAGATAAAAAGATGAGGGAAGATCAGAGAGAGAACAAGAAAACACAATCCTTGACTAAAAAGTCATATGGTTAATTTATTCCAGAGTCAAATATGAGTGACCATGGCTGAGAATATATAGATTCAGGTTGTCCCAAATGCTGTGTTCCAACATGGAATCAAGATCAGGATAATTTTTAATAGTAAAAAAAAAAAGTCTTAAATCAAAGCATTTTTTAAAGTAAATTGGTAGAAATATCTGGTAGGTAATTAATAGCAAAATAGAAAAATTCTAGTCACAGGCCTTGAGTGACATTCTTGGCTTTTGGGTTGGTAGAAGCTAAGCATATGTTTCTACATTCCAAACAGGATTTTTACCTGATAGTCACAGATACAACGGACAGCAGAAAATGACAATTAAGGAGCTAATTATAACCTAAGATAATTTGTCTCCCAGCCTTCTGCATTTCCATATCACAGAATTTCTAATCAGTTTATCAGTCTTGTAGAATCTTTAACATGGGATCAGCTTTGTCTAGGAACACCAGTTCACAGAGTCATTCATGCTGTATTTATTTTCCATACCCACTCCCATAGAATACCATTTAAGTTGGACTCCCCATACTTTAACATTGGCTTACAACATTTTTGAGATATTCTCCTCCATTTTGAACTTTTCTCTCAAGACAATAGCCTCAAAGCAAGACATGGAGTATGGGTTCATTTGAACAGGAAGCTATAGTAATGAGTTATTAATCAGAGAAGTTCTGGCATTAGGAGTTTAAACCTGCAGTATTGGATTACCCATCTCTGATGTGTAATGCAGCCATGACAGTGTAGGCATATCCATCAGTCTGTTCTAGCTGGTGGGAAGTCAAAGTAGGAATATCTGAAAACAGTGAGAAAAATGGCCTCAGGTAATACACAGGGCTCAGCATCACTGCTCCAGTTTTTAACTGGTGAGAAGCCTCCAGAATAAACCACTCTGCATCTGGCAAGGTAAATAGAACTGGGTTACAAAATAGGGTTCAGTTGTAGAAACATGGAGGTATGGTATTTTGGAACTAGCAATAAGACATAACAGAACATGAACTTTCATTTATTTGAAAGGTGATTTGTGAGGTTGACATGATTTAGTAAGAAATATAGGACTTCACATGTGCTAGAGATAAGATAGAGAAGAAAGAAGCATGTCACTGTAAAACCCACAGGAAAATTGGAGGGATGCATGTCTGGTATGCATCAATTATCTGTCTAGGAAAGCCTGGGCAATATGTTTGGTGCATGACTTGGATAATATCAGTGAGAAGGTAAAGAGATTAATATTTCTCCCGAAGAAGTAGGAAATCACTAAAAATTTGAGCAGAGAAGTAAGAAATAGCATTTTAAGAAGCCACTCTGCTTGGGTATATAATATCTGATGGGGAAGAAATAATTTTGTTAATAGTCCAGAAAAAGATTCTCTCAAGTCACTGGATTAAAATGATCAATTTTATTTATACTTGGATTTAGCTTGTGTTTAAAATACACTAATATAAAAACATAACCAAAATGCAGGTCAACAAAGGTTTGAGATAAAGCTCTAATAAATAAATAAATTCTTTCCCTTGGGGACCTGTTAAGCGTACAACAAACTCTTAATTAAAATAAATAACAATACACAAATGTCCTAAAACTTGAGGTAATGACAAAATAGGTAATGACAGTAAGAAAAAAAGAAAAAGTTAAGATATGCTAAACCATGATCAGAGAAATGGCTTCAGTGGTAAAGAGCAATTTCTGCTTTTGCAGAGGGCCTAAGATTGGTTTCCAGTACCCAAATACTGACTCACAAATATCTATGACTTCAGTACTAGGAAATCTGACACCCACTTTTGACCTCCATTGGACATCAGGCACAAACATTAATGCACATACAGGAATGCAGAAAAACACTCATACCCCTAAAATAAATCTAAGAAAGTATTTTAAAAGATACACCAAATTACTGTCGTGTCTTATGAAGCAAAAATCATTCTTTACTACAAATAAATTTGTGGGGCATACATGAGATACAAAGATGGTGGGAAAGGAAGTTAGCTCAAGCTGTTTATGCAGAGATTAGATACAAATGGTGCCAAAGGAAGTTAGTTTAAGTTGTTTACACTGAGGGTAGCTACAAAGGATGGTGTGGAGAGAGGAAGTTAGCCTAAGTTGTTTATACACAGATCAGACAGAAATGGTGCTGAAGGAAGTTAGTTCAAGTTGTTTATGCTGAGGTAAGATACTAAGATCAGGAGATGATGTCAGAGAATAAACAACACATAAACAATAAAAGAGTATAGGGTGACCTTTAAAATGATTGGTTGGTTCCTTCATTCCCTCCTAGGATTCTGAGGTTTTTGCTATAAAAGAGGCTTACTGCCTAACAATAAAGGAGTTTTTGCCTGACTTGACTCCCTGCTGCATCTGAGGAAGGCTGGAAAAGAGAAAGGCTAGCAGAGCACTTACCTTTCCTCAGTTCCAGGTCACCTCTTCAGGGTGACCTAAGTTCCAGGTGGAGCAAGACCGCACATAAAGTCATGTAAGACATTGAATTTATTGGTGACCTGGTGTTTAGGATTGGTTCAAAGTGTAAGTAGGTATTTATCTTTATTTAAGGAAGGTGGGAAATTGTGGGAATTTGGACTTTTGTAAATCTTTTGTAAAATAAATAGATAAGTTAATAAATAAAATTTCCTTTTCCTTCAAACTCTACAGTGATTTATTTTGATGTTATTGTACATCATGTTCTCCCAGGACTTCCCATTTTCTTGGCTCTAAGTACTTACTGACTTATTAGAGAGGGTACTCCATCTGACATACTCAAATCCAAGTAACCCATAGTTATGAGCCTGTGTGACAATGTGCACATATTTAGTATGAGACATTATTTCACAACTATTAGACTGGGTCTTTTAGGAAAGCAGAGATGTGTAGTACAATTTATTTTATTCCATACTTTGTGATAAATACAAGGTAAGCCAAATGAACATAATCCTGCTTTCAGGGATTTAAGAACTCTTCACTAAGCATGGCCAATGAAATAATGGGGATGAGGGGAGCTATATATGCCTTGAACAAGACCAATTCATAAAATGCCAAAATGACATTGTCACTTGGGACTCAGTGAGTCTGAAGGGTTTTGATGTGAAGGAGCTTCACCTTTGCAAATCTACCTTTGTGTCACTTAGAAATCCACTTGCTCTTAGATCCTTGAGGCTCATAGGTAATTCTAGGTATTCCAATAATATAGGTACAAAGGCTTATCTGTTGATACAAAAAACCCTGTTATCTGGACCTTTCTACCAATGCCACCCTATGACTTTCAAGTGCAATTTCCTTGGTTACATTTATTCATGCCTCTGTTTTTCCAAGATAAAAGCTAAGTAGTTTGATAATTTTAATTGGTAATGTGAGTTAATGGCTCAATTATCTCTCCTTATTCAATTAATATGTTAAATATTTATCATTAATCAAATAATAATTGGATTTAATCTAAGATCTCTAGCCCAAGGATCTTTGGAGTCTCTTTGACTTTGTTTCTCTCAACTCTTCTTAAAGGTCTAGCAGACACTCTGCTCCAGCTGGACAATGGAGTCACCTCTGTCCATTTAATTCATAGTATATTTCTGACTTCAGCCTGTCTTCAAGTTGAATGGAATGCTCACAGAAACTCATCCACAAGTGTAATTACTTCTAAAAGGTTCATCTGCATCTTTAATTTTTCTTTGATAATCTATAACTAAAAAGTCACTGTGTCTTGATACAAGGTTCATTTAACACATAAATGCTTTTCATGTAAAATATATCAGTCATTAAGGATAAAAATAAAATTTAATCTGTCTTACATAAATTCATTAAGTAACAGATAGAAATAAAGTTATTGGATAATAAGGGGGAAATTGTGTGTAGGGATTTATGCACAGTAGGAAAGTGCAATCTTTGATCAATTAATATTTAAACTCTTAACTTTGCTCAGTGTTTATTATATCTGCATAAAGTACTGGGCTTATTGGATATACTTATTTAGATGTCTAGGAATCTTTTGTGAGGCTGATGTGAGGAAGGAATTCAGGAATTAAGAATAACAGGAGAAAAACATCAAGAGGGAAAACTAGCCTCAATGAGAGTGACATTAAGCCAGGTCTCAGCATAAAATTCATAGGTTTTATACAGTTTCTCCAGTCTTCCTGGAATCTGTCACCACCTAAACCCAAATTTTCTGGATAATCCAGAAAATCCCACAGCTAACGTCATCCTGAGAAAAAAGAAGCCACAGAGATCATGCCAACTATCCAGAGATGAAGAACAAGTGAAACTGATACTAACAAAGACAGAACTGCCCAGCACATAGGCTCGTGAACAATAACAAGTCATTTGTTATTTAAGCTAATTGCAATCCTCAAAAACTAAATTCCAATTTATATACTCAGGTAGTAGTTAAAACAAGGAAGAAATTGTTTACTATTACTAAGAATTCTCACTTACTGAACATTTATTTGGTGTGGGGCACTGTTGTATGTGATAGTTAGAGTTACCTGGGAATAAGAACTCTCAATTGAGGAATTTCTCGGATTAAACTGATCTGTTGTCATATCCATGAGAGATTACCTAGATTGATGGTTGATTTTGGAGGGCCAGCTAGCTGAGTGAACCAGAGACTTTGAAAGCAAGCAGCATTTCTCCATGGTTCCTATATCCAGGGTCTAGCCTTGATTTCCTGCTCTGACTTTCCTCAATGATTTACTGTGACCTTGAACTATGAAGAAATATATTGTTTGCTTTACAAATTGCTTTTGGTCAGAATGTTTTATCACAGTAACAGGAGTGTGTGTGTGTGTGTGTGTGTGTGTGTGTGTGTGTGTGTGTGTGAAAAACTAATCTGAATGTTGATATCTTCTATTTTGTTCCAGATCATGAAACTGAAATCTAAAATGGTTACTTGACTAATGTGACTGTTCTAAGAGGCAAATTAAGTATTTAAAAATCTATCTTTTTAATGTCAACCTCACATCTTGCCTTGCCTTTCAATGAAAAGAACACTTTAGAGATAATCCTGAAGTGTATTTGGATATTCCTTTAATGTGTTTTTCACAAGCTATCACAATTTTTAGGATAATAATTATTTTTTTTTTGAGAATTTCATACGTGAGTACTCTATTTCCATCATGTCTGTCCTTTCATCTCCCTATCCAACTCCATTCTGATCACACCTAATCTCATCAATTTCTTCTTAATGAGCCATGTTGTCTTTAATATTAGACATAATAGTCCCATTCTAGTTTTTATTTCTAAACCAATTAACCCAAACAAGAGATATCAAAAAGAGTTTGTGATTGATGAAATTCCATGCAAGAAAGCTTTTGAACTGGTTAGGATTAAGGGCTTTGAATGAAGGATCATGACATTCCAATTAATTGTTTGGTGTTTTTTCTAAGGCAACCCCTGCTTATCTCAGTAGTTCTGAGGCTCTAAACTGATCAGGTAACATTAACAATATTTTTTTGTAGATAGAAAATAGTATGCTATGTGAATCATGCCAGTGCTTAAAAAGAATGTTTTATTTACTCTTAAATGAGGAAAAACTTTGATGATATAATCTTGGATGTCTATTCAAAAGTTCTCTTTTCTCTCTTTCTCTTTCTTTCTTTCTTTCTTCCTTCCTTTCTTTCTTTCTTTCTTTCTTTCTTTCTTTCTTTCTTTCTTTCTTCTTCTTTTTGGAGATGGGGTTTCTCTGTGATGCCTTTGGTGTCTTGGAACTCACTCTGTAGATCTGGCTGGCCAAGAACTTACAGAGATCTGCCTCCTGAATGATGGGATTAAGACTTTTCTAATGGTGTGCTTTAAGGTATTACTTTGATGGGCCTTTTTATATTATAGATTTAATACATTCTTTTTTTAATGTAAGCATGTAGTTCCTGTGGACAAATTTCTAAACAGTCTTAGTAAATAAGAAAAACAGAGCCAAATACAGGGGTGCAAGCTGTAGAAATCAGGGCAATAGCTGCCAACTAACCTCAGCTCACCACATCGCCATAGCTTCCCAAAAGAACCTCTTCCTGTCTAACCTGTACCACTATTGCCTTCCTGTTCTGCCTTCTCATTGGTTTTAAGCCCAGCCACATCACTTCCTCATCATTGCCTGTCTTTACAGACCTCCGCGTCTCTATGGTTGGTACTGAGATTAAAGACATGTGTCACCATGCTTGGCTGTGTCCTTGAACACGCAGAGACTCTGCCTGCCATGTGATTGGATTAAGGACATGTGCCATCACTGCCTGACTTCTGTTTTTGACTCATTATGACCTCTGATCTTGAGGCAAACTTTATTAACATACAAATAAAATATCACTTTTTAGCACAAATAAAATATCACTACAAGTTCCAGGGATTTTGATAACTTTATGTAGTAATGTAGCTACTAATACAATTAATGTGCCGAATATTTTCAGCAACTCTCAAATTTTAAATGATATTTTAGAAAGGCATTGCCCTATGTAGTCCCACTCCTGGGAATTGTTAGTGTGGTTCCCATCCCAGTGGTCCTACTTATTCAGGGTTAATACATTTAGTAAAAGAGAAGAAGACACTAAAACTGCATTTTTTTCTTCCACATAAGAAAACAGCAAGAATGTAGTAGCCATGTGCAAGACAGAAATTCCCATGGGGCATTGAATCTGCTAGATATTTACTATTTCTAGAACAGTCTATGTAATTTTGTTATTCAGTCAGAACTGACTAAGACATACAATGTTATGACTTGGATATGGATGTCCCCTATAGGCTGATGTGTTGACAGCCTGGTTCCCATCTAACCACTAGGTCTCACTAATGTGACTAGATGGTGACATCACTAACCTCATAAATGAGTGAATTTAAGGAGGTTAGAGGAAAAAGGTCCCTAGGGGAATGGCTTTGAAAAATATTTATTATCCTCTCACCTTCTGTGAATCTTTCTGTTTATTGGTTAGTATAAGTTGAGCAGCAGCCTCTGCTATGTCTCTCACCCTGGTGTTTCTGCCCCTCACAGCTCTAAGAGCAATGAGTCACCCTCTCTATCCCGATTCCCCTGAAATTGTGAGCTGAGAAAAAGAGAACTGTTCCTCTTTTTAATTGATTTCTTCAAGTCATCTGTTTCAGACACGAAAGTCTCTCTAAAACATGCTAAAGATACATTTACAAGTTTTGACATTTTTATTTTATTCTTCAAATGAGATTGGGTGTGGTCAGGGTAGGGTTGAAGAGGAGAAGAAAGGATGATATACATAGAGGACTCCCATATGAATTCTCAAAAATCCTGCTTAATTGTCTTAAAAACAAAACAAGGTTTTGTAGAAGCCTATCAATGATACTTTATTTGTACCTGAAATTTTCAAATGCTTTTATAGTATAATTATATTTTAATATACACTCTAAACTCAACCATATGCTCTATCCTATGTGTACTCAAGTGCATAGAGAAAACTCATTTTCAATACATAATTATCAATTATTTTCTTTTCTCTACCATATTTAATTAATATATAAAAACATAATTTGTACCTTGGAACTGAATGGAAGATAGTGGCAGACAGGACTAATGGATTAATGAACATAAGTGTAAATTTTATTTAGCTCATTTTCAAGAAGGCACATTTAATCAATGTACCTGCAGCTGATTGCTGCCCTTTAACGAGTACATCACATATTTTAGCTAGGATGAAGAGTAAGCACAGCTTCGTTGCACTATGAAATATGAAGAAAGATGGAAAAGTAGGAATTAAAAAGTGTAAATTAAAAGAATGAAGCTTTGCCTAAGGAAAGAGTAACAAATAGATACTATGAAAGACACCACAGAATTAAAATGCACTAAACAATACTAATGGAGGCAGCAATTAAGAGACAGAGTTACTTTACCCTAAAGGAGAAGTTCAATTGAACAATTGGAATATATTTACCTTTTGTTAGGTCACAAGAAAGCTTTTTGGAAAATGCCTTCTACTCTACTCAGCATTAGACCCCACAGCAAATATAAGTTGTGGATTTCCCCCTCTCCAAGCAAAATGTAGATTAAAGCTGATGATTGGTAGTGTGACAGGCAGGGCATGAGAATTTCCAACTTGTTGCTAAAGTTACATCTTCTGGCATTAGATCAATATAGATTTTTCCAAATGGCTAAATCTCAATAATTTCTTATGAACATAGTTATGAGATAATTAAGTATACTGTACAGACATTTGCTTTCTCTTTAAAAAATGTAGCCTCCTAGCTACAGCTTTTCTACTAAGTCCTAAACGGTTTATTAGTAACAAAATAATAACTCCCTTATTCTCTTTTTTAATAACAAAATATTGGGAATGTTTCTTGTACCTTTATACATACCAGGTTGTGTATTAAATGCTGTTATTTATTATTTCCAAACATCACAACTGTGCCATGCCTCAGCAAGTGGTCCTGGGTAACTTATACAAGACAGTAAGTAATGGAAAGAAAGCCAGTGGCCTCTCTTAGTTCCTGCAACAGGTTCCTGCCTAAACTTCCTGCTTTGGATTTCCTCAATGATGGACAGTTGTCTGAACCTATGAGGAAAATAAACTTTTTCTTTCACAAGTTGGTTTTGATCACAACAGTATAAAGAAAACTTGAACATAGCTTGTATTCTACATAATCTGTTTTGCCAATCTATGATGGCTGTAGTTAGTTGCATTTTTGATTCATTGCATTTTCAAATTAGGGTGGAAGTACTGAGTCATAATCCCGTAATAAAGCCAGAAGCATCTGGAGTTGGAGATTGGTACCAATAATGCCAGAATAGAATGCAAGAGAAAAATACTGAGAAAGAAAGTCTTCACTAACAGTACATCGTCTCTAAATGAACTGCCCCTGGGACAGATTGTGATCAGTAGTCTTATTAGGTGAACTGATAAGTGTCCTTTGCATAGCACTTGATGTGCAATTCATTCTAAAGTACATTTGGTACAACATCTTCTCTTCAACAGGAAACTCCAGTCCATACCTGCCATTGCCCCTGTACATTATCTCTCAGCAATGCTTTTATTTATCACTTTGAAAAAGGGTGGGCATGCTTGATGTATCATGTAGTCTTCCTCTATAGCAGTGGTTCTGAACCTTCCTAATGCTGCAAACTTTTTATTATATATAGTTCCTCACGTTGTGGTGACACCTAACAATAAAATTATGTTTGATGCTACTTCATAACTGAAATTCTGCTACTGTTATGAATTGTAGTGTAAATATCTATATTTTCTGATGGTCTTAGGGTCATTCGACTCCAAAAGGAGACGCAACTCACTGGTTGAGAAACACTGCTCTATAGGAATGTGGCTTAAGTAATGATTACCTGTGCAGGACACTCACTTTTTGACACTGATCTAGCCACATGCACATGCTTAGGGTCACAGTCATACATTATGGATTATCCTCGCACAGTGCTGTATGTAATACGAAGGTAGTAGCAGAGGAATGATGAAGATTGCTCTCCTGGAACATTATTGCAATGAAGATACTCTCTCTGAACTGAAAGCCTGTTTTCCAGTGGACTATCTGAGGCAAAAACCTGATAAATTAATTCATGTTGTAGCAGAAGTGTCAGTTCTTGCCTTTAAATATGTTCAGTTTATCTGCCATCATCTGTGGAAATGGATAACTTGGCAACAAGCTATACCAAGAAACACTTTCAGATCAGATGATGATTTTTCTATGAAAATTGTATTTTTATGTAAACTACAGTCCAAATATAGTTGAACTGCAGTCATAGAACACATTTATCTTCAAATTGTGCCCTGTGACGCATCTATGACCTTGAAGGTAAATGTGTTTGGAAAGGTTTAGTGTTGCTCTTAAATAGGGCTATCTATCTAATGTATTAGTTTCTGGTGTAACAATTCAGAACTTGAAATCAATACTTCAAGTTTAATGCCATAAAATGAATTTCCTTAAAATATGCAAAGAAGAGACATGAATGTTGAAAATGGGAAAGCAGCGAGTTTTGGTAAAGCATAAAGTGCACCTATAATTCTCAGTTTTGTATTCAGGGAATATCTTTTTCACTTCAGGTATGGAGGCAGCAGCATCTATTTTTGTTGTTTCGAAGTTTGAAATAGATGACAACACTGTGAACAGTCTTGGATATACACGGAACTCATCTTTCAACATTTACAAATAACCAAATTAATTAGGATCATTTCCTTTTCCATGTTAAGAAAAGCAAAGGTCTTGCTCTGATCATGATGATGTTCATGTTCACACACAATTAAATTTAAACATACCATGGACAGTCTGAGTGTGTAGCACATTGGCTTTCATGATGTTGTTTATATAGCTGGTTTTCAATGGACTCAATCTAGTTTTGTTTTCTAACCTAGCTTGAAAATAAGAAGTTAGACTTTTCTCTTCATTTTTGAATTAAATACTTGTTATGCACACTGGAAACATGCACCCCACATGCATTAAGCAATCATGTTAGTTAGTGAGAAGAAAAATAACTTCACCATACACTCATATCCTTGAATTGTTAAAACATCTATAAATTTATAGAGAATATTCTAAGCTCAATCCTTAAAAATTTGTTAAAAACTCTGCAGGAAAAGTTTTCTCAGCAGAGAACAGAAAGTGACATGACTTATCATGATGTTCACAAATGCAAATAAAGCAGTCTTTAGAATAGATGGAACTCATTTATTAGCACCAAGTGATAAATTCTTGTCAAGAATTTTATTATTTGTGAAAAATGTATTTCTGCATGTGTCTGGTACACAATAATTCCATGAAACTGGAAGTTAGCCAAAAAAATGTAGGAGGGCTTGTTTTATTTTTATTCTCAAGTATTCCTGAGGTTTTAAAAGTCAATAGTGTGTGGCTTTGAATTCAGAGAATCATCACACCATGTAGGACAAACATCTGGTCTAGCTCTGAAATTTTGTTTTATAGTAATTTTTGTCTCAGATGAACTCCTTATTAATTTCAATAGATCTTTTCACTACTGCAAATTGTGAAGTGTTATGATCTTTGCCCAAGACTATTCATGTTTACCATGCATTCACAGCAGTCATTTGCAAAGGCAAAACATTGGAAAAGATTCATTTTACATTAATAGGGAATGCAGTTGAACTAAGCAGACCAAGGGGAGGTAAAAGCAGATCCTGAGGATTAGACATGTGAGAATCTCCTCACATGAATCATCATCTTGGAGATGTCTCTATTGACTCTCAAGGTATTCTTTGTGTTTCTCAAGCTTAGCATTTTAACTCCAGTAACTCAGTTCACCAGTTCACCACAGTATGAAGTGGACTTCATGACTCTGTCTCTACATGTAGTGTAAATGATTCTGCAGATAGAAAAACTGAGACAAAACAAAATTTAGCAACTAAGTTTAAAAACATCTCACCATTTTCAAACACACTTCCCAATCTCTCTCAAGAGATACTTGGTCAGCTATGTACACAGAAATAAAGTATGGATTTTTTTCAATTTTCACACATCTTTATTCTGTCTACAAACAATATTTACCATATTTCAGAGTTTTTCCATGCCTTCTAAGTTAGCAAATAGGATCAGTTTGACTTAGATGACAAACAGACGTCCTTCTCAGCATATCTATTGAACAGCCGCCTGTAGACTGAGGTTTCTTGATCTCGCCTGGTTCCACTGGGGCAGCAGCTGTTTTTTATAAAATAATCACTTAGAGGCTTAATATTAATTATAAGTGCTTGGACATTAGCTCAGGCTTATTACTAACTAGCTCTTACACTTAAATTAACCCATAATTTTTATTCATGTTTAGCCACATGGCTTGGTACCTTTTCTCAGCCCGACATT
Organism: Peromyscus leucopus; assembly: GCF_004664715.2. Taxonomy (NCBI): domain Eukaryota; kingdom Metazoa; phylum Chordata; class Mammalia; order Rodentia; family Cricetidae; genus Peromyscus; species Peromyscus leucopus. Next base: position 17,408,965 of record NC_051066.1, read on the forward strand.
CTCATCTTGCTTCCTCTGCATCTGACTGGTGATTCCTGACTCTACCCTTCCTTTTCCCAGAATTTTCCTAGTCTGGTTGCCATGACTATACTTCCTGTCTAGCTACTGGCCAATCAGAGTTTTATTAAACTAATTTGAGTGCCAAATCTTTACAGTGTACAAGAGCATTTCCCATAGCAGCTACCTAGAAATACGATAGGATTCTATATGTAAATTGTTATGATATGGCAACAAAAATATATATACTGTTGACAAAGTAATGTCCAGTGATTTTAACTGAAATAACTACAAATGGTGAGTTTTTAACCAAAGGTACTATGAGCTCTTTACTAGTCAATATCTTGTCATTATAGTTAAATTTCAAATTGGACCCTATGATCCATAGTGTTGCCATAAGATCTGACCCATTTCACAGAAAGCTTATCGTGACAACACAGCATTTGAATTACTGGGTGTGAAAAGGGCTGTCAATGTCAGTGACCATTCTTTTCTACATATATCTTTTCAGTTGAAAAGTGAAGCCTAACACAAATGCAAAAATGACAGAACATACTGTATCTTTATGTTTGCTTCTTTTGTTTTTGTTTGTTTGTTTTTCAAGACAGGGTTTCTCTGTATAGCCCTGGTTGTGTTGGAACTTGCTCTACAGACCAGACTGGTCTCAAATTCATAGAGATCTACTTCCCTCCATCTCCTGAATGCTGGAATTAAAGGGTGGGTCACCACATCCAGGTTATGTTTGCTTTTATATGCTAAATTTAAAAAAAAGTGTCTAGGAAAGAAGTGAAAAAATATTTGAATTTTGGCTGGGTAATTTTTAGCATTAAAATAAAAAATGAGGAAAGAGACTAAAATTCACTAAATATATGTATAGAAGCTACAGCACTCAGTATGAAAAGGTAGATGAGCACTGTAGATATGAGGGAGCACAGTTTATTTATGGAGTGCTTAAGGAAATTAAATCATATAAGGTGCAGGGGAGAGCTAAAGCTCGGATCGTTTAACTTAACTCTACCTGGATCTTCTGTCGTTCGCTCCTTAGGCTATTCTGAACACACCCAATACTTGAAAATATCCCTGTAACTTTCATCTAACTATTTCTTTAACCTACAATGATGTTTTATCCATCTGTAGTTCACTGAAGATCACCTAACCTTCAAAGTTCTATTCAAATTCCCATTGAGTTGTTTGCTAACAGACTCCAGGTAAACTCAATTACTCTATCTTTGTACTCTCCTGTGTATGAGAGTAGCTGTAGCCAGCATATTCTGCCCTTATGAGTATAAAAGGTTATTTGCCAGACTGTGTCTCTCTTAAATCAGCAATGGTTTTGTATCATTACATGGTATATGTAATGTATTTTTAGAATTTTCTTGATGATTATGATGTGAACTTGAGTAAAATTGTTTGAGAAATGATCTTGAAGTTGGGGGTGTAAAGTCCCAAAGTGAAAATTAAGCCAAAAATAAAGTGGAAATGCTCATTTCAGGTGTCAGATCATTCTCACAACCTTTAAAAGTAGAGACACCACAGTTCTGGTCACATTCATCCTCAGAATACCAACAGGTCTCTCTCTACATCACAGCCAACCCTTTTACTCAAATATTTGTGCTCAGTAAAGCAGCAGAAATAAATAACCCTAGAATGGAATAATTTCTACCTCAAAAGGAAAGAGTTCAATTATTTGCTATCTTGAAAACATAGAAGTGGACTGTATGTGGAACAACTGGCTCTCATTGGGATCTAGATTTTTATTAGAACATGTTATTCATTTATTTAAAAGCTTCAATTAGCATGTCCGGTAGTTTTTCATTATGGAATTTTCAAACACAGTTCTGTCTATTTCTCTCTACCCAGCTTTACAACCCTCTTCTCTACTTACACACTGTGACCTCTTTCTACTGGTATCACTCATGTCTTACTGTACTCCTAATTCCTCAACATTTTTCTCACTTCCCATAGTCTTCTCTCTAGTTCAATAGCCTATATATATAATCACCTCCACTTACATAAATGCATATACACATTTTAAATTAATTAATTAATTAATTTACATCCTCAATACACTTTCCCAATTTCCCTTCCCTCCTGTAGTTTTCTTTTTCTTTTCTTTTCTTTCAATTTTTTTTTTATTCTTTGGGGCCCATCATCCAGTCCCCAAATAAATACATGGAGACTTATTCTTACTAGTGAATTCCTAGACTTATTTTGGCTTGTTTCTAGCCAGCTTTTCCAAACTTAAATTACCCTGTCTACCTTTTGTACCTGGACTTTTACCTTTCTGTATTCTATATACCTTTCTTTACTTCTTACTCCATGGCTGGCTGTGGAGCTGGGTGGATGGTTGCTGGAGTCCTCCTCTCCTTTTCCTACCAGTCCTCTGCTCTCTTCATCTCTATTCTCTGCCTATTTCTCTCTCCTGCCCAGCTATTGACTGTTCAGCTCTTTAATAGTCAAGTCCGGTGTTTTAGACAGGCAAAGTAACACAGTTTCACAGTGCTAAACAAATGCAACATAAGGAATTCAACACATCTTTGTATCATTAAACAAGTATTACACAGCATAAAATAATGTAACACATCCACAACTAATATTCCACAGCACCCTCTTCTCCTCCCAGTCCCTTTCCCCAACATTTTGTCTGCCTCCTCACATCTACTACTCCTACATTTCTGTTCAGAAAATGGCAAGCCTCCCATGGATATCAACAAAGCATGGTATACCAAGTTGCAAAATTAAGCACCTCACATTGTCTTAAGGCTGGACAAGGCAACCCAGCAAGAGGAAAAGGATCCCAAAATCCAGGAGAAGAGTCAGAGACAGACCCTGCCCCAGTGTTAGGAGTCCTGCAAGAAGACCAAACTACACAATTGTAACACATATACTGAAGACCTAGGTCAGTCCCATGCCAGTTCCTTGGTTTTTGGTTCAGTCTCTGTGTGCTCCTATGAGCCCAGATTAGTTGATTATGTGAGTTTTCTTGTGATGTCCCTATACACATTTTAAACTAGGATGTATATATACATTTGTTTGAGTCTGAGTTACCTGTCATAATAAAGCTGAATAATGACAATGACAATTTCATTGTCTTTGTAACATATTTTAATTATCTATTCATTAGTGAAGGTTCATATATATATATATATATATATATATATATATATATATATATATATATATATATATTACTTCTTGGACATGAATATCACAGGAATAAACATGGATATGCAGGAATCTATGTTTTAGGATATAAAGTCCTTTAGTTATGTGTGCAATAATGATGAACCAGGGTCATGAGTAGTTCTATTTTTAGTTTTTAAGAAATAGCCATTGTAGTTTCCATGATTACCAGTTTACACTCCTACCAGGTAGGTCATCCTTACCAGTATTTGTTGTCTCCGGTCCCTCCTGATCCTCTCATTCTCATTCACCATGACCCAAGTCTACCTACAAAAACTATTCTATTTCTCCCTTTTAGGGAGATCCATGTGTTCTCCCCAAATCCCATGTGCTGTCCTTACCTCCTAGGGTCTACCAGTTGTGCCTTGCTTATCATTTACTTAACAGCTAATATCCACATGTGAGTGAGTAAATACTATATTTATATTTCTAGGTCTGGGACACCTCACACATAATGATTTTTTTTTTAAGTTCCACCCATCGGCCTGAAAATCTCATGATGTCAATTTTTTAAACCTTTGAGTAATATTCCATGGTGAAAATGAGCCATATTTTCTTTATCCATTTTTCTATTGAGGGACATCTAGATTGTTTCCAGTTCCAGGCTATTATGAACATGGTCAAGCAAGTGTCCTTCTGGTAAGATGAAGCATACTTTGGATATATTCCCAAGAGGGGTATAGCTGAATCTTGACATAAATTGGTTCCCATATTCCTGAGAAATCACTGTATTGGTTTTCACAGTGGCTGTAGAAGTTTGCACTCTCATCAACAATGGAAGAGTAATCCTTTTACTCCACATCCTCAGCAGTCTGAGTTGTCACTTCTTTATTGATCTTAGCTTTTCTGACAGGGGTAAAACGGAATCCCAAAGTAGTTTTGATTTGCATTTTCCTGGTGACTAAGGATGTTGAACATTTAAGCGTTTCTCAGCCATTTAAGTTCCCTCAATAGAGAATTCTCTTTTTAGATCTCTATTCCATTTTAAAATTGAATTATTTGGGTTTTTGATATCTATTTTTTAAAATTTTTTTTACATATTTTGGAATAAGCCCTAAATAAGATGTGAAGTTGTTAATTTTTTTTCCATTTTGTAGACTGCTACTTTTTCCAAATAATGATGTCCTTTGCCTTACAGAAGCTTTTCAGTTTCATGAGGTCTTATTTATTAACTGCTGATGTTAGTGCCTGAGTTGACAGTGTTTTGTTCAGAAAGGCTTCTCCTGTGTCAGTGTTTTCAAGACTGTTCCCTACTTTCTTGTCTACCAGGATCAGTGTTGGTTTATGTATAGGTCTTTAATCCACTTGCAGTTTGAAGTGTATATCAACTTGCATTCTTCTACATGAAGACATCTAGTTTGACCAACACCATTTGTTGAAGATGCTGTCTTTTTTCCAATGTGCATTTTTGGTTTCTTTATAAAAAAAAAAATCATGTGTCTATAGGAATGTGTAGATTTTGGTTTTCAATTTGATCCCACTGATAAATGTAGGACTTTTATGCCAATTCCATGATGTTTTAGTACTATAGTTTTATATTACAATGTGAAACTACAAATGGTAAGACCTCCAGCAGTACTTTTAATCTTCAGGATTGTTTTAGTTGTCTTGAGATTTTTTGTTTTTCAATATAAAGCTGAAAACTGTCCTTTCAAGATCTGTGAAGAACTGTGTTGCAATTTGTTGTGGATTACATTGACTCTATAGATTGCTTTTGGGAGTATTGCAGGAATCTATGTTTTAGGATATAAAGTCCTTTAGTTATGTGTGCAATAATGATGAACCAGGGTCAGGAGTAGTTCTATTTTTAGTTTTTAAGAAACAGCATTGTAGTTTCCATGATTACCAGTTTACACTCCTACCAGGTAGGTCATCCTTACCAGTATTTGTTGTCTCCGGTCCCTCCTGATCCTCTCATTCTTATTCACCATGACCCAAGTCCACCTATAAAATCTATTCTATTTCTCCCTTTTAGGCTTAACTATGTTAAGCCTATTGATCCATAAACATAGTAGATCTTCCCATATTCAGATAATTTTTTCAATTTCTTTCTTCAAAGACATGCATTTTTTTATCATATAATTTGCTTGGTTAGAGTTACACAAAGATAGTTTATATTATTTGATGCTATTGTGAACCATGATTTTTTTCCTTATTTCTTTCTCAGACCGTTTGTCATATTGGTACAATTAGGCCACTGATTTTTTTAAGTTAATTTTGTATCCAGTCACTGCACTAAAGGTGTTTATCAGTTATAGGAGATCCCCATTACAATGTTTAAGGTCACATGTTTATACTATCATATTACCTGCACATAAAAATACTTTGACTTCTTCCTTTCCAATTTATATTCTTTTGATCTCCATCACTTGCCTTATTGTTCTAGATAAGACTTCAAGTATTATATTAATAGGTATGGAGGTAATAGATAATCTTGTTGTGCTCCTGATTTTACTGGAATTGTTTGCATTTCTTTCCATTTAAGTTGTTGTTGACTACTGGTTTTGTTGTAAATTGATCTTTACTATGTTTGGGTATGTTCTTTGTATCCCTAATCTCTTTAGGACTTTTATTACAAAGGGGTATTAGATTTGTCATAGGTCTTTTATGCATCTAACGAGATGTTCTTTTTTTTTCCCCTTTCAGTTTATAGCATAGATTACGTTGATTGGTTTTCATATAATGAACCATCCCTGCATCTCTGGGATGAAGCCTATTTGATCATAGTGGATGATATTTTTGAGATGTTCTTGGATTCGGTTTGCAAGTACTTCATTGAGAATTTTTGCCATTATATTCATAAGCGAAATTGGTATGTAAGTAAGTCTCTTTTTTGCGGTTTGGATATAAGAGAACTATGGCCTCTTAAATGAAACAGACTATGTTACTTCTGTTGCTAATTCATGGAATAATTTGAGAAGTATTGATATTAATTCTTTGAAATTCTGATAGAAGCCTGCACTAAAATTATATGGTTTGGGGGTTTCTTTTGGGAAACTTTTAATGACCACTTCTTTTTCACTAGGGGTTATACATCACTTTAAATTACTTATCTAATCTGGATTTACCTTAGGCAAGTGGTATCTGTCAAGAAAATTATCCACTTCTTTTAGATTTTAAAATTTGGTGAAGAACAAGTTTTCAAAATGCATCGTTATTTTTCTCTGAATTTCCTGTGTCTACTGTTATATCCATTTTCCATTAATGATTATGTTAACTCTTTTATCTCTGCCTTTTTATTAATTTTGATAAGGATTTTTTGTCTATCTTCTTGATTTTCTAAAAAACTAACTCTTTGTTTCATTGATTCTTGTTTCTATTTTATTGATTTCAGTCCTCAATTTCATTATTTACTGCCATCCACAATCTTGGGTGTGATTGCTTCTTTTTGTTCCAGAGCTTTCACTTGTGCTGTTAAGTTGGTAGCATGAGATCTCTCCAATATTTTTATGTAGGCACTTAGTGATAGGATCTTTCCTCTTAGCACTGCTTTCATTGTGTCCCATAAATTGGGTATGTTATGCATTCATTTTTATTGAATTCTAGAAAGTCTTTAATTCCTTTCTTTACGTCTGTCTTTACCTATTTTTCAGTCAGTAGATTGTTTCCATGAGTTTGTAAGCTTTCTGTTTTTTTTTTTTTTTTCTTTTGTTGTTGTTGTTGATATACAGGTTTAAGGCATGGTGGTCTGATAGTATGCAGGGAGTTACTTCAGTTTTCTTGTATCTACAAAGACTTGCTTTGTGCCAAAGAACATGGTCAATTTTGGAGAAAGTTCCATAACATTCATATTTCTCTCTTTTTCTTTAGAACAAACAGGTACATAAAAAACAATCAAACTATAATAAAACAAAATAAACAATAGAAAAAAGAACTGCCTAAAACACATTTACATAAAGAGACATACATATGTGCATACACACAAAACTCCCAAAATCACAAAATTGAAAAACATAACACATAACCAACAGACCAGTAAGATTAAAAAATAATCTGAACAAAGCATTATGAGATAAAAGATATCTGAGAGTACCACTGAATTCATTTTCTGTTGGCTATCTTCTGCTGGCCATGAGGCCTGCCCTTAACTGTGACTTGTATACCCAGTAAAGACTTCATTGAGGAAAATTGATTGTTCCTTGGTGAGCAGTTGTCAATTGGTGTTAGCTTCTGAGATGGGGATTTTTGTTGGAATCCTACATGGCTCAGACCTGTGCACGCTGCCACAGTCTCTAAGGTCATATGCGTGTCAAACCTGTTGTATCACAATGTACTCTTTCTTTGATATTTTCTGTCCCCAATGTCTCTTACAATCTTCCCATCTCCTCTTTTGCATAGTTCCCTGAGTCCTGATGGGTTGGTTTGCTGAAGACATTCCATTTAGGACCGAGTGTTCCAAGGTCTTGCTCTCCCTACAAATTGTCCAGTAATGTGTCTATGTATTAATTTCCATCTATTGCAGGAAGAAACTCCTCTGATGGTCTCTGAGCAAGAAACTGATCTCTGAGTATAGCAGAATATTATTAGGACTCATTATACTGCAATGTTTCTTTAGCAATACAATAGTATTGGTTTTCCCATAGGTCCATGCCCTGTCTACTCTCACATTCTTGATCACCCAAGCAGTACAAAGCATGGTTTCATATCATGGAGTAAGCTTTAAATCCAATCAGATTGTTGGTTACTCGCACAAATTTTGTGCCACTATCTAACCAGCTTATCATTTAGTCAGGTCACTTATAGATCTAAGGGTTGGAGACTGGGTTGGTATTTATCTTTCTCTTCTGATAGAGTACATTGTACCTTCTGGGAATATGGACTAGTCAGCTTGGATGAAGGCACTGGTTAGGCACCAGCTTGATTTCCCTGCTTCCAGTGTGTTATGTAGGTGTTGTTTTCAATGATAGAACCTTACCATCAGTGTGTGGAGAGGAAGCAATAACCTTGGCAATAGCCTGGGTTGTTAGGGGCATTTCCGTGGGGTTCATTTGGCCAATAACTCAATTAGATATAACACATTCCTGGCAATGGAAATTTTACTTGTGAGAGAAGTCTAATAGGGACTTTGTCTTCCTGTTATTTGGTGTTCTCATTGAGATTCCTTTCATATATGTGTGTTTTAAGAAGTTTCTACTATAGTCGATTTTCATATGACCCCTCAAATGGCCATTTATGTTACCTGATTTTTTGGCAAAGAAAGCAGAAATACACACTGGAAACAAGACAACACCTTCAACAAATGGTGCCAATCAAACTGGATGGCTACATGAAGAAAAATGTAAATCGATTCATATTTGTAACCCTGCAGAAAACATAACTTCAAAAGTATCAAAATCTTAAACATAAGACCAGATACACTGAATATGATAGAAGTGAAAGGGGGGACTAGCATTAGCATCATTGGCACAGGAAAGTACTTTCTGAACAGAACACTGTTAGCATGGGCACTAAGAACAGCAATTAATAATGGGACTACATAAAGTTGAACAATTTATGTCTGGCAAATGACACCATCATTTGGACAAAGCACAAGGCCACAGAATGGAGAAAGACTTTTTACCAACTACACATCTGATAGAGGGCTAATGTCTAAGATATATAAGGAATTGAGAAACTGGACATCAAGAAAAAAACTCAATTAAAAATAGGGTACAGAACTAAACAGAGATTTCTTAAACAATGAAACAAAAATGGCTGAGAAACACTTAACGAAATGTTTAACAACCTTAGTCATCAGAGATACACAAATCAAAACTACTTTGAAACTTCACCTTCACCCTTCAGAGTAGCCAAGATGAAAAAAATAAATAATAGCTCATGATGTCAAGGATGTGGAGTAAGACACTCATCCATTGGTGGTGGGAGTGCAAACTAGTACAGCCACTGTGGAAATCGTTCTGGTGGTTTCTCAGAAAGCTAGAAATAAATCTACCTTTCTGATTTTTTTTAGTGACACTTCACTGTAACACGAATCTTAGAAGGTCTTATTAATAAAAACAAACCCAGAGCCAGATATTGGAGTGAATTCTGAAAGATCAGAGAAGCAAAACAAGCCACAGCCAACTTCACCTTACCAACACCTCAGCAGATCCTGTTTCCTCAGACTGAAAGCCTCTGAATCCTCACCCAAATGGATCTCAGCTGAACTGCTGCTAAAAGCCTAAAAGCTTAAAGGGCTGTAGTTCCTGGTTTTCATGCCTTATATACCTTTTTACTTCCTGCCATCAGTTCCTGGGATTAAAGGTGTGTGCCACCATGCCTGGCTCAGTTTCCAGTGTGGCCTTGAAATCACAGAGACCAGAATGCTAGGATTAAAGGCGTGTACTACCACTGCTTAACTTCTATGTTTAATATAGTGACTGTTCTGTTCTCTCACTCCCAGATAAGTTTATTGGGGTGCACAATACATCAACTACACTTTGCTAAATAGCTCTAACTGTTTAATTAACTAATCAGAACACAGAGAGATAGTAAACTGGGTCATCAAGATGGTTCCATGAGTAACATACCTGCCACAACCCTGAGTTAAATCTAGAGGATCCATATATAGAAAGGAGAGAGTCAGTGATCACAAGTCACCCTCTGGTATCCATGTGCACACACACAAACAGATTTACACACATTGAATGTAATAAAAATAGGATAAAGACACTAAATAACTGTATACCAATTTGATTACTTTTGGTAAGAGTTTCTTTTTAGTGAATTTGTTTCATCATAGATTTTTTCAAAATATCAAGCACTATTATTATAAATGAAGTCATGATGTTTGTGGAAGCATGATCATGAATGCAATAAACATAACTAGATAGATTATATAATTCCATTTTTTATATGCAGAGAACAGATTCTGCTCTCCTTGAATCTACATCTATGAACATAATTGCTTTTAAAAAACTTGAATTCTGTTCTCTGATTTCCATTAGGAAAAGTAATAGTTTCATTGAAATTTTCTTTATCTTACCTAATTAATATTAACAATAAATCTGGCATTAGTAAATTATTATTTTAGTCTGCTAGGGAAGTATACTCTGCTCTATTTTAATCTAAAATATTTACACTTTGCCCTTTTTAGTCCCCCAAATTCTATTATACCAATTGTTTCACACAGCCCTAAGTATGATTTTCAAGAAAACTGAGTTCATTAAGGTACATGAATGTAACATTCTCTCACTGTTTTCCCATTCTACATCCCCTGGGTAGGTTTCTTTTCCTGTTTATGAGTGCAATTTGTTTAAAGTATCCAAAAACATGCTTCAACATTTATTGATCATAACTAGTTTTGATCTTTCTTTCCCCTCTCCACAAAATCTATGAAAAGCTTCCCAATTGCAAAATAGCAAATTTAAGTGTTACTATTTATCTCAGGAAAGCTAAATAAATGATCATATACTCAGGAAGAAAGAAAAATTAACAGAATTCTCTCACACATATGTCTGACTTTTACATTCCTTAATCTTCAGTTTAACTCTTCTAGAACAAAGTCTGATTTATGATGTCCTTTCACATTGTTCCAATATACATTGTTGTGACTGAAAGTTCTAGAATCAGCAAGTCATTCTAAGTTAGAATTGACAATGTCTTCATTGCTTTATTCATCTTGTCATATTGAGTATTGAGTTAAATGAGGAAACAATTGAGCAAGCAAATGGGCCAAAATTTAAGATGGAAAAAAAAAAACAGTATTTAAGACAAAAGTGTTTTTAATTTATCTTTGAACAAAAATTGAAAAAAATATTTAAAATCTCTGGGAGGTGTATAATCAAAGAGTTGATTAACGTGATGAGGTCATAACAATAGGTCTTCCAGGGTAATTAGTAAAAACCAGCAAAATATGAAGGAAGAGTCATAAAAAGATCAAAGTATTTAAGTCACCAACATCCTTCATTTAAAGAAAATGAATGAACTTAAGTCAACACATAGTGGCACTACTCTCTGATTGACAAATAGTCCCAAGCACTTTAACATACCAATAGTTCCTTCCCTGAAGCACTGGAGGAGCAGAACAAGTTGAAATGCTATCTAAATGAACAGACCTCAGAAAATAGAGAAGCTGCTTAAATGTAACATGGCAGCTTAACAAACAACTTCCTTCCTGAGAAAACTTGGCAGAATAATGAATGGAAAGTAGTCTATTATCACCAGCATCAATGGAGCTAAAGACTCTCCATCTTTTACATTTAATTGACTGTAGTAGGTAATTTGTACTGTTGGACACCGATGGTAAATTACTTACCTGAAAAGAAAAGAAACTCTTACTAAGAATAAAAGAAACTTCAATATACAGAACAAAATAATAACAAATTGCTGTGGAAAATGAACTTCTAAATATAAGTGCTTTTCATTCATCTTGGATGATGATGTGAGGGAAGGTGCAAATGGATTTTGTGTACTTTGCAAGCAAGTTTGTAAAATGGAAATGTCGAGCCTCCTTAGTGCACTGTTTCCAGGGAGGCCTGGCAATGCAGTGCTGAGGAGCAGACAAAACAGTTTTACCTCTTACTGTCTGCACATTTTGACCACCTCCATGAATCACCTCAGTTTTCTACTTTTGGTCATGTATAGGTAAACCTTAGTACATCTAATGATGCTGCTAACAAATGATGACCTAGGAGCTATTCTGCATGTCCTAGTCACTCTGAAATTAAGTTAACATGCAAATTATTAACATGCAAATAAACTGAAAGGCACTGAAGGAAGAATTAGAATTGACTTTTAGTGTGGCTTTCTGTCTTTGTTGGGAAAATTCACAAATAATTAAGAAAATAATAAAATCATTTCTTTTTTTACTCATTTATAAAGAGGATGAAATATAAAGATTTCTTCTCTATGTCTGAGGTATCCTGCCAAGTTTAAGTGAAAATTTTTTCTGGTAAGGTCTCTCTCTCTCTCTCTCTTTCTCTCTCCCTCTCTCTTTAAATGCTGAATGTCGTTTATTGAAGGAGGGAGGAGGTCTTAAATACAGGCTTACAGCACAATGGGAGAACCCCTGAGGGCAGAAGTTCAACACCTGATGTTTTACAACCTTGCATCTAAGCTGTTAACGCCCATTATGCAGGATACACAGACAAGAAACTTCCCTTAAGCATTCTGGAAGGTGGAACCTGGCAGGGAATTAGCACAGGGAGGATATCAAGGTCAAGGTCAGCAAGTAAGACAACAGTTACCCAAAATGGGGGCCAGGGCCCTACAGGTCTCCCTTTTACTAAAAAATGAGTTTCTGACTTAGGTTGCATGATGTTAGCAGGTCACCTTATCAGTCATGGAGACCTGTGAAATATTTTTAAAAAGAACCTGAAGTTGGGTGTGTAGGAAAGTGAAGAAAAGGATCTAGAAGGAATTGGGGAAAATCACTCAATCTCTACAATACTCTAAAGGTATTATGAATGTTTCACTCTGACATGCTTTCCACAGGTTCATCTACTAAACACTTGGTCTCAATTTGGGAGTTGGTAGAAATTTTAGGAGGTGAAGTCTACATAGGCAGATAGATACTATGGGCATTCAAAGATTATACCTAGATCCATTCCCTCTTTATCTCTATGCTTCCAACTGTACCTAGCATGGAAGTATGTTCAAATAGACAGTTACATATACATAAAACAGAAATTTGGTGCAGATATCTGATCTGAGATGGTGTGCCCCTCTATTTTAATAATGGCTGATGTTGTGCGGATGAGGTATGAAGGATTATAGGAAGTACACAGCTCAACTTGCTGCACTATCCTGAAAGCTGAGAAGAAAGGCAGGCACAGGAAGGTGAAGTTTCAGCACCCCATCCAAGTCCCATCCAAATTCATGGAAAACCATGTACAAACAGACTGATCTCCAGGACAACAAATGGAAGGGTTACAATTAGCAGACAGAAAGACAAACACTGAGAAATTCTAGGAGAAAGTGGACATTGGTAAGAGGAACCTTACCTAAAGGACAGACTGACTGAACGTGTGATTAGCAGCAACAACCCCCCGCCCCCAACTTATGGAGACTGTCACACATGACCATGATAGGGAAGGGAACAACCATATCTTTAGAAACAGGACAAAATTCTGAATGGTGCCATAATATGTTTTATTTCATTTTATACCTTTTTAAAAACCTTTATTTTATTTTATTTTGACTTACTTGGTGATTGTGTTTTGCTGGAGAAATGTTTTTTGCTTGCCTGTTTGTTTTTTTGTTTGTATGTCTTTTCTATCCCAAATGTGATAATTACTTTTTAAAATAGTTCCTTTCTTAATTTTCTCGTGGCTTTAATAAAATACTGTGTCAACAGCTTAAGGGGGAAATTGTTTGAAGCAGTTTGAAGGTAGAGTGCATCAAGAAAAGAAAGTCCTGGCAGCAAGAGCTTCAGGCACTTAGGCCAATTGCCCCCAAAGTCTGGAAGTAGAGACTGATTGCCCGTACTCAGCATTCTCTTTTTTGATATGCAGCACAGGACCAAAACCCAGGGAACTGTGCCACAAAGTTGTCAGTTCTTCCCATTTCAATCAGTCTGATCAAAATATTCCACTGGCCATGCAAGCGTACTCTTCTCCCAGGTGAGTCTGGATTTCAAGTTGGCAATTGAGATTTGACACAATATTTTTCTTTTATTTCTTCTTTCTTCCATTTCTATTCCTTTCTCACTTGAATACTCATTCTTCAAATGCTTTAAATTGTAGACTATCTTGATCTTTTCTGGGACACAAGCAAAATGCACAGTTGTCATCAAGTACAAGTTAGTAGATGATCTGCTGCCAAATCTTGATGTTTCTTATAGCAATCAGCTTCTCTCCTAAACAGCAGTTAGAAACCAAAGTCCATGTGAAAGAAACTCATAAAATACAACAAAGGCAAAAAAATGAAATTGGAGGACATCTCTACCCAGAGAAATCTACAAAAGACAACAAGCACAAAAATAAGAGACAATAATTTACTGATGAGGCTGGATAGATGGCTCAGAGGTTAAGAGCACTGGTTGCTCTCCCAGAGGTCCTGAGTTCAATTCCCAGCAACTACATGGTGGCTCACAACCATCTATAATAGGATCTGGTGCCCTCTTTTGTTCTTCAGGCATGCGTGCAGGCGGAATACTGTGTACATAATGAATAATTAAATTAAAAAATTTACTGACATGTTCATGAGCTCACAGTTTCTTAATGCCATAAATAACAATAATGACATTTTTGAAATGTAGAAAAATATTTTAGAGTAATATTATTATAAGGGATTAATGACCACAACAACGATCTTAATAAGCAGATGGATAAAGCATAGTAATCAATTCAGAACCTACACAAAATATAAACAAATTGGACAAACCGTACAACAGAATATGGAAGAAATTTGGGAATATGGAAGAAACACACAACAAGGAAATGAAATTGAAAATTCTTAGTTAGAACCAAGCAGAAATCTGTAAATGAATAGTGTAGACAAATATCTAAATGGTCTTATTAAATAAAAAACATGGAGCCAGATACAGGAGTGAAAACCTGAGGGATGAGGAAAATAAGGAAAGCCACAGCTAACCTCACCTCACCAACTCTGCAGCTTCTAGAAGCAAGCTACTTCCTGTCTACCCACACCTATGGGCTTTTCTATTCTGCCATCTGGTTTGCTTTCTCTGTCCAACTGCATCACTTCCTATTCCTGCCTAGCTCTGTCACTTCCTGTCTGTCTGTACAGACCTTCAGACCTCCATGGTTAACCAGTGTTGAAATTTAAGATGTGTGCTATCATGCTTGGCTCTGTTCCCAGTGTGACCCTGAACTTACATAGATCTAGACAGATCCCTGCCTCCCAAGTGACAGGATAAAAGGTGTGTGCTTTTGCCTGACTTCTATATAGTGGCTGGCTTTTCCTCTGGTCCTCACATAAATTTTATTGGGGGAAACAGTATATTGGGGGACATAATACATCACCACAGAATAGTAAACCAATAAGAGAAAAAGTAGAGTGAAAACATGACCAACAGACAATATCAAGTTTAGGGATCTATTTCAGTGATAGACGATGAGATAAAAAAAAAAAAAAAAAAAAAAAAAAGTTCAGACACATTTGAAAGACAAATTTAAAAAAAAGCATGTTTCAAATGTGCAAGAACTTTCCAGTACGGTCAAGAGAAAAATTTAAGAATCCATGAGGCAGAGAACAAAGTTGAGGTAAATGCTAAAGGCATAGATAATATTTTGTAAGATTACACCAAAACAAATTTCTAAGTTGAAAAAAGAAATGGACATCAGAGGCATTTAGACCTCAAATAGACATCATGAAGAACCTGTACAAAACATATCATAGTTGAGATGTCAAGATATAAAGCAAAGAAAAATTAGAAATTGAAAGGAGAAAGCATCAACTTATAATTAATGGAAGAAAAAATACAGTAACATCAGATCTCTCTTTAGCAGTCCTGAGAACTAGGAAAGCATAAAATGGTAACTCTCAAAAACAGAAAGTAAGTAACTATGATCAAAGATTGCCATAACCGGCAAAATTGGCTTTTAAAATTGATGGAGAATTGATTACATTTCAATATAAGCACAATATATGGTAACCCATGGCACTCATGTCTACACTACAGAAAATGCTTAAAGGAATACTATACACAGAAGAAAAAAGATGGTGCTATGACAGGATCACAGGAAGAAAATAGATTTAATGAGAGGAAATAAGTGAATATCAGAAATCTAGACAGAATCCATCATCAAATTCAGTAAACCTTTAATTAAAAGGGAGAGAGATATCAAGTAAATAACTGTATGAAGTGCTGTACGGTTCTAAAAGAACAACAAAATTAAAATAGGTGAAAAGAAATAATAAACACTAAGGCTTCAATGTAGTAAGTAGAGACACAGAGAACAATATATAGAATCAAGCCAAGTTAATTAACTGAAAATGTAAGTAATATTGGCAAATCTTCAGATAAACTAACCAAAAGGGAGAGAAGAACAAAATTAGTCAGATGTCAATGACATCCATAAGATCATCAGGGAGCATTTTGAAAGCTTGTTTTCTCAAAAAAATGTAGGAAACCTGGAAGAAATGTATAAACCCATAAACATAAATAACATGACCAAAATTAAACCAAAAATTAATTAAACAAGACAATAATAAGTAGTGAGACTAAAACAGAAATTAAAAAATTTCCCAAAAATAGAAATTCAGAACCAGACAAATCCACTGCTGAATTACATCAAACTTGAAAGTAAGATCCAAATAAAACTTTTCAAATTCTTTCACCAAATAGAGAAGTGATGCTATGAAACTCATTCTATGAAGCCAGATTTACCCTTATAACCAATGATCATAATGTGCACAATCCAAAAACCTTCAACAAAATACTTATAAACAGAATTCAGAAAGGCACAGAGAAGATCATATATTATGACAATGTTCATTTTATCCCAGGATGCAAGGGTTGTTTAACATATGCAAATCAATAATATAACATACCACATAAATAGACTAATCTAGAAATGACACAATTGTTAAGAAAAATGCAGAAAAGGCATTTGATTAAGTTCAATAACTTTATGATAAAATTCTCTTTTTTCTGATCTTCAGGCAAATTTTATTCATTCAGAGTACAAACAAAATATCATCACATTTCCCCTTTTTTGTCTAAATAATAAAGAATAAGAAAAACTATATACAATAAGTACAATAGCTACAAACAATATATGCAGTCAAGAATTGCATTAACAATGTCCAGTCTGTTAGCATTTGACAAATTCAGAGGAAATACTTTATTATTTATCTTATTTTAGTGAGTTCAAAGTGTTGTACCTAATTCTCCTTCTATCCTAACTTGTATTACCAACTAAAAACTATCTTTTGATGTCTTTCAAACTTATACACTTTACACTTTTTAGTGAGTTTTTTTTCTGAATTTGTTAACAACAAAAACTATAACTATTTAGTCTTCAGATCCATCAGAGACTCGAGAAGGAAATAATATTAACTGAGTAAGCAGGAAGTGCAAACAAGTGACTTGCAAAAAACATGAGAAATGTCAGCCGGGCGTTGGTGGCGCACGCCTTTAATCCCAGCACTCGGGAGGCTGAGGCAGGCGGATCTCTGTGAGTTCGAGGCCAGCCTGGGCTACCAAGTGAGCTCCAGGAAAGGCGCAAAGCTACACAGAGAAACCCTGTCTCGAAAAAAAAAAAAAAAAAAAAACATGAGAAATGCCAGAAATAGCTGGCTGCCTGACAGTCACCCAAGCTTTCTCTGCAATGTTGGGGCATCCATCTTCGACTTACAGGCCTAGCTTCACAGACTTTTCTGTAAAGCAGCATATTCTGAAGGGCTGTCCTACCTTGTCTTGGCAAAGTGCAGAGGAACGTTGCATAGGCCAAAGATAAAATTCTTAAAGAGCCAGGGCCAATAAAGAAGGTTAACAGGAAAAGGTACTTGTCACTATGCCTGATGACATAAATTTGATTTCTGGGATCCATATATAAGAAGGGGAAGAAATGACTTGTAATACAATGACTCCCACACATGTAATCTGACATGTAAATTAGTAAAATATAATATAATATGATATGATACAATATAATATGATATAATTTTTTCTTAAAGTTTAAGAACAAAGCAAGTGTCTCAATAACATGTGAAATATATAGCCCACACCATAATAGATGGAAAACAGAATTATAAAATCTGAAATGGCATGAAGAGGATCACTCTCTCCATTCTTATTCATTATGTGGCTAAAAGTTTTAGCTAGATAAATGATGAAGGAAAGACTTTATAAAAGAATAAAGATAGGGAATGAAGAAGTAAAATTACCCCTATTGGCAGATGGCATGATTCTGTACTTCCTTCGGACTGTATCAGGTAACTCTTTGATCTCACACTTTCAGCTAGGTATCAAGTTTTTAAATTAATATACAAAAATTAGTATTTTTCTGAAATACCAATAATGATCTTGATGAGAGGAAAAATAGTCCATTCATAATAGCTTTAAAACCAAGTGCTTATGAATTAACTTAAGCAAGTGAAGGAACTCTACTATGAAAACTTCAAGATGCTAAAGAAAGACACTGAAAAGGATACTAGAAGATTAAGAGACAGGGGCAATACAGTGAAAATTGCAGTGGTCTACAGATTAAATTTAATCCTCATCACTATTCCAATTACATTCTTTTCAGTATTAAAAATAAATTTCATATGGAAACACAACTTCAGAAAAGCAAAATATTCCTATTTAGAAATAACAGTGCTGGGGGTATCTCATACCTGTACTCAAATACAGCAAGGTAGTGGCAAGAACCTTACATTAGACCAATGGAAAACAATTAGTGAATCCAGAAATGAACTCCTGTGACAAAGGTTTAAAAACATACATTGAGAAAGAAAGGTGATAACCTCTTCAACACATGTTGCTACTCTATCTCCACTGCAGTACAGTGACACTAGATTCATATCTCCTGCCTTGAGCAAAAACAAAATCAAAATGGATCAAATTTTTATAATAAGTTATAAGTCTCAAAACACTAAAACTTCCAATAACTGCCATAGACAAGAGTTTAAGAAACAAGCACAACTCTCTGAAAACATTTTCTCCAGCAGCATAGGAAATAGTCTCAAAAGAACTTCCATAACCAGATGTGTACTGGTTTTGTTTGTTAGCTAATTAGAATAATACCATTTTGTTTAAAATCCAATAAATAAGAAAACAGGATTTACAGTTGGGATTAAGTATGTGGAATTTTAAAATATAAATGTAAAACCTCCACATCAAAGGACACCATCAAAAAAGTGAATTAGGGAAAACCTTTGCACATTGCACCCCAGACGAAGGACTCATATATAAAATATATAAGGAAATACACAATTTAAACACCAAAACCAAATACTCCAATCAATAAATCAGTGAAAACACTGAAAAGAGGGTTCTCAAAAGGTGAAAAGCAAATGGCCAATAATCATTTATTTTTTAACAGCAAACAGGTAAATGCAAATTAAAATTATGAACATTCCTTCTCACTGCAGTCAAAGTGTCTAATATGAAGAAATTAAGTGACAATGAAAATAGGTAAGGATGGGGGGAAAGAGGAGCATCATTTACTGTTGATGGAAATGTGCACTGTTGCAGCTATTG
Organism: Peromyscus leucopus; assembly: GCF_004664715.2. Taxonomy (NCBI): domain Eukaryota; kingdom Metazoa; phylum Chordata; class Mammalia; order Rodentia; family Cricetidae; genus Peromyscus; species Peromyscus leucopus. The sequence goes on from NC_051066.1 coordinate 17,428,235, forward strand.
TGGAAACCATTGCAGAGGTTCCTTAAATCTTTAAAAGCAGAAAACCCACGTGAGTCTGCTGTACAACTCCCACAACAGAGTTGCTGACACAGCCATATTTTTCTCACATTACTCAGAATAGCCAAGATACAGAACTAGCTGAGGTACTAACCAACAGATTCATGGATAAAGAAACTGCTACATGCAACCATGGAATCTTACTAAGCCACAAATAAAAATAAAGTCATAGCATTTGCAGGAAAATTAGTCAAGCTGGAAATCATTTTAAGGCAGAAACTCCAAATTCAAATACAGAATTTTTTTTTGTCATACACACATTATAGATTCTTTTAAATTTTATTTTATGTGCATTGGTGTTTTGTCATGGGTGCTGGGTTCCCTGAAACTGGAATTACAGGCAGTGGTGAGCTGCCATGTGGGTGCTGGGAATTGAACCCAGGTCCTTTGGAAGAGCAGTCAGTGCTCTTAACCACTGAGCCATCTCTCCAGCCCCTAGATTTTATTTTTATATATGCTGGGGATCATATATTAAAAAGTGGATCCATAGAAAGTGGATCATGAGAGAGGGAAAGAAAGGGAAATGAAGAAGCAAGCAGGATAAATGAATCCATGTGGCATGGCGGGATACTGTGGAGTAAGGGCAGGAGGATGGGGACCCCAGGAGTTTGGCAGAGGTTTTGGGAGGCAAGTGGAAAAAAGTAACTGTAACTGAAAGTTTTCCTGTGCCTGCCTGGCTCCTGACGCCTTGTGGTCCCATAGCTGCTCAGACCCAAATGAAAACACAGAGGCTTATATTAATTACGAACTGAATGGCCTATAGGCTCAGGCTTCTCAGTAGCTAGATTTTACATCTTAAATTAACCCATTTCTATAAATCCATACATGGCTAGTAGCTTGTATCTTTACATCTTGTTTCTCATGGTGGCAGCTGGAAGCATCTTCTCTGTTCTGCCTTTCTCTTTCCTCTCTCTAGTTAGAATGTCCCACCTAACCCTATTCTGCCTCACCATTGGCCAAACAGCTTTATTTATCAGCCAATCAGAGCAACATATTTTCACAGCATACAAAAAGACATTCCCCATCAAGTAACAAGGGGAAAGTGTGCATAAAACCGCTGTAATGAAACCCATTCATTCTCTGTACTAATTTTAAAACTTAAAAATGAAAAAATATGTAAATTTTCATAGATACTGCTCCTCAGATGGCATGTCTCTATTAACAGGATCTGGGTTATCAGTCTTCAGAAATTACAGCTGAAATGATCCTTTATTTGTATACTAGTTATGGTGTTAGCAATAACTTGTCCATAAAGTGGGACTGTTCAAACTTCAGTGCTCATCAGGAAATGAGGAAGTTGATAGTGAGCACCATGGAGACAAGAGACTACAGAAGATTAACCTGCTACATTAATAATAATCATAGAATGACTGATACTGCAAAAGTTAAATGTTTTACAGTAAATTTAAGCTTAACGTTTCTTTCTTTCTCTTAATGCTGTGAAGACCAAAGCAAGAACACTGGGGTGTTGCTGAAATCTTATATTTGCTTCTGTTCAGGTTCTCTCTTATACCTTGAAATCTGCAAGGGTGTTAATGTGGAATAGAATTTATAACTATTTGACTAAAGTATATAGATAAGTAAATCCTTGCCTAATACTGATTTTAATCCCACTGACCACCCAATGTCCTTCCAGCATTTATTTGATACTCAACAAATGTCCAGAAATGATCAGCATTTTATCTAAGTCCACAAACACATAAATTGTATTATTTCATTCCTATTTATTAGATAATGTATCAGTTGCAAAGCAGTTTGGATGCTACTTCCTGAATATGCTCAAGGTGCAGGTTTAAAGTATTTGAAACTCGAGTATGTGAACAGTTTCCAGTGCCCTTATTCAGTGTTTGTACTCCCAGTCACTATATAACAGTCTGGACAACAGGGCACATCTACTCTTTTACTTGAATGTGATAATGACACACAAAGGGGCACTGCCTGTGGGCATTTGCAAAGGACTTGTAGAAGAAAAGAGATATAGTTGGTTTCCTAGGCTAAGTGTTAACTAGATAGATTCTTGATTTATCCTGTTATATGATCCCTCAGTTGCCACAGCTGAAATCAAAATCTATTTCTTTGCTTCTCAGAATAGCTCTGTTTATGCAGTTTTGTCTGATTTATATCTTGATTGTAATAGAACAATCTCAGTGTCAAATGATCCTGAGAATAAGAAACAAAACTGGAAACATATTTCCATTTTGCCAGCACCTTTTGTTCATTTTTCAAAAGCCAGCTGCCTTTATAGTTAGCTGCTGAAGTGTACTCAGTCACGATTTTCTTTATTGTAGTTACTTGTTTCCGGTTTTCCACAGATGTGGAGTTGCTATGATTATGGGAAGGCATTTCATCTTTGTGAAATAGGATTATGATAAGGGTAGAGTAAAAAGAATTCCTCAGCAAGAGAGAAAACCTTTTCTATGTATGCTTCCATTTTCCTCTGCTGATTTCCTCAGAAGCCTTTGAGCTCACAGTATGACCTTTGTTTAGGCATGGTTGTATGGTTTTCCATTGATTGACGCACTGCTGTATTTGTTTGGGTATTTTTCTACAAGTGAAGGGGGGTAAAGTATAACCACACAGCAGATAGAATTGGAATCAGGCAGCATAAAAATTGACTAAGACAGGTCCATTTGCAGACAATGGGCCTTCCGTCTGGCTGTAGTTGATAACCTAGTAAAGGAAAACTGTTCCTTGATTGAATTAAACCTGCTATTGCACAAGCACAAAAGGCCAAAATTAAACAGCATTGTCTTTGAAACAAAAGTGGGTTTCTGAAAAAAGCTGGGAAAAGAAAAAGTGTTTTCCCAGAAACCTGTAAGTATGAAGACAGCTCTCAGAAGAGCTCCTATTCCTTTTGAATATATACTTGACAATATGTTTGTTCAAGGACTAAGAATGAGTTAATGAGATGAGATGAATTTTGGTCAAGCAATGTAAATCATCCTCCTTAATAAAAGACAAACACAGTTTTATAATGAAAGTAGCTCAGTGTAGTTAGCAACCCGGAGAACAGAAATACCATGGGGAGTACCACAGAACAGATTTCCCAAGGGGTACTTTTAAATTTCCCTATTCCCTTTTAGCTTGGTCTTGGCCTAAATTATATATGTACAGAATAAATAAAAATAGGCCTTAGTTTGTGGAGAAAGTTTGGGTTTTGCAAAAAACAACAACAAAAAAGGGGGAGTTGAACATTTCCTTGGTAGAAAAGAGTTAATGGCCAATTATTAATTTCAATCAGTAATTATATTGAGTTCTTACAACAAAACTGTGTGTAGCTATTATTGGCACTACTATATCACATATTAGGAATATGTTCAGACCTCTAATAAGATTTGTTTAGTAATTTATGTTTCTACAGATACTAAGTGGCAATGACAAATTCTGAGCATAACCCATAGTTAAATCCCACACATTTGCTCAGTGCACTATCATTTCCCAAAATCAGGTCTTTATAATTCAGCCTTTCAAAGCTATCTGCAGAAACATCAAGGCTAAGTAAATTGGAAAATAACTCTTGGCTCTATAGTTCCTGAGATCACCATCTGTTAGTGAGTCACATGACACAATTATGTATTAAATTATCAGAAGCCATCAAGTACTATGATTACACAAATCCCAACATTTTCTACAATATAGTTGAAAACTATGCCTTTGATTTCTTTCTAAGACCAAGCTGTAACACATTCAGTTTGCAAAGATAATGTCAAACATGTGTAAAGCTAAAGTATATGTATAATAAATACCTCCAGCACCCTACCCAAATGACAGTAACTAGCAGGTGGGTTCTTACTTTCTTTCAATTAAAGAATCAAAACATAGGAAGAAACTCATGGCAGGATGAAAGTCATGTTTATTAGTAAGAATTACAGACTCCCAGGACACAGGAGAGAATACCAGAGCTCAGAGAGCTGATCCCAGGTGACCTGAGTTTTTATTGTATTTGAGTATCTCCCACCTAGTGATATTTTTCCTTTTACCTATTGATCTTAAGATGTCCATGTATCCCTTCTTGTACATGTATTGGGTTCCCAGTATTTATCCCCCAACATGGAAATAACTGCTATAGTGTATCCTGTCATGGTGCACTAGTACAGAAACAACTTCAGGGTTCTAGGAGCTAAAATAGCCCTCTTTTACTTTGTTGTATTTACACAGACAGAAACTTACTTTGGGAAAAAATGGAAACATAAAGAAAGGACAAAGGAAAATTGATAAAGGAGCTAATTGTTTTAACCTTCTCAATTCCCATAGTACCATGGCTTAATTGATTTCTCTGTATGATCTCCCCAAATACTGGGGAGGGGGACGACAGTCTTTCTGTCTACATCCCGATGACATAGGGGTCATTGAAGGAGAGCCCTCAGCTGGGGACAATGATCCATGGGTCTTCAGTAGCAGCAAGGTGGGATGTTCATGGGGGATTCAGAAGATTAAGGAGGCAAGGCCAATTATCATCCAAAGCAAAATAGCCAGTGTTGGTCTCAATAGGGAAGAAATCAGGTGACAAAGGGCACCACAAGTTAGGATTAAGTAGATATGATAGAAATTAAATGCCATGCTCAGATACCTTGCGGTATTTGGACAGATAGAGATGAAGGGAGGCCATTTACTGAACAAGAGTTTCAGACTCTAGTGACTCACAAAGGGACATGGAGTCTAAGGCTCTCTCTGTCTTTTTCTTTCTTTCTCCCCCACCCCATAGTTTTTTTTTAAGATCCCATGATTCCAAGGTTTTCAGAGAATGCAATACATCCAGGAGTATAGTCCTGACAATGAGATTTTAAAGGAGGTACCAAGTCCCCAGGTCAGGAAAGAGAAGAACTTGGATAATCATCCTAAAGGACCTTTGAGGAAATCTTGAATGGATCTGTTGGAATTAGGCCAACTGGATAATATGAGGAGGGCATTTTGTTGTTTTGGCTTTTAGGACACATTTATTGGCTATAAATGGTCATATAGATTCTCAAAAGAAATAAATCTGCATTTGTCTGTGGTGTTTCTGAGCAGACTTAAGGTATAAGCCAAGGGTCTCACTTGTGAGCAGTGAATTCCTATATCAATTGCTCATGGTTATCTATTAAGAATTTCTACATTATTTTGTTATATTTCCCTGTTCAGTGTTAAAGACTATGTGGATGTCCAAAATTAACTACTTTTCATTAAATTGGATTGAAATGATTGAAATTCTTGTGCTCAAATGTAATTTGGGTCTGGGGAAAAGCTAAGCCTCTGGTTCCCTAAGCACATGTCTCATTGTTTCCAGGGACTGACTTAGCATTGGGGAGCAAGGGCCAAACGTAATCTCTTTCAGATCTTCTAGGTTATTGAACACCCAGAAGGCCACTTACACCAATATGTTATTTTTAATGTTTCTGTAACATTGTACATAATGTTTGAGCAAAAACTAAACAGTTCAAGATAAATCTTGAGTAGAAACAGATTATTATTCTCTAAGCCAGTAGGTGTAAATGTTGTCTAGAGTAGATCAACAATTTGAAAAATCTGTCAATTTAGATAGAGTTCTGACTAAAATATTATGTCATAAATTTTAATAATATTACATATGAAAGGAAAAGTATTGGCTTAGGAACCAGCTCAGACCAAGTTCTCACATGAAGGCTATTTATTTGCCCCAGAGACACAGAGGGCAGAGATAAGAGACAAAGACAGGAGATAGAGGGAGATAGAAGGGGAAGGGAACCAGGGAGAGGGGGCAGGGGTATTTGTCCTGAAAGGACAAAGGACTGCCTCTGGATGGAGAAGAGACCTGGCTCATATGCAGTTTATAAAGGTATAAGAGGAAACCCCATGTAAGGATGACGTGTTTAATTTCAACTGGGCATGTTAATTGGGTGAGCCCAAAAGGGGGGTTGACTGCTGGATTTCAATACATTGATAGCTGGACCTTGGCAGTCAGCCTCAGGAGGAGGAAGTGGCCAAATAAGGGAATAGACTTTGTGGGAGCAGCTTCAGGAATGTGATCTAATGGTTTTTAGTCAGGCAGAGGGAAATGGGGAGAAGGGTGAGTACTGCCAGTTCCACATGTTTGAGTGGTGTAGTGTACCTTCAACATATACACTTTTAAAGTCTCGTTTTAATGCTTATCATAAAACTTATTGAAATATTTAGTGACATGCTTAGGCACTCCAGCTTTGTCATCAAAATGCCTTTATCATTTCCATTCTGGAAGCATACAGCTCTCTCAACTTAGGACAAAGTTCTTCTCCTACAAAATTCTTTCTTACAAGATTGTTCTTCATTCTTACATTCTTTTAATAGTTCTTTCTTGCTTACTTTCTTTTAATGTCATGGGACACACTAACATTAGTCAATAAATTTCTCATCTTAGCAAAGGAGAACTGAATCCAAATAAATTCAGATCATTTGCCTACATGTTGGTAAACATTGAGGCTTTGGGAGTTACCAGGAAAACTCAAGAGAAAACATAAAACAGCCCTAATTTTGTGTTCTGTACAGCTCAGATAATGATCTATTGTATAAATGTTTTTTGTGATTGAATAAGTATAAGCAGAAGTATATAGAGAAGCAGATGGTAGACGGTAAAACATCAAGTTGATGCTTGTCACATCCAGCAGAAATAACTAAGGAAGCTCTCTTGATAGTGTCATAGTGAGATTACTGGTGGCAGAATTTTTAGGAGGAGGATCCCTTGGGTGAAGGCAATTTTTACTGATTATTTTTCACCAAAGGTGTTTTTATGTCATGGGATACATAGTAATCTCTGTTGGAAATAGTTACACTTATGTAACTATTAGGAGAGTAATAATTTTACACTTGAGTTGTTTCATTTTTCTCCCCTTTTCTATTACAGTAAGAGGATCAGACTTACCCAAAACAAAAATTTTGGAGAACATTTTGAGATAAAATTGCTTGAGTCTGAAGTCAGAGAGCCAAAACAGAGGTTTTTCAGTAAGATTAAGCATCATAAGGTGATATAATATATGCATAGTATAATTTGATCTCCTATGAGCAATGGTTACATTTTTTGAGGAGTCAGAGAAAAAAGTTGTACATTAGAAAGGGAATTTGTTGTTGAGTTCTGAGATGGCAGGCTTGACTCAAAGAACCCATCCTTCTTACAACCATGAGCCTTAGAGATTGTGGAATTATTGTAGGATATTATTTTAAGATGTGTTACATTTATTTATGCTGGGGAATATTTGTTTGGTGATGCAAAGATGTGTATCATTCTTTTACGTTGCTTGGTTTAACTCTGTGAAGCTGTGTTACTGTGCCTGTCTAAAACACCTGATAGCCTGGTAAAGAGCTGAATAACCAATGGCAAGCCAGGAGAAAGGATGGGAGGGGCTGGCAGGCAGAGAGAATGAATAGAAAAAGAGAAGAACGAAGAAAGAGCAAGAGAGAAGGAGAGAAGGACACTAGGGGCCAGCCACCCAGCTACCCAGCAAGCCGCAGAGTAAGAATGAAAGTAAGGTATACAGAAGTAAGAAAAGGAGAAAGCCCAGAAGCAAAAGGTAAATGGAATAATTTAAGAAAAGCTGATACAAAGTAAGTCAAACTAAGCTGGGCATTTATAAGTAACAATAAGCCTCCATGTATGATTTATTTGGGAGCTGGGTGACAGATCCCCCAAAAGAGCTAAAGAGAAAAAACAACAACAATAAAAAACAAAGACCATGGGATCATTCAATGTATTAACATTGGGTTAATATATGGGTGTTAATAAAGACAACAAACAGTATTTTTTCTTTATTCTCAGACTGCTATTAGAGGACACTTGATTTTTGAAGGTTATATTCATATATCTTTAAATTTTATAAGGTCATGGGTATGTGGCATATAGTACATATGATGGTTATTCTTGTTTGTCAATGAACTACATTTGGAATTAACAAAAATCTAAGCAGCTGGGCATACCTGAGAGAGATTTTTTTCTTAATTATAGAACAAGGATGCACTTTTAATCTGGATCTTTGGAGGGGGAATTGTCTGCCTTTAATCCATATGTTTTAAGATTGGAAGATCCACTTTTAATCTGAGCCACACATTTGGGTAACAACCTATATAAAGGACATGGAAGAAGCAAGCTCTCTCTCTTTGCCTGTGTTCCCCTCACCCTTGCTATTAAATGCATCCCTTTACTGACCTACTTCTTCAGGGTTCAAGTGTATAATGAAGACCAGCTGAGACATCCAGACTTGTGGACTGAACAATTGCTAGGTTCTTGGACAGCCATTTTTGGACTAGCTGGACCACAGCCTATAAGCCATAAGCCATTCTGATCTCTCTCTCTCTCTCTCTCTCTCTCTCTGTCTCTCTCTGTCTCTCTCTCTCTCTCTCTCTCTCTCTCTCTCTCTCTCTCTATATATATATATATATATATATATATATATATATATATATATATTATAGTGTGTGTGTGTACACATTCTATCAGTTATGTTCTAAAGAACTTAGTAATGAAGATTTTAACTCTAGGAATGGATCTAGAGCAAAAGAAATATGAGGATGAATTTTTCAAGTATCTGGAATAGACTTTCCAATTTTTCAGCATCTATAGTTATTAAAGCCTTTCCTACAAACTAGGGGAGTACTAAAATCCCATGGTGTGAATTATTTTGAAAATTTATGAAGATAATATATTTGATTATCGTCATTAAGCAGTGTGGGAGGCAATGGACTTGGTGATTCTGTATATAAGACTATAAAAGACTGTTGGCAGTTTGTGGGAAAAAAAAATAAGGAAAATGATGCTGCTGGTTGGTTACTCTTATCATAAACTAACAAAGGGAATAAATGCACTCTGGGATAAAAATGATCCTGCTTCTTTTATCTCCCCAAATGGTGAAGGACAACAAAGAATTTGGCAGTTAAATTTACTGGCTCCAGATGTGCATAAACACTCTAAAACTTTCTAACTGTGCTAGAGGTTGGAAATGGCTTAGGTGGAATGATATTAGGTGGAAAGAGAGGGGACTGGGCTATTGTACAGAATGTGCTTGCTAGTGCAAGCTTGGAGCGCAGTAGTACATGTGGAAATGTTGTATATGGCATGGGAGGTATCTATATGTTTGGAGATAGGTAGAGGAAGTCTTAGACAAATCCTAAAGATCATTTGGGGAGCAGGGAAGTTTGGCCAGACTAGGTTAGGGCATTGGATGTGGGACCAGGGCTACACATGGCTGGCTGGGGAGAAGGCATGGATCAGGTGTTCAAAGCTACCCCCTGGAGAGGGAGATAGGAGATCTGTCTGGTTTGAAGAGATTGGATGCGGCACAGAAGGGACTTCTATAAACATTCTTTTAAATTGTTTTCCTAAGTTTTTATCAGGTCAAATTTTAGTAGGGGCCATTACTACGGAATTTGCATTTTTTGGAAGAAACATGATATTTTGGTTTTCCATGTCCTTTTTACTTGTGTGTTAGGTTTGCTCATCTGAAGTTAGTGAGTTGATCAAATTTTTCTATTTGTGTTGAAGTCACCTTCTTTCTTTTACCAGAAGTATTTATAATATTCAGGAGGGGCTAATTCCTAGTGGCATTGGGATACATTACACACACAGAATCCACACCAGGTCTTCTGTTTCTCTGCTGCAGTCTTGTGCTTTTCAACAAGGTCTCACTAATAACTTGACTTGTCTTGGAGCTCAGCTTCAGATAGAACAATGATAGGGTCCCAGTCAGGTAGAGCTGGCAGGTGAGTTTTGAAGAAAGGGAGTGACCTGGATCTGTGCAACTAGAGAGGCCTTTGTGTAGAGGAACATGTGATCTAGAATGTCTTAAATGGAGGTGGAGTCCTTGTCAAGAAACTAGAGTGGGGTCGGAATTGTGAGGGGGCTAAAGGGTCCTTGATGGGGAAAAGTTTGGGATCTAGTTGGTCACAAAGGGAGGTCCTTAAAGTACATTTAATTGTAGTAAAGGATATGGTGTATCTCCCCATTGCATAAATAAATGCAATTAAATTTGGAAGCATACAGTGGAGCCAGAGAATGACCTTATTTTTTCTTACTGTTTATGACTATTACAAATATAAGGTCTTCTCCCCAAACCTAACTTAAACTATAACTTATAATTTTTGCTATTATCATAAACAATAAGAACATTGTAGTGTACATATCTCAAACGATATTCAAAATATGTTCTGTCCTAGAAAAATTTGAATATCCACAATCATAGTTGCTTGTCCTAGAACAAATCATTGTCGATAGTCATAGATGCTTGTCAATTTCATTCTGTCATCAATGCTTTCAACATAAAACTCAAGATAGTACAAAATTAAAAAAAAATCAAAACATCAAATTCCCAATTTTGACTTATATGTTTTTTTTTTTTTATCAATGTAATGACTACAGTTTGCTCATATAAACCAGGTACATAGCCACTAACACATTCTAGGAACCCTCTGTACACTGTTTTAACACAGACAGTTATCAGGACAAACTCTCCCCCTTTTACATTTAGATGATGTCTTTACTGTGACGTGACCTCCACTTTGAACTCAAAATTCTCAAGTCAAAAAATCTATCTCACATTTATTTTCTTACTGTTAGTGTTTCATAAGCTGTCAGAAGACACCACATGGCTTCTAACTCATTCTGTTACACAATTTTAATGCTCCATATAGAGTGTGTTCTTGATAAGACTGCTCATGAAATGTAATGAATAACTTTAGTTCAGTAACAAAGTTAACTAAAGCTTTCCAGATGTCAATGAACTTGCTCCTAACTGAGTCTTGGTTTCTCTGACTTCAGAATGAAGTGTTAACTTTAGCTTTCATCTCTGGTATCCTTGCTTGCTGGCCATCTCTCCAATGGATCTGTCTTTGTGGCATTATGTGTAAATATTGCTGCGTCTCATACTTCTGATGATGGCCCCAGATTTTTCAGAGTCAAATAAAGGAATGGTCATGTTCTTTGTAAAGCTGGAAAACTTGCTTAGGCATCCAACCATGCTACTTCAGTGAATGTTTCTGGTGTGGTTTAAGACCATAGCTTTATATTGATCTCTCCCAAAAGACCATTACTGTGAACATTTGGAAGTCATAGTTGACACATTTAGCTTATTGTAGTGCTACAACAAGCAATTTCCTATGAAACTCACAGACTCAAAATTGCAAATCAGCTTGCCTCAAGCTGTGAGAACTGCTGCCCTGCACTGTCACAGTGGAGAAGCATGGTGAAAACACAAGACAGTGCGCAAAGTTAATATACTGAATTTACTGAGCAACAATTCATGGAAATTACTATTATGCTGAAGTCAAGGTACATACTAAAGTAACCCTCCCAATTATTGTTACTTTTCAAGTGATTTTATTTGCTTTGTTGTTTTATATGTGAGTCTAGAGTGTGTGTGTATATATATATATATATATATATATATATATATAGTAATATATGTAGTTATATATACTTTTTAAAATTGGTAAATTATACCTATTTGTGGTGTATGGCATGCTTTTGATATTTCCTCACACTGTGGAATAACTAAATCGAGCTACTTAGGATACACAATGCATCACTGTTCATATTGAGACAACTTAAAAATTTGCTCTAATGAAAAGTATCCAATATATAATATATTGCTATTAACTGTAACATGAATCTTAAAAGGTCTTATTAATAAAAAAAATTCAAAGCCAGATATTGGGGTGAAAGCTGAAAGATAAGCGAAACAGAAAAAGCCAGCTACATTCTTTCCTTTATGAAATTTTCAGCCTCAAGAGAGAGACTGTTTACTCATATCTTATATACCTTTCTGTGCCCTGCCATCTTCCTTCCTTCCTAGTGTTGGGTTTAAAGGCATGTGCCACCATGCCTGGCTCTTTTCCAGTGTGGCCTTAAACTCACAGAGATCCAGATGGATCTCTGCCTTTGCTAGGATTAAAGGCATGTGCTACCATTGCCTGATTTCTATGTTTAATATAGTGACTGACTTTGTCCTCTGATCCCTGGGCAAGCTTTACTGGGGCACACAAAATTAACTCCTCTAGTTTAAACAAAAGAAATCATTTACTCTTCCTGTCTCACTTAACTTCTGATGACCAACATCCACTGTACTCCTATGAATTCTCTCTTAGAATCCCCATAAAAATAAAATCACATAGTTTGATTGTGCCTGGCTTATTTTGCTTAGGACAGTGACCTTCAAGTTCACTTCTGTTTTCACATATGACAGATAGAAGTATTGTCTTCCTTTTATTTATTTGTTAATTTTTTTTGCATTTTCATACTTGATGCATCCTGATTATTTTCCCTCACCCTCCATTTTCCCCTCTTGTGCCTATCAACTCTCTCTCCTCCCTACCATCACTTTTCCTTTCTTGTGGGTAATTGTTTTGTTTAATGAGTTTAACCAAGTGCATCTGTATCGCCTTCATTTAGAACTCTCTATTGGAGCCTGGTTGGCTCACCAAACTTTTTAAAAATTTCAATAGCAACTAAGTTTGCTCTTTGGAAATTTCACACATACGTGCAATACACTGACCGCTCTTATCCCCCATTCTCTTCCATCTCTCCACCACTGATTCTACCTGCTCTCCTCCTCATAAATATCTCTCACACATTCATACATTTTATTTCTTGGCCCTCTGGGATTAAGGAAAGCCATCTATATGCCTATGGTCTTGACCCATACACTGGACTCTGATAGACTGAATAGAAGACAGTAATTTCTTCTATTCTAGAATCTATCAATAATCAATAGTTCATTTGTAAATTGTAGGGCCCTGTGAGACTATTCCTCTTCTGAAACTGATAATTCACATGGCCAGTCTTACGTGGGCCCAGTGAAGGGAACCACAGTTGTTGTAAGATGACTGCAATAGATTTTTCATCTAGAGACCTGCACATTGTAGCCCTACATTCTATCTTCCAGGTATTACTTACTCCCATGTTCTCTTCTGCAATATTCCTTGTGTCTTAGTGGAAGAAGCATAATAGCTTCTTCATTAAAGAAATAATTTCCAAGGCCTATATGATAAAGTGTTAAACCCATGTTTCTGGGTATTTTAGTTTCAAAACATATGATGAAAACCTCAATTCAGTTTAATTTGTGTATGGTGTAAGAAGAGGACCTAATTAATTCTTCTGTATATCAGTTTCTGGGTTTTCCAATAGTGTCTGAGTGATGTAATTTTCTCATTCTGTATTCTTGGCATCTTTGATAGAAAGGCAGTTGGTCACAGATTTATTTCCTGGGCTCCCCAGGCTTTTCCCCTGGACTGTGTGTACATTTACTTGTTTAATAGTGCATGCTGTTTAAATTAGTGCAGCTTTCCTGTGGCTTTTAAATAGTAAGTAGTGTGGCACCTCTGTTTTTATTCTTTTGGTTCAAAATTATTTTGATTTGGCAAAGCATCTTGAGTTTTTTCTGTAGATTTAAATTTTTTCTAGTTTTCTGAAAAATAATTTGAACTTTTAAGTATTACTGAAATCTTTACATCACTTTGTGTTGTTTGAACATTTAGCCATATGAATTTTCTAACTCATGAACATTGAGTAGTTTTTTGTTTATTTGTATCTTTTAAATTTCATTTCTTCAATGTCTTAAACTTTCAGTTTATAAATATGTTACTTCATTGAATAAATTTATTTCTAACAATTTGGCTTACATTTTTGGGTATTAATAGATTTCTTTCTTGCTGTATCATTTGGCTAGTTCATTATTAGTTTACAAAAATTACTCATGTTTTTATGTTGGGTTGTACTTCTCTTATTTTATTGAACTCAATTTCTAACTCTTACAGGTTTTGGTCTGCATAGTTTTTATGATCTTCATGGTTTGCTATGCATCAATCATACTGCTCACAAGATCACATACTCAGAAAGATTTTCCTTTCCTGTTTGAATGACTTTCATTTCTTTTTCTTATCTCATTCTTCCTATTGGGGTGTCTAGTGATTTTTTTTGGAGAGCAGCAACAAGAACATCATTGTCTTGTTCATGGTATTAGAAGCAGACCTGATGAAACCTTGCTCCTTTTAGAGAAAGTATTGAAAGACATACCCATATCTGTACCTAACCATGGCAGTCTCTTTCATCACAGTTGATTGGTAAGTTAAATGCTTTGCTTTTTTTTTTTTTTGATCATTTCAGTCATTAATTAATGCTCATAGGTTTTACTCTCAAAGTTTATGGTGTTGTGAAGAGATGGTGTATGATGGCATTATACTGACCTTGATAAGAAAGCAATGCTGTGTCATAATTCCCTGAGGAGATGTTGGAGTGAAGCTACAGACTCAGTTTTGTACTCAGCATGGTGGAAATGAAGATTGTCACATACTCCTCAAAATGTTGGAAAATATTAATTAAAATGAATCAAATAAATCATTGTTTGGGCAATTTATTGTTGATCTTTTAACTTTTTTCTAATTGCTTGAGTTAAATTTAATTTCTACCATGAGTGTAACAATGTTTTAAATAATGTATGTCATAAGAACTGGTATATTTACAGGTATCAAAGATATAAAATAATAAATGTAGAGACTTTTATTTTAACTCAATGATTTCTTAGAAGTATTCAACGTGATAATATTCATTTATGATTAGTCATATAGTATTATGGAAATCTTAGTCACAATTTCAAAGTCATAACACTTAATAACTTCATTTCATAATGAGATTTGGTCACAGTAATACAAATGAATTTGGGTATACCAAGGGATACAAAATAGCAAAGAAAATGACTGTCTGAATATTAAAGCTAAATTAGGAAAACATTTCTAAATAAAACAGTTTGGTCTTAAGAAAGAAATTAAAAAAACTTTCACTAATATCAATAACAAAATTTGTCACAACATTGAAAATTTCACATATCTTAAGAAATTCACTGAATATTAATATTACTCATTTTAAATATAATCTTGGCATCAGATGTAAATATTTTATTTTCTCATAAAAATATGCAGTTGAAACATTTGCTTTAACCAGATGATTATTCTGTATCAGAATTGGGTAGGCAGATCAGTCGGCCATGTCTAACCAAAACTTAGTGAGTTAAACATGGGAACATCTACTCAGCCACTCACTTTCCTCATAGATATTTACAAGACATACCACTCCAATCCTTTATTGATATACTTAAAATCAAAACATTTGTTAAAAATGAATATATGTAAGATGCCACTCTGGAATTAACATTAGTGTAGCATTAAAAATTAATCTGGATTATATCCACTAAAATTTTGAATATTGGATGTATCATCAGATTAATGAAATGTCCCCTCTCCAGGCTACTAATTAAGAAAGAAGGGAAATTTATTTACAGCTAAGCAATCAGCTTCCTTACAAAAGAAAAAGACGTCACACTACAGATAGTGTTTCATTGATTCCGGGTAGTTTTTGTCTGTTTTTGCTCTATAATTCATTAGGTCAGATTGGCCTTGAATTTGCTGCAACCCTCTTTCCTCAATACAAATTATATATCCCAACACTAATGTGTGTTCTGGGCTCCAATCACCAAGAGAAAACTTTTGAAAGGACAACCCAACCACTGAGGCTAGTTTATTGACTATCCAACTTAATTCCTCAGATTCAGCACAAATACCTCCAAGGATAAATTGTTTTTCCTCATTGATGTGCCTTTACTCTGATAGAAAAATTCATGTTTTCTTTATGAAATAAAAAAATTTCCAAAAATGCATTTACAAAATGTTGCTGATTTATGATTTTTATCTCTCAGCATCATTTATAACTGTATGGTATGGATTTTATGAGGGTTTTGAGATATTTTAGGCCACATTTTAAAAAAAATGCTTTGGGCTCATAATTGAAAATGAATTACATGTGGCTGCTCAGGCTTTGAGATAAATGGTTATGTGGCTAGTGATGGTTTTGACAGTGTGACCACGAACATCGTGTCCTCACTGCACTGATTTTGCACGACACTGCTGACGGTTCCCATCAGTGCCAGGCTCCTCCCCATTTCCGGTTTGCTTGCCTTGCTGTTCATTTTACTGATTGCACTATACTCTGAGGAGTAGCAAAAACCTTGCCCTTCTTCCGCTCTCATCTCCCCTGCCTCCTACTCTTTATTGATAACATTCAGCTCTTTCTTTAAAGATCTCTACTGAATAATTCTCAAGTTGTTTTCTCTAGTATGTATTTTTTTTTCAATTAAATATCCAAGTATTTGTACTCATATCCAAGTTTTTATTGGACATGTCTATGTACACATATAAAAGGAGCATGAAATTAGCACATTGAAATATAAACTATCAATTAAGAAATGTACCTACATTTTCTTTCAGTAGTATACTAGCTTATTATGTGTACCTTCATGCTACCACTGTACTGTCTTCTCCTGACATCTGTCAGAAGAATGCTAATACTATGTATATGACATCACACAACTTCCTTATTAAACTTTGGACTCACTATGGTCTTGATCCTGTAGGTTTCAGCTAACAGCCAATTTTCCAAACATTTCTCTTCAATTTTTCTTTAGTAGACACACTGTCTTTCTTGTGTTATCTTAAATCCATTCATCTCAAGCCCTTTCTGATTACGAAGCTTACTCAGTTTCTCGAATTCACTGCACCAATATCCCTTTAACAAAGATGTCTTTTCTGGACCAGGCAATAGTGGTTCATGCCTTTAATCCCAGCACTTGGTTGGCAGAAGCAGGTGGATCTCTGTGAGTTCGAGGCCAGCCTAGTCTAATAGTCTAAAGAGCCAGTTCTAGAAAATCTGGGGCTTCACAAGAAATCCAGTGAGAGAGAGAGAGAGGCGGGGAGAGAGAGAGAGAGAGAGAGAGAGAGAGAGAGAGAGAGAGAGAGAGAGAGAGAGAGAGAGAGAATGAGAATCTCACTTAAAACAGCATTTGTTATTATTGCTTTATATCTAATAACTACCAGCAGATAGGTTTATAAATTCATTTAGTTCTGCTTCTTATCACTTCTCTTGAAGTATCAAGACCAGGTTTTGTGTGCTCTTGTACCCAATCACCTAGAATAGTGAACTAAACAAATAACAACACATGGAATTTAAAATAAAATACAGCTCCAGAGAAGATAACTAACAAAAAGGACCCTAAGAGGGATGCATGAATCACCCTGGTAAGGGGAAATAGATGAGATCTGAGTAAACTAGGGGGAAAGGGGGGGAACAATAGAGGGTAGGGGATGGAAGATGAGAACATAAGGGAACAGGATTGTCGAGCTGGAACAGGGATGGAGTGGGAGGGCAATGAAAGAGATATCCTGACAGAGGGAGGCATCATGGGGGTAGGGAGAAACCTGGTGCTAGGGATGTTCTCAGGAATCCAAAAGGATAACCCCAGCTTAGACTACTAGCAATACTGGAGAGGGTGCCTGAGCTTGCTTATCCCAGTAATTAGATAAGTGAATGCCCTAACTGTCATCATAGAGCCTTCCCCAGTATCTGATGAAAGCAGATGCAGAGATCCACAACCAAGTACCAGGCCAAGCTCCAGGAGTCCAGTCACAGAGAGGGAAGAGTGATTCTATGAGCCAGGGGCATCTAGATCATGATGGGGAAATCTACAGAGACAACCAAACCAAGCTAGTGGGAAACCATGAATTTTAGACCAACAGCTGTGGAGCCTGATGGGACTGGCCTTGGCCCTCTGCACGAGCAGACAGTTGTGTAGCTTGGTCTGTTTTAGGGGCCCCTGGCAGTAGGATCAGGATGAGCTGGCTTTTTGGAGCCCATTACCTATGATGGTACACCTTGCATAGCCTTGATGTAGGGCGGAGAAGCCTGGACCTACTTCAACTGAATGTATCAGGTTTTGCTGACTCCCCATGGGAGGCCTTGCCTTTATGGAGCAGGGGATGGGGGGAGGTTTGGGAGGGGAGGCTTGGGGGAGCAGAAGGAAGGATGGGGGGGAATCTGTGGTTGGTATGTAAAATAAATAAAAATTTCTTAATAAAGAAAAATATAACTTTATTATGGATCTTTCAAAAATAAAATAAGATAGAAACAATACAAAATGTCTTAGAGTTTTATTGTTGTGAAAAGATACGGGACACCATGATCATAACAACTCTTATAACAGAAAGTATTTAATTTGGAATGGCTCACAGTTCAGAGGTTTTGTCCATTATTGTTATGGCAGGGAGCATGGTGGTATGCAGGCAGACTAGAGAAGGAGCTAGGAGTTCTACATCTGGAGCCACAGGCAGCAGGAAGTGTCAGTGAACTATTAGGCAGGCTTGTGATGCTGAAACCTCCAACACTGCCCACAGTGAACCACTTCCTCCAACAAAGACACACGTACTCCAACAAGACCACATCTCCTAAATATTGCCTGTGAGCCTATAGAGGCCAACCATTTTCTTTCAATCCACCACACGAACAATTTTACTTAGCAAATTACTAAAAGTACATTCATACTTAAGAAATTTCCATTAACTGCCATTTGCCAGAGTAGACTCATAGGACATTTAGATTTCTAAACTCTAACAGAGAGAGAAAGTGAGATTCTTTAATGTTTCACCTAAAGGCATTGTTGTTTGAGATTAGCATAGCATGGCTTCATGTATAGGGTGGAAACCCACAGGCAGATAAATATATTTAATGTGATTCACCTGTTTCTCACAACCAGCTATTTCTCACAGCTCCAATGAGCAACTATGCTCTTAACCTTAGTAATTATTGCAGTAGATAATAAATCAGAAGAATTATTAAAATGTCCCAGAGTTCAGGAGACTTTGACAGAATATTCAAACCCACATCCAATTATCTGGATCAGAAAATGATACACAAACACACATGTGAAGTATCAAATACTTTGATTTTTTCCTGCCTCCCTTTTCATGTCCTTTTTTAATTTTTTTATTTTACTTTTTTTTTTTGTAATTGGAATTTTTTTTCCTTTTACTTTATGTTACAATACCATTCAGTTCTACGTATCAGCCAAGAATTCCCTTGTTCTCCCCCTCCTGCCTCCCTTCCCTTCCCCCCAACCCATCCCCCATTCCCACCTCTTCCAGGGCAAAGCCTCCCCTGAGGACTGAGATCAACCTGGTAGACTCAATCCAGGCAGGTTCAGTCCCCTCCTCCCAGACTGAGCCAAGTGTCCCTGCATAAGCCCCAGGTTGAGCACAGGACCTGGTACCACTGCCTAGATGCCTCCCAAACTGATCAAGTCAATCAACTGTCTCAGATATGACCTTATCATGAAATCATATGCAGTAATTTGGGGTATAGGATGGTCAAGAAATATTTTCAACCTTAATATATAAATATTCCCCTTTAAAACTTTAAAATAAAACTTGTTTCTTGGGCATCAGGCTTGTACTTGAGTCCACTATCACTTTAGTCACATATAGGAATTAAAGGGAACATGTATTTTAGGGTTGGTGCTCATGTTTGGAGTAACAAACTCTATGAGACACGATGGTTCTCAGGAGCCTTGATAGGAAACACCCACCTCCATTAACTATGTTTCTTTAGAGTGTACACATATTTCTTATTTGCTATGGAGGATGGGTGAGGTATATTCATCATTGTTTTACTTTATCTAGTTGATTTATTCAACATTTTTTATTTTTTCTGATTTCTTTCATAATAATTGTTCATGAGGAAGAAAACACAGAGGGAAGAAAGAAAATCAGAAAATGATTATTACTTCCAAAGTCCAGGTTTTATTTCTGACACCTAAAATGAATTGGGGCTGGAGAAGATAGGACCAAAGAGAAGAGAGGGAAAGGGAGAACGGGGAAGGGAGGAGAGAAAGTCAAAGCCAGAGGAACCAGTCATTGTAGGACACAAGAATACCAGAGAAAGTGCTGGACTAATCAGTGGAAATGAAGGGATGGTCCTGAGCCCAAGAGTAATATTTCGTCATGTGCTTTTCTGTTACAGCTTGATTTCATTGTGTCTGCCATTGGTTCAAATTTGTTCAGGATGCCAAGACACTTTTGACTACAAAGCACTCTCCCAAGTGCTGAGAACGTTAGCAGGCACATGTGTATTGCACAATTTTCTTCTCTGTCTCTTCCTTATTTATCCTTCCACCATGCCAAAAAGAGAGACTAAGGGGAAGGATTGGGGGAAATCTTTTGGCATTCTAGAGTCTCATTATAAAAAATCATGACAAAGTCAATTAATTAACACATGTTAAAGTCCTCTTTAAGTAAAATGCTGTATACATGTACAATTCATGTTTTTCCTGAAAGTATGCCACACTGTCACAGAACATGCAAATAACTTAGTAGCAACGTTATGCTGAGAACTTTTCCAGTAATATTTTCATGTACTTCTAACCTTCTCTATTCACATTCTTTTGTTGGTCTCCATGTTCTTGATATTTTATCTGTTTTAGTTTCCGTGTTTAGAATTCTCACAAGAATGTTCTTCAGAGTTTTGCAATTTCCTATCTAAGTCACTTTAACATTCTCAGGGTACAAAAGAAATCAGAGGTCACTCAAAGCCAAGAAAAGAAAAAAGCAATAGGCAGATTATTGAAATAGACTTTTATTGTATACTGATGGTCAGTATTTATTTGTGTGTACTAAAAAATTACAGTGGTCATAAGTAACATTAGGAACTTTATTTAAAAAGTACAGTCAGCCCACTGAGCTGGAAACCTCCTAGAAACAGCTAGAGAACACCTAACGCATGTGATTTATTCCTCCCCTAAGGAAACTGAAAAATTCATCTGCCCACTTTATGTCTAGTTCCTTTTCTGTTTCTAAAGAAAAGTTCACTGTCTGAGTTGAAATAGAAAAAAACACCTGTGGGACCAAGGTGCTCATCCAGTTGATGCGAACAGTGTGCTTTAAAAGCCTCTGTAGGGACTCTGGAGAAGGAGATTGGTTAAATGGCTCCTGGTGCTGTGCTAATTTCTGTCACACAAAGAGCTTGTGTACCTAGAGCATAGTGTACACTGCTCTTCTGTCTCACAGAGCTCAATGTCAAGGAGAAGGTGTGAAAGGGAATTGAGTGTTTCCTACACAGTATTGGCTATTCTTATTTACCATTAGCTTTAAATTGATATACAGCCATAAACTGATAAATAGTTATAAATTCATCTGTATTTTGAAATTTTAGCAAGCATTTGTTCAGACTTTTATGCCTAACATGTAAGTTTTACATCTTAGATTATGCAAAATATTGTATTCAGTTATATTACACATAATAGGTTATTTATAATTAAAATATTAATGCTTTTGTTAATAAGTGGATCATTAGGCAAAATATAATAATTCCTTCACTTACAACTTTAAATTTGAGCATGTTAAATCATAAATAACAGGTCTTCATTTTAATTCTGTCACAGTAAATTTGTGTAAGAGTAATTAAAAATTGTTTCTCAACTACAGATGCAGTTCTCATTCCATCTTCCATTAAATCCATAGGTCCACATAAACATACTTTCAAGGGGATATGAAACTTATAGGAGAGTATTTCTTCTGACCTGTTGATAGAGAGTGTAGACATAGCTTCAGATCAGGGCAGCAGCTCTGACCTCTGTCCTTAGTTTTAGTATTACTGACTGAAACAATACAATATGAAACCACAATTCTAGAGCCTAAAGTAATCTAAATTATATATTTAATTTCATTTGAAGAGCATTGTGCTGATTAGTTTTGCAAAACTTGACATAAAGTAGAGTCACCTTGTTAATGGTAATGCAGTTGCGGAATCATCTTCATCATGTTGACCTGTAGCCATGTCTGCCGCCAATTTTCTTGACAGATGTGGGCCCATCCCACTGCGAGAAGTGTGATCCCTGGAAAGGTGTTCTTAGGTTGTGTAAGAAAGAAGTCTGAAAAAATCATAGAGGAAAAGCCTGTAAGCAATATTCTTACATTATCTCTACGTCAGTTACTGCCTTGATGTCCCTCGTGATAGATTGGGACCCAGGAGTTATATCATGCTGAGCAAGATGTGGAGAACAAGCTTATTTCCTTCCTAGTTTCTGCCTTTGCTTTCAGTTGAGTACTTCCTTGAGTTACCTCAGTGATGGACAGTAAATAGGATGTGTTAACCAAATAAACTCTCACCTTCTCAAGTTTCTTTGATAAAGAATTTTTATCCTAGGAACAGAAAACTAACCAATGCAGAAATTGGTACCAGAGAGTGGGATGTTTCTGTGATGATCTTGATCATGTTGTTTTGAGAGGATGGTAGAAAGATTTTAGGACATCATGATATAAAATGACACTGAGTGCTCAGAGCTAATTAGCCATTGTGGAAGCTTAGAAGAGAGGACAGTTGAGAAGACTGCAGATTATGGAGGTTTGGATTGTGAAATTTCCAAAGAAAACAAAGACTCTGTAAGGGCTATGCATTTGTTATTTTATTAAAAAAAAATTAGTGGTTTCTGATTATATGGGTCTGAAGATTCAGCTGTGATTAACAAGACACCAGCTCTACTGAAATTAAATATATACTTTACTGGGAAAGTCAGCACTGCCTAGCTGAGGTGGAAAATAGCTATGATTAATTTGAGGCCAAGATAAATGAGATAAAATCTTCATGGAAATATTTCTACAGGGTCAGCACACAGAGCTTTGGTCCAGAGGGGGTCAAGTCTACATCTCAGGCTGGCAGGAAAATGTAATGTGTAAGAGTCTTTAGATGTAGTAACTGGTCAGTATTACGGAGTAATAGAGCAGTTGAGGCTTGGGAGTATTACAGGACAGGAGCAGTAGTTGGTGTCTATTTCACTGGAGACCCATATTAGAGACAGCATATTAGAGATGCCAGGACAATGAAGCAGTAACCAAGGGGAGCCACAAGTGTGAAACCAAGCCAGTATAAGCCTATGAGATAAGCTTTGTGTGCTGCAGATGGCCAAGCCAGAGAAGAGAGGTTGCTGAAGCCCTTTGTAATCTAGAAAATCCTAAGTGAGTTCTGGACATCAGACACTGAGATCCTTACACTGGTGGATATTGATTCTGCTTTGATTTGATTTTAACTGTGCCTTGCTAATTCTCTGTTGGATTATTTGGTAACAAATAAGTATATTAACTTGTTTGGGGATTTGTAGGAGCCCATATTTAAGATACAGTGGACATTTCAAGGAGATCTTTAACTTTTAAAATGTTGAAAGCTTGAAATACCATGGGACTTTAAAAAATTGGAGTGTGTTTTATAATACGATACTAATAATAACATGAGATCTTGCAGATAAACAGGACAAGAAAAGTTATCATTATATATATATATATATATATATATATATATATATATATATATATATATATCACATTTCTTTGTCCATTCTATGGTTGAGGGGCATCTATGAATCATATCACAAGAACATTTGCTCAACTATGTTCACAGCAGCATTATTCATAAAAGCTATGACATTTACAAAAGAGGACCACAAAAATCACCTAGACTCTTCAATAACAACTGTTATAGATTACTACGTTTTTTTTCTTTCTTTTTTTTTTTTTTACAACACCATTCAGTTTAACATAATAGCCACAGATTCCCCTGTTCTCCCCCTCTTGCCCCCCCCCCCCCCCCTCCGCCCACCCCCCATTCCCACCTCCTTCAGATCAAGGTCTCCCCCGAGGACGGGGATCGACCTGGTAGACTCAGTCCAAGCAGGTCCAGGGCTGGAGAGATGGCTCAGCCGTTAAAGGCTAGGCTCACAACCAAAAATACATGTTTTTATCATCAAAGTTTTTTGTTTATCTTTTGATTATGTATACTTGTTTATGGGTTTCTGCATATGAGTTCAGTGTTCTTAAAGGCCAGAAAATAGTGTAGGATGGCCTAAAGGAAGAGCTACAGGCAGTTGTGCACTGCCTGATGTGGGTACTAGGAATTGTGGTTAGGTTTTCTGCCAGAACAATATGTGTTCTTAGTCTCTGAGACAACTTTTCTGCAACAATGCCATGATTCTGTACTCTGTTATCTGTCTATCGCCACAGCTACTATTTTGTTGATATAAAATTATGTAATCTAGTGAAACCTTTGTTGAATGTATGGCTTAAAATCTATTCCAAGAGAAAAGATGACTATGACTTCCATATGGAAGAGAAATATAATTTCTATAATAAAGATGACTATCACAAGACTTCTGCTTGTTATTATCCTTCTGGAGACCTGTACACACTTCTTTCACTATGAAATCATTATCAGTTTGTAGAAGTAAGGGAATCTGAAGATTGTGAGATTCTATGCTATCAAGTTGATAAAATACTAGTTAGGTTTAATCTTGACAATTTCTATTCAGTGATGATCTGTACATGAATCCAATGGTTTTTCAGTTTTGTTTTATAATACAGTTTATAATATTTTAGCTAACATTCATAAAAACAATGAATATTTTAAATACTTAGAACGGTGCCCTGAATGATAGGAAATTCTATCAAAGACCACACCTTTGTTTCTAGAGCTGCATTTCTATCTTTGAACCATCTGTTAGAAAAGTAGAATCAAGCCTCAAATGTTGCCTTTTAAATTGTATCTTTAGTATGATAAATGTAGAACAATAATGCCTCATATTCTGAAGTTTAAAACACCTTGTGCTTACTTGATGATACCTACAAGTGTCTATATTCTATCAGAGCAGCTTTTAAAGGTGTTGCTAAGATGTTTTCTTTTCAGAAGATTGATAAACTAATAAAAAGTGATGTCAGGTACTAAAACAAGACCATAACTTTTCTGTGTTCTGGAGCATGGTGAATGTCTATAATTTTGTTCAGATAAGGACAAAACCTAGAAAAGTAGTAGCTGTTTTTAATGTGTAACATATTTCCATCATCACTCCCTTTCTTAGTTACTTTTATATTGCTGTGGTAAAACACCATGATTAAGGCAAGTTATAGAAGAAAGAATTTTTTTTGTTTATAGTTTCAGCAGGTTAGAGTCCATCGTGACAGAATGGAGTTAGCAGGCAAAAGATGATTGGAATAGCAGCTGAGGACTTACATCTTGAACTAAAAGCAAGAGGTAGAAAAGGCTGACTTGAAATGGCAGTAAAATCTCAAAGCCTGTCCTCCGCAACATACTTGATCTAGCAACACCACCCCTCCTAATCCTCACCAAATAGTCCCCAACTGGAAACCAATATTAAAATGCCTGAGAGTAATAGGGACCATTTCATTCAAACTACCACACTCTCCTTCTCTCAGATAAATATATAGGAGAGATAGATGATAGACAGGTAGATAGATGATAGACAGGTAGATAGATGATAGACAGATGATAGATAGTATATAGAAAATAAAAATAGATGACAAAGACAGATGATGATAGATGGATAGATGATAGGTGATAGGTAGATTCACACATATATTATTATGTGTATTATTCTCTCTCTCTCTCTCTCTCTCTCTCTCTCTGTGTGTGTGTGTGTGTGTGTGTGTGTGTGTGTGTGTGTGTGTGTGGTTTGATTTTTTGGAAACTTTAGTTGTGCTGTCTACTTTGGGAAAATATCTGTTTATGGGTCTGAGTTGGCATTGTTCAGAAATCAATAGCTATATTGATTCCCTGCCATGAAGAAAAGAATCTAGAAGGAGCAAAGAAGAGTTTCTGCTTTACATTTCTTTATCAATCAACTATTTAATAAATTCCTTAGGTTAGACAGTTTTCTACCTGCAGCTCTATTTATATATACTTTGTATGTGCTTTTTCTAGCTGTATCTCTATATACATATATAAAGAATATGCAAAAAGGACCAAGAATATAAGATTAGGAAGATAAGAGAGCATCTGAGTAAAAATAAGATAGCAATGGGAGACAACAAGCAATCCCTGTATAATATCAAAGCATAATTGAAGAAATAGACATTTGTAGTTCTATTTAGGAACTTTAGAATGCTTGAAAACCTACCACTCTCATGAAAATGTAATATGCAAATCAGCATAGTAGCCTGGCCTAAGGCAATGGGGGGTCTTAGTCACCATACCTGATAATAACCTGTACATGGGAATGGGTGCCTGGATTTCCTGCCTTCATACTTAAAGAATTATGCAGAGTAAAAATAAAACACATTGGGAAGATGATCATATGCTGGGCCTTACAAAAAAAAAAATGGAAGTGGTTCCTTTAATTAGTAAAGGTCTATAACAGAAAGACAAATGAAAGAAAACTAAAAGTAGTGATGTAAGGCGAAACAAAAGAAGGGGGGGAGTTAAGGATGTGAGTAGGAAATGTCTTTTTGGAGGGATTTCTCACAGTGTTTCTTCACATATAATGCTTACTTGAATTTCATTGCATCTCCTAAATGATAGGAAATCATGGGAACATTGTGTTTAGAAAGATAAAAGTGTTTCACTTGTCAGGGCATAGATTTAAGAGTCACTAATGACAAAGGGAACGCCAGGAGGTTTCCACAGTTTTCCAGAACAGTCAATAAGGACCTGGACAATTGACACTACATGTGTATGCTGCATAGAATTTTCATTTAATTATACATCTTCATATAATATAAGTGGAGGTGAACTTGTTTCATATGTTATGGGTATTCAGGAGTATTAGGGGAAAAAAAGAAAATGACCCATTATAGATGACAAAACTAATTTGTTCAGATACTAATAAAAATTGGAAGGGATGGAATTGTTTTTATATTTACTTTACATATCTAGTCTTTGATAAAGCTACTTAGATGCATGTCTCCAGAGCTGTAATGATCCAGCATGTGGGAGGCCTTGGTGGGTTGGGACAAAGTGCCCCGATTGATGAGGGAAACACGCCATGCATACACAACAGCAAGTAGCATGGCACAGTGGAAAGTTACTCACAACCCAGGCACAGCATCCATATGGAAGTTTATTTTGAGGGGAGGGGAGAGAGAATGGAGGGAAGGAAAAAGGAGAAAAAGAGAGAGAGGTGTGCATACCTCATAGGAACAGAGAAAAGGAGAGAAGGGGGGGATTTTTCTTTTTAAAGGGGACTTTACATCAGAATGCAGGGCAGGTCCCCAAAGGGTGGGCCAGAATGCCAACATTCTTCCATTTTGTTATTATAAAAAGATGAATTATCGATAGCAAATGGGGAAATAAAGGTGCTGAGTTCTCAGAATTGCTTCCTGCTGATTTTGGGGTGAAGTGGGAGGGGGAATTTGGGAGTCGGGTCATGCGTGGTGGGAGATGTGAGTGAAGAGCATTTTGTTGGCTATCATTGTGGAGATTTCAGGCATCTGTTCCTTGAGGGAGCTCAGAAAGCAGATTGCTAGGAGAAAAAATAGATTGGTATCATTGGCCTCATGAGTGGGACTAGCCATAGGAAATGTGATAGCTACCAGAAAAGATGGAACAGAGAAGTGCCCTGGTTGTACAGAAGAGGCAAGGGTGAATGAATGAGACACAAGAGCAGATGTATCCTTTATTGGGACATCTTGAAAAACCAATTTCTGGTTGCTGAGTAGGTGCCTGCTTGAGCCTGGAGAGGTGGTGCCAGCAGTGAATTGAGGGATGATGTGTTCTTTAGGAGTACACGAGCCATCATATCTATTATTTCTCTGGAGGTGGGGATGTATCCATCCAAGTTAGCATCCTCGGTTGGTGGTTGGCATCCTCAGAGCTGGTGCAGGGGCTGGCATATCTGTAAGACCTGCTGTGGGTTGGCCTTGGTCCAGGGAGGAGGAGTGAAACTGCAAAATATGTTCAAAAATTAGTCGGGTCAAAATGGGTTCTGGAGACTGTTAGTTTTCATCAGATCAGATTTCTTGATAAAGTTGCAGAACTTTTCCCAAGAGCCTGTAAGTATCTGACAGACATCTCAACAGATTTACATCTTGGTGTCACAGCAAAAGGGTTAAAAATGCATAGAAGTTTAAGGATTCCTAAGAACTGTTTGTAGTCAATGCTATATCAGTTTCTCAAAACTGCATTGACCAAATTAAGTCTTTGAATCTCTGAAGTTATATCTGAAACCAGTCTATCCTATACCATGAAGTCTGTGAATGAGGCATACCCGTCTGTATTTTTAACAGGAAACTTATTAATGAGATATCAAGGCACTTGTAGTCTTGGGATTGGGGCTGTTAAACTGGTACTATAGTCATCAAATACAGTCAGATCTGAGAAGGATAAATTTAAGAAAAAGTGAAACAGCTTTCCAGCTACCTAGGGCAGTAATCCCAAGTCTCTCCATGGTCGTTGGGGGACAGAAGACGAAAGGCACTACTTGTTCAGTTGCTAAGGCCAGGAGATCTGACTTTTTTTTTTTTTTTTTGAGTAGGAATTTGGGAAGAGTGACCCACCTTGATTTTACAGCATGGGGCAATCGATCCTCCATGGTTTCACTTATTCACAATCTGGACAGAATCTCAGCAGGTGTCTAAGGTGGTGTTTCACTGCATGGCTGGCCTTGTTATAAGCTTCCAGGTGGAAGTTCTTCTGCAGCTATTCATCTTCTTGGAGAAAATTCAGGATGCTGCCAGGAGATGACATGTCTCTCTATCATAAAATGCCTTTATATTAAATGCCATATTCTCAGATCTCTAAAGGTGTTTGAGGACTGGGGGAATAAAATCTGTTAGGTATATCTAAATTAACTCAACAGTATGTATATATATGCGGTGACTTTTATTTGTGCTCTAACAAATAAAGCTTGCCTGTGGATCAGATGATAAAGCCAGCCACTGTATTAAACATAGAGGTCAGGCAGTGGTAGCACATGCCTTTAATCCTAGCTTTTGGGAGGGAGGCAGAGATTCATCTGGATCTCTGTCAGTTCAAGGCCACCCTAGGAACAGAGCCAGACATGGTCGCACACAATTTTAATCCCAGCACTAGTTAACCATAGAGGTCTAGTGGTCTGTACAGACAGACAGAAGTGGTAGATCTGGGCAGAAAGAGGAAGTGATGTAACTGAGCAGAGAGAGGAAGTAAGATGGTAGGGCACAGAAAGGTATATAGGTGTGAGTATACAGGAACTAGCTCTCTCTTGGGCTGAGGATTTCCTAGTGGTAAACAATTGTGGCTGGATTGTTTTATCCTTCTGATCTTCCAGCTTTCACTCCAATATCTGTCTCTAGGTATTTTATTAATAATACCATTTAGCGATTCATATAACATATATAAGTTAAATCTGGACATTCAGTTTTCCTAATTAGTTACAACTTACCAATGGTAGCAAAGACAAGGAGGCTAGACAAACATTCTTGTACTGTTATTTTTTAAGGCCCTGTAATTCTGATCTTTGGATAGAGCCAGATTATAATCCTGAATGATTTATATGGAAGTAATGATTTCATAAGGTCATATGATACCTTTTTCGTTCTGCATAAAAAGGTCAAGTGTCTTATTGCAGAACCATTTTAGGTAATGAATCCATTAACTGACAACTCTGGACCCAGTTTTTTAGGATATCAATGAGCATTATAGATAGACATTTCATTCCCTATACCAGAGAGCTTTTCTTTGACTTAGCCCTTTAGCCTGTTTTTGGGCAGGGACAATGATCTATAGCTGCTTCAAGCTGAAATGGGGCACAGATGGTCAGAGTCCAAGGAGGCTGAAAGGCCAGTCAAAGGTAAGGTGGGAACCAGGCAATGGGGTATTTATCAGAAGTATGTGGTCATTTGACCTAGCTATAGAGACAGGAAACAATTAGGTTTGGCTAAAGTGGTCCATATCATATCCACCCTCAGCACGTTTAGAGCTCATGGTCATTTAGAACAGACTGCAGTCAATAATTGATGCTTGGATGTGTCTGCCAACCAAGTAGAAAACCTGTTGAAGCAGATAGATTATAGACAAAAGTAAATATTTATGAACTTATTTGGAACCTTTAGGTTCATGATCTCAGTAACTGTGGAAGGGGAGACCAGGAGAGAGAAAAATACCATCCTCAGGAGCAGTTAGGTAAGGGAAATTTATTTTATCTGGAGTTCTTTTGAACTCTGTGAAGTGGATCTAAGTTTTATGATTTCTTTTGATCCTTTGAAGTTTATATGAATTATTTTTTTATAAAAATGCAAAAGTTTTAGATATATTAGTACCATCAATCAGTATTGAAATCTAAATTGTTGAAAATCAGGTGCAGGTAATGGGTATCAAGTCTTAGCAAAATTATAGATTTGGGTTAAAAGGTATGTACATTTTTTGTTTACAGAAAGCCAGGTACAAATTGTATAGAGATGTATTTGACCTGATGAGAAGTTTAACTCTATATTTAGAAGACAACCAAGGAAAATTTAAAATCTTGAGCTCACAATACTGTAACACAAACAGTGTCAGAATTCTTTGAATGCTAAAATCTGAAATTTTAAAATCTTAATATATAGAAGGGGAAAGAAATCTGAAGCAAAAATTCAAATAGCAATAATCTAGTTATAATTGTGTAAACAATTTAAGTCTTATATCTGGGGTTTTGTTCATAATCCTCTTGGATCACTTCTTTGATCCCATCCTTGGCAGCATATAGCAAATAGCCTGCCTTCTAGATCTCAGCCTATTTCATTTTACTGTGACTGGTGCTTCTGGAGGCTACCACCTTGCAGAACTGTTAATATCCACCTGGGTCTAAAAAAAGAAGAGCCAAAATCCAATCATAGAGCCAGCTTTTCAACAAAAAAGAACAGCATAAAACAATTTTAATATTATCTATATCAAAAAGACATTTGAACTTGTGCTAACCCAATTCTAGTAATCATAGCTCAGAGATAAATTTTGAGCCAGACCTGTTCACTAGCATAGGAATGGGTCCTTGTGACCCAAGCGGTCATAAAACAAGTTTCTGGGACCACAGGAGTGTACTGCCCTGTCCACACGTAGCTGCAGGTCTGGTGCCGCCATCCTTCCACTCCCTTCTGCCCGCTCAGACTCCAGCCAAACTGGAAGGGACAGGCCAAGCCTGAGGTGCTGGACGCCCCACCCATGCTTGAGCCATGGACAGGATGTGGCTTCCCACTGCCCTTAATAAAGATGGTGGTGAGGACATATGACCTTTCTGTCTTTGACCTTATTTAATATGGCTCATGCCTGACCACATGTTCATCCTCTGGCACCTTAACGTATGTGTGTGTGTGTGTGTGTGTGTGTGTGTGTGTGTGTGTGTGTGTGTTTGTAAAACACAAGGAACAAATATGGAATATATAAACTCGAGCACTTAAAATCAATCAGAAAAGCATACAGGTGGCCACTTCAATCATACATTTCCATCCACATATACAAAATAGACTTTTTAAAAGGAAGACAGAGAAAAGTTTTCCCAGGAAACTTTCACAGTTAATGCATTGGAGCCTGGAGGCAGTGCTGTAGAGGAGACTCGGAATAAGAGTAGCAGTGCAGCTGGGTGGGAGAGAGGGATCCCCCAGGCTGCAGCATGCAGTGGTGGCTGTAGGATGAGAAAATGTGGAAAGAGAGACAAAGAGAAGAATGAAGCATTTTGAGTGAAAGCATGAGAGGCCAGCAGATATAGAAGCAAGGGGAGGAGATAAAGAAGGACTACAGCAGGATAGAGATTAGGTGGTAGGCACATTTTCCTTAATGTTGTAGAAGGTTCAACAGACTGACATCCAGCATCCCAGAGTGTCAGCAAGGATGAACAATGGCTCAAAGCAATCAGTGGATCATCATCCCAAGGCTATGGGCTGTGGGGTGCAGTGGGCACAAACTGTTGGCATATGTTATTGGGGGAAGCCAGAAAGCCCGAGAATTGTGGTTGCCAATACTGGAACTTCGTGAAACTATGGTTGAAGAAAGACAAATCCTTCCCTTCTCTGGACAGATGAGGTGAAGAGTCCCAGTGGACCTCCAGTTGGAAAAGTGATGGTGTTAGATGGTACAGCGTCCCAGCATTTCTTGGACTGCCTGCCAGTAGGAGAAAATACCAGGGGGAGCCATCTGAGTCATGACAACAATGTAATGATATGGCATGCAGGAGGTCTTGGTGCGTTGGGCAAAGATGCTCCTATGGATGAGGGAGACATGCCACATAGACGCTGTGAGGGCGGCATG
Source organism: Peromyscus leucopus (assembly GCF_004664715.2). Classification (NCBI taxonomy): domain Eukaryota; kingdom Metazoa; phylum Chordata; class Mammalia; order Rodentia; family Cricetidae; genus Peromyscus; species Peromyscus leucopus. The sequence goes on from NC_051066.1 coordinate 17,460,114, forward strand.
CTACAGTGGAAAGTTACACCCCAGGCACAGTATCTGCATGGAAGTTTATTTTGAGGGGAGGGGAGAGAGAATGGAGGAATGGAGAAAGGAGAGAGAAAGAAGAAAGAAAGAGACAGAGAGTAAGGGTACACACCTCATGGGAATGGAGAGAAGGGAGGAGGAGGAGTTTCTTTCTAAAGGGGACTTTACATCAGGATGCAGGGCAGGTCCCCAAGGGGTAGGCCAGTGTGGTGGTATTCTAATTGTACTGAAATGTGATTTTGATTGTATGTTAATAAATAAAGTTGCCCGGGGGTCAGAGCTATTAGAGCCATAGACAGAGTGTGGCGGTGGTGGCCTTTAATCCCATAGATCTCTGTGTGTTCAGGGATACAGCCAGCATTGGAGACATATGCCTTTAAGACCTAGGGGGCTGTACATTCAGACAGTGACGAGGCAGTCACGTGTTTGGGTTTACAACCAATGAGAAGGGAGAACAACATACTATAAAAAAACGAACAGACAGGATACAGCTCTCTTTCGGGAAGCTGGGACACCGCAGGCGGAAGGGTGAGATTTTAGCTCTGAGCACTGACCTCTCGGCTTTCTCTTTTACATTGGTTCTGTGTTTCTTATTTAATAAGACTGTTGGTTACATCAACATCTGGCGCCCAACGTGACAAGAATCCATTAAAAACCGCTTGGCTTGGCAGCAGGTCTGGACTATCAGTGAGCTGCTTGCTTAAATCCTGCTTGCTTAAAGCCGGTGTTACAGGTATTACAAACAACTCAGACCTGCCCTGCCGAACAGGGTCTTGCCTGTAAAGCCAACGCACGTGGTCGGAGCTTAAGGAAGCCAGACCCAAGCCTTGACTAGGCACAAGAGGGAACACGTGGCTGGATTTAAGCTTTAGCCGGCTACGCTTTCTTGTGCATTCTCTCTCTCTCTCTCTTTCCTCTTTCTCTCTCTCTCTCTCTCTCTCTCTCTCTCTCTCTCTCTCTCTCTCTCTCTCTCTGGATTTACACCTGGGACACTAGGTGACTGTTTTGAAAATCCCCTCGGATTTCTACTGTTCTACCCAGATTTGGTAAGTCATAACATACCAGATATTTTAAAGGAAACTATCTAAAAGAGAATTTTTTTTTCCACATTAAAAAACAAATGGGTTTTATGTGTACATTGGAAGAAAATTGGTTTTTGTTTGAAATTTTAGGCAGTCTGACAATGGAGCAATTATATAATATTAGTATTGGTGGAATTATGCAGCTTATCACTACGCTAATCCACATTTTAATATTTAAAAAGATAGTCAATTTAAGTGCCAGGATAACAGCTTTAGAAGAACTTGTTAAACCTGTAAAAATTCAGACAGAAGAAATTAACAGTGAAGTTGTTTCAAGTCTGGATCATAAGGTTGCAGAAAGAAAGCCTGTTTTCACACAGTCACCCTTAATTTATCCTGTAACCGTACAGCAGATGCCTGATTAAATGGCTACACAAAATATTTGGGCTCCAATTGAAATGTTGGATTTTAAAAGGTTTAAGGAGGCAATAGTATCTTATGGCATGCATTCCCCATATGTAAAGCAAATGTTAAACTCTTGGTCAACATATAATAGAATAGTACCACAGGACTGGTGGGACCTTGCACAAGGTGTTCTGGAACCCAGCCAGAGACTTCAATTTCTGACCTGGTTTAAGGAGGAGGCTAAACTCTTGGTCAACATATAATAGAATAGTACCACAGGACTGGAGGGACCTTGCACAAGGTGTTCTGGAACCCAGCCAGAGACTTCAATTTCTGACCTGGTTTAAGGAGGAGGCTAAAAACATAGAAAAACAATGGAGGGATAAAGGAATACAAGTTTGCGAGGATCAGCTTATTGGAGAAGGCAATATGCTTCCGTACAAACACAATGTTTATATGATGTCCAAACCCTAATTTTATGTCAAATGGCAGCCTTGAATGCATGGGACAGAGTTGAAGAACCAGGAGAAAAAACCTGAGTCATTTACAAAGGTTATGCAAGGCCCAAAAGAAACTTTCACAGATTTTTTACAAAGACTGGCTTCAGCAGTAAAAAGAATGGTCTCAGAATCAGAAGCTAGTAAGGCAATAATTGAATCTTTGGCCTTTGAGAATGCGAATGCAGCATGCAAAAGAATAATCAGGCCATTAAAGGCAAGATCTGCACCTTTGGAAGATTGGATTAGAGATGCAATTAATGCTGAGGCTGATGAGCATGATGATACGTGGATAGGAGAAGCAATTTCAAAAGGTTTGAGGAGTGTTAGATGTTTTGGACGTGGAAAGCAAGGGCATTTGAAAAGGGACTGTAGACAGGTCATTCTGAGAAACAATGTTTCTTCAAGGAACAATGGCAACAGAACGCCCCTTCCTTTTGGAGTATGCAGAAGGTGTGATAAGGGAAAACACTGGACCAACGAATGTAGATCAACAAAGGACACACAGGGTAATCCTTTGCCTCAGTTTTCGGGAAACTCCTGGAGGGGCCTCATGCAGGCCCCCATAACAAATCCAGTTCAAACCTTTCCTGCAGCTGTAGAGGAAACCCCTGCTCAGAGCGATTAAATAACTTAATGCCTATTGGAATAAATCATGCTGGTCAGGATGACGAAACAGAGAGAATAGAAAATTCAGGAGAAAACATAAAGAAAAATTTTTGGCAAACTTCTGTTAATGAACAGGGACCAAAATTAACGATAAAAATAAATGGTGTTTTGTTGTCTGGTCTGGTAGACACAGGTGTGGATGTTACCATAATTGCACCAAAATTTTGGCATCCAACTTGGCCTCTTCAGGAGGTAAACGTTCAACTGTTAGGAATTGGGACATTATCTCAGGTGAAACAGAGTGCAAAATGGCTGGAATGTATAGGTCCAGAAGGACAGAGAGGAAAATTAAAACCATATGTGGCTAACATAACTATGAACCTGTGGGGTCAGAAACAAATCATAAACTAGCACATGTTTCTGAGAGAAATATTAGAAGGCATTATTTTGAGTGGTCACCAGCCATCCATATTATACAAGAACAGGGCACAATAACTGATGATCTTCCAAAGACACCAACAGCTCTACCTTTAAAATGGTTAACAGACAAGCCTGTATGGGTTCAGCAATGGCCTTTAACAACAGAGAAACTCCAGGCTTTAGAAGAGCTGGTAGAAGAACAGTTAAATGCTCAGCATATTGAAGAATCAACCAGCTCTTGGAATTCTCCTGTATTTGTTATTAAAAAGAAATCTGGTAAATGGAGAATGGTAACAGACCTTAGAGCAATTAACAAAGTAATTCAGCCAATGGCTCTCTACAATCTGGGATGCCTTTGCCTACTCTGTTACCAAAAGGATGGCCTCTCATAGTTATTGATTTAAAAGACTGTTTCTTTTCAATACCCTTACAAGAAAAAGACAGAGAAAGATTTGCTTTTACAGTACCTACTTATAATAATTCTCAACCAGTTAAAAGATTTCAATGGAGGGTCCTCCCTCAGGGAATGTTGAATAGCCCAACTCTGTGCCAATATTTTGTACAACAGCCATTGGAAGTGATAAGTAAAAAATTTCCTAAATCTATAATTTATCATTATATGGATGATATTTTACTAGCTGACTCAAATGCAGATACTTTAGAAATAGTGTTTGAAGAAGTAAAGAAAATTTTGCCTTGCTGGGGATTACAAATTGCTCCTGAAAAGATACAAAGACGAGATTCTATTAATTATTTAGGATATAAAATAGAGCTACAAAAAATTAGACCCCAAAAGGTGCAAATTCGGAGAGATAGGCTACAGACTCTTAATGACTTTCAAAGATTATTTGGAGATATTTCTCATCTACGAACAATTATTGTTGGGGTAAAAAAATGATGAACTGACTAATTTCTTCAAAACCTTAGAAGGTGACAAGGACTTAAATAGTCCAAGAGAATTATCACCTGAAGCTGAGAAAGAATTGGCCTTGGTACAAAAGAAAGTACATGAAGGGCACATGGATCGTATTGATCCAAAGCTGGATTGCATTTTGGTTATTTTACCTTCTAGGCATTCTCCTACTGGAATATTAATGCAGACGGAAGATACTATATTGGAATGGATATTTTTACCAAATAAACCAAATAAAAAATTAAAAACTCATGTGGAAAAAATCTCTGACTTGATTTACAAAGGAAAATTGAGACTTCATCAATTAGCAGGAATAGACCCAGCAGAAATTGTCATACCATTAACTAAGGAGGACATTGAAAAATTATGGACAGAAAGTGAACCTTGGCAAAGAGCTTGCAGTGATTTTTTTGGAGAAATTAACAGCAAATATCCCAAAAGCAATAGAATTGATCTTATAAAGAGAGCTGATTGGATCTTGCCTCAAATTGTACGGCAAAAACCCATATCTGGAGTTTGTACATTTTATACAGATGCCAAAAAACAAGGACAGGCAGGTTACAAATCAGAAAATTTAAGTAAAGTGGTTCAAAGTCCGTATAATTCAGTTCAAAAATCAGAATTGTATGTTATTCTGTTGGTATTAATGGATATTTCAGAACCTCTCAACATAGTAACTGACTCTCAGTATGCTGAAAGAGTGGTGTTACATATTGAGACTGCAGAATTTATCCCTGATGCTTCAGAATTAACTTCACTATTTATTCAATTACAAGATACAATCAGGAAAAGGAATCATCCTTTATATATAACTCACATCCGATCTCATACTGATCTGCCAGGCCCTCTAGCACAAGGCGATGATGAGATTGATAAATTATTGATAGGAAATGTGCTGGAGTCCTCAGAATTTCATAAAAAACATCATGTCAATAGTAAAGGTTTAAAAAAAGGATTTTTCCATAACCTGACAACAAGCCAAAGAAATAGTAAAGAAATGTCCTACTTGTTCCTTCTACAATCAAACGCCATTACCAGCAGGATGTAACCCAAAGGGTACTCAGAGAAATGAAATCTGGCAGATGGATGTGTTTCACTTTGCAGAATTTGGAAAATTGAAATATGTACACCACACTATCGATACTTATTCAGGATTTCAATGGGCAACTGCTTTGAGTTCTGAAAAAGCTGATTCTGTAATCACTCATTTGCTAGAAGTTATGGCCATCATGGGTATACCTGCACAAATCAAAACTGACAATGCTCCATCATATGTCTCTGTTAAAATGAAACAGTTTTTTGCTTATTACAATATAAAGCATATTACAGGCATACCACATAATCCTACAGGTCAAGCAGTTATAGAAAGTTCAAACAGAACTCTAAAGGATATGCTAAATAAACAGAAATGGGTAACAAAAACCCCCAGAAATAGACTGCATAATGCTCTTCTAACTTTGAATTTTCTGAATGCCAATGAGAAAGGAACAACAGCTGCAGAGAGACACTGGATAATAGAAAAAACTACAGAATTAAATCAGCCTATATACTTTAAGGATGTGCTGACCTCAGAGTGGAAACCAGGGTATGTATTACATTGGGGACGAGGTTTTGCTTTTGTTTCTACAGGAGAAGATAAGCTGTGGGTACCATCAAAATTGATAAAGGTTCGATTTGAACAAGAGAGACCTCTTAATTAGAGGAGGTTATAGTTTATCCACCAGCATGAGCATCCAATTTAAACTAACTTGTATCAATAACACATGCCTTTTCATTTAATCAGATAATAACTTGCCAAAAGGAAACATCCCAAAAAATTAGTCTTGGGGAAAGGTTTTTGTTTTTGTCTTTTAGGACAATGAAGGTTAAGGAATCTGAAGAACACTGGACAAATGAGACAACTGAAGAAAAGGGACAAATCATCTATCCCAAGAAACAGAGTGAAATGGTGTATGGGTATATATTATCTAAAAAATTTTATGTCTTCCTAAATGTTTGTTTCTGCTTTTCTCTAAAGATTTAACACTATTGGTCTTCTAATAGTCCCAGTTCAATTAAAATTTAAAGCTGACTTTGGAGTTGGAGAATGGCTCTCTCCTTCTTTAAACTCAAGCATGTTGTTAAAAGGAAAATGCAAACTCCCTGTATCATGCCAGAATAAAAGAGCCATCTTCTGCTATGGTACAGGACAAAAGCCAAATTAATTAAGGGACTATTCTATTACTAATCTCAACTCTTTGATTCTATTCTGATTTTTTAAACTTTTCTTAAAGTATAAATTTTATATCAAAATTCACAAGATTAACATATATAGATATATAGATATATATATACATTTTAAACTTTGTTAAGATATGAATTGTCATATAGAGTACTAACCAATTCTAAAAAAAAAGGGGGGGGCTTCAATTACCTGCATATATATGTCTTTGTGTTCGAGTCTCTTATCAGTTTTCTGCAGGAAATCATGGCCAGGCCTAACATCAACTGAAGTCTCCAGAAAGAAGATGGGGCCCCACAACAACAATTCCACGTGGACAATAATAATATCATTAAGTTGACAAACATCATCCACAGATCAGCTTTGAACTACAAGGTGCTCAGAGCAATTTTGAGATGACTAGCTGAGATGATCCAGTCTCAAAGACTACTTGAATAAGGACTTGAGATAAACCCTGAACTTTGTCATTATACACAGACTGGATAATGAAGGATGCTGTGGATATCATTCTATATAAATAAAACACTGATGGCCAGTGACCAGGCAGGAAGTAGGTGGCCAGGCAGGAAGTAGGTGGGACAAGGAGAGAGGAGAATTCTGGGAAGTGGAAGGCTGGGAGAGAGACACTGCAGCCACCGCCAGGATAAGCAGCATGTGAAGACGCCGGTAAGCCACCAGCCACGTGGCAAGGTATAGATTTATAGAAATGGGTTAATTTAAGATATGAGAACAGTTAGCAAGAAGCCTGCCACGGCCATACAGTTTATAAGTGATATAAGCGTCTGAGTGATTATTTTATAAGTGGATTGTGGGACTGTGGGGCTTGGGGAACCTGGAGAGAAGCCCTCCAACAACAGAAGGATATAGTTACCTCTCTTAGAATTTGACAATTAACCTAAAATTTTTCTTTCAGGATAAAGAAAACTTCGCCCATACCCAGCAGGAAGCAATTTTAAGAATACGACACCCACATTCCCAAAGAGGTGGTGTGGGGCGGGTGGTTTTTTGGTCTTTTTAATGGGTTTTGGGTCTGGGATAATTTTCAGTATTTAGGGGGGTTGGTTACAAGTTATTGTCAAAGGTTAGGAAAAAGGCTAAGCAAAGGAGATTAGATTTAAGGTTCTTATTGAAAAAAAAAGAAAGAAAGAAAGAAAGAAAGAAAGAAAGAAAGAAAGAAAGAAAGAAAGAAAGAAAGAAAGAAAGAAAAGCAAAAGACAATTACTAGTTTTAAATACTTTACATTGGATTGGATTGTTTTATATTGTAAACAAATTTGAAATTGATATTGTTAGAAAATGCTATATGTATATTTCTAATTGTTTTTTTTTCAAGATTTATTTATTTATTATGTATACAGAAGAGGGTGCCAGATCTCATTACAGATGGTTGTGAGCCATCATGTGGTTGCTGGGAATTGAACTCAGGACCTCTGGAAGCGCAGTCAGTGCTCTTAACCTCTGAGTCATCTCTCCAGCCCCAATCTAATTGTATTTATACCATTCATTTAACAATGTAATGCAAATTTCTGATCCTTGAATGTTATTATTACCAACTATTAGGATATAAAGAAATGAAAGTTAGTAGTTAGATATTACAATAGAACTTGTAGTCATATTAGATATGTTTTAAAAATTGAGCAGAGATGTTTTAGACAGGTCATCTTCAAACCCTTCAGAGATCTACAGAATATGGCATTTAAAATGTTTTAATAACTTAGAAAATTTTTCTTTTTTGAGACATGTCGGCTCCTGGTAGTACCAATCTACTTCAGAGAAAATATGGGCATTGAAGAAACTGCAAATGGAGTCAACTTTCATTGCGGCAAAAGTTAGCCACTGGACAACAAAGTATCCTTGAATCAACAGGACAAAATGGACAGACAGAACACGAAACAAGGGACTACTGATTCTTGCCAAAACAAGTGTGGTTATGGCTTTATCAAAAGGCATCTTCCAGCCGGGCGGTGGTGGCTCACGCCTTTAGTCCCAGCACTCGGGAGGCAGAGGCAGGCGGATCTCTGTGAGTTCGAGGCCAGCCTGGGCTACCAAGTGAGTTCCAGGAAAGGCACCAAAGCTACACAGAGAAACCCTGTCTCGAAAAACCAAAAAAAAAAAAAAAAAAAAAAAAAAAAAAAAAAGGCATCTTCTGAGGCCAGGACAATATGGCCCCATCCCTGAAGTGGCTTTCGCAATGCGGAAAAGGTACAGTGCCCTTTTCTTCCAAGGCAGCTTAACAGGCAGAGGGCCGATGGCTTCTGTTGTGCAATGGAACAGCACCTGAAAGCTCATGCCTCTCGAAAGTAGACTGGCATTTAATAGAGGGATGTGGAGAAGAAGGGGATGCTGAGATGAAGCCATATATACACAGCCAAGAAGAATGGACAGCTGAATTTAAAAACTGTCAACAATTTCCAGAATTTAAAATCCTGAATCATGACAGGACACTAGTGGAATTCAGGTGTTTCTGGTACGTGGACTGCTATCACCCAATGTGAGGTTGAACTGTTGACCTTGTGTACATCCTACTTCACAAATGAGTCTGTCAGATACAATAAGCCTATAGGCTGAAGATGATGCCCCAACACTGAGGAGAAACCTCAGGTGACTGCCCAGGCAGCTGGCTGTTTCTGTCAACTCACAAAATTTTTTGGAAGTTGCTTGCGTGCACTTCCTGTTTTTACTTTTGTTAGCTAATATTATTCCCTTCTTGGGTCTCTGAGGGAGTTGAAGATTAGTTAGTTATGGTTGAAGATTAGTTAGTTATAGTTGAAAATTAATTAGGATAGAAAGTGCATTAGATACATCTTGGATTTACCAAAATAGGATAGATAATGGAATTATTTTCTCTGATTTGTCAAATACCTGTTTAGGTATTTATTACTTGTATATGTTGTATATAGTTATTGTACTTTTGTATATAGTTTTTCTTTTGTTAGTTATAACCTTTTGCTTTTTTTCTTTTTATTAAAATAGAAAAGGGGAAATGTGGTGGTATTCTAATTGTACTGAAATGTGATTTTGATTGTATGTTAATAAATAAAGTTTCCTGGGGGTCAGAGCTATTAAAGCCATAGACAGAGTGTGGCGGTGGTGGCACACACCTTTAATCCCATAGATCTCTGTGTGTTCAGGGATACAGCCAGCATTGGAGACATATGCCTTTAAGACCTAGGGGGCTGTACATTCAGACAGTGACGAGGCAGTCACGTGTTTGGGTTTACAACCAATGAGAAGGTAGAACAACATACTATAAAAAAAACGAACAGACAGGATATAGCTCTCTTTCGGGAAGCTGGGACACCGCAGGCGGAAGGGTGAGATTTTAGCTCTGAGCACTGACCTCTTGGCTTTCTCTTTTACATTGTTTCTGTGTTTCTTATTTAATAAGACTGTTGGTTACATCAACAGGCCAGGATGCCAACAATAGTAATATCTTAAAGTGGGGGTATAATACAGGTAATGTGTATATTGAAAGGCTCTAGTACGCCAGAGCATTGAAAACATGGCGCTGTCAGGCCTTGCCCTACCTCTATTCCCACTGCCTTGCTAAACTGCTAGACTACATCCCTAAAGCTAGCTATCAAAGTCTATTCCTCTATTTGGCCACTTCCCATTCCTGAGGCTGACTACCATGATCCAGATATCAAAGTACTGAAGTCCAGCAATAAACAGTCCCCATTTTGATTATCCTAATTAACATACCCAATCAAAATAAACCAATTCTTCCTAACATGGAGTTTCCCTTTTCCCTTTGTGAACTTCATTTGCCTATGGAGCACACATTTCTCCTCTCTATCCAGAGGCAGTTCTTTGTCCCTCCCGGGCAAATATCCCTTCTCCCTCTCTCTTGTTCTTTCCCCCCTTCTCCTTTATCTTCTGTCTCCTGTCTTTGTCTCATATTCCCTGCTTTTTATCCCTCTGGGGCAAATAAATCTCCATTGTGCTAAGAACTTGGTACTGGGATGTCTTGTGCCGATTCCAGTCCTTACATATAGAGTATAAGACACTGTCAGATGGAAAGACATACACATTTTCTATTTATAAATTTTTAAGAGCTCTCTTCTGTAAATTAGGACTATTATCAATTATACATACAAGTTCTCCTAATGAAATTGAATATTAACTTCTCATGTATGAATAGGCAATTATTAGACAATTAAGTATGTTTTTAGAGATTCAAAATGGGAGCATCTGATGTTATTAATCTGTTATTATTGACTTCATCAGAAGGAGTCTTTTGAACACAATAAAGTGGTAAATTAAAATCACCTGTTGGAATATCAAATCATGCTAACCTATAAATAAAACATCAGTTTAGTAGAGAAGTCATAGATTTTTATTATCGTTGTTTACATACCTTGAAAATGAAATCAAGAGAGGACAGATTAAGATGGAAGCCACTGGTGCCTGTGGGCAGGGTATGTGTTTGGGGGACAGGGGACAAGGTGCTGCTTTAAGAAGCCTGAGAAACCCGTGGAAGGTTTGAAGAGAGACAGAAGCTTCACAAGGAGACAGGGCAGCAAGGTTGAGCCCACAGAATGCACAGTATCTCTGTAACAACTACAAAAAAGGCAGGTCTTATGGGAAGATGCTTTTAAAAAGTCATTTAAAAGATTTGTTTTTTTAAAAAAAAATGATGCTATAATGGTGTGGAGTGCATGGCACACAGAAACAGAGCTAGAGACGAAGCAGCAATCATAGGTATGGGGGCATGGCTGGGGCAGACAAAACAGCTTTTCTTTGATGAGTAGGGTCAATCCACAAGCTGCCTGGAGTCTTGGGTCAGCACCGGACCTGCCTCACCCCATTGGTGCCCACTAGGCCAGTGCTGCCACTCAACCTGCAACAGTGGCAAGGGCAGGGTGGTGTAAAACAACCTGGAGCTCATGCAGATACTGCCCTTGAGAAGTCTTAACATACTGCTCAACCACATGATCACCCTGACTCTGGTCAAAAGCAAGATATCTGAGTGAAGAATGGTTCTTTTTCATGATAAGTCTCTTTGAAAGACTTCCATGGTTCAAGATGCTGCTAGAGAACATGATCTGTGCTGCCACCAGGGACCAGACTGATGCATGATCCATGCTGCTACCAGTTGCTATGTACAAGGAAGCGTCTTTTGCAGTGGAATCAATGACTGCAGACATTAACTGAGAATGAGAGGCATTGAAGGCTTTTGTGATAACCTCCCCCACCACACACACATCAAAGTAAGATATACAGAAGGAAGAAATGTAAAAAGTCACAAAGCAAAAGGCAGGCAAAGAAAAACAGATTAATTTAAGTTAAAAGTGCTATCTAGAAATGAGCTTAAGCTAGGCTGAGCAGTCAAAACATAGTAAGTCTTCATTTCATGATTTCATAGTTGGTTGGTGGCCTAATAAGAAAAAACCTGGCACATGGAACTGTTCATCAGATTTGTCAGCAAGTACTGTTAGCCATCGAGCTATCTCACAAGTCCTATCATTTTCATTATGTTTATTTTTACTTATTTATTTAATTTATTTGAAAACTTTATGTTTTCTGAATAAATCTATTCTGCATATCTCCCTCCCAACTCCTCTTATTCCTCCTCCCCCTTACTGTCTTCCTATTTAAAATTTGGGGAAAAACAAGATAAATAATCAAGTATAGAAGAGTTACTAAATATATGTTCTTATTCAAATGATCAGTAGAAATTCAGTCCTTCAACCATGTACAATTTCATAATTGATAAAGTGATAAACACCTATGACAAAGATAAGATACATGTTTGACTCTGTAACTATTTATTACATTACTGGTATCTCTGAAATCAGCCAAATAGTTTACCACCTTAACCATTATTTATTATTGATTTGAAAACATTTTGTATGATTCAATAAATGCAGTCATCTGTTTATAACTCAAATTATCTAAGTAGGAACCTTTTCCACTTGCTCTTTACTTTCTTAAACATGACACTCAGCATTGGTCACACCTTACTCTTAGCAACTCTGATAAGAAATTTCAGTATCATTTTGTTAATTTTCTACTTCGAAAGTATAATTAATTTTATCTTGAGTAGCAAATACCTTGGTGAAGTACAGTGTAAAATATCAATAAAAACCTAGATATCTTAATATTAGAAATTCTAACCAATACTATGTTGGTCATTATTTTCAGGTCTTTCAGTATTTGTAACTAGAAATATAGCTATTCCCACAACCATTTGAAGCTTAGTCTACTCTATGAGATCAGCAGCTAAACTTAGTATGCTAATGTTAGAATGCAGTTCACTCAGTATGCTTACCTCAGTTTCAGCATCTGTTATGTGCTGGTGTATTCTAAATGTAGCCCATATCTTAATGATATAAAAAGTATGACTATAATAACTTATAGCATGTTTAACATTCCTTTGAACACTATGGATATAATGCTTCCTATCTAGTCAACCATGTAGCTATAGCCCATAACTTTGGAAGGTTTTTCTGTATTAAATAATGTTACGTTCTGAAATTCCTCAATAAGTATCTCACCCAAACTGGTCTCTAAACAAATTTTACCTAAATTGACCAGCCCAACCTCCATTTTCTCACTAAGTGGTTTACAGAACCATAATCAGAGGACAACAGATTATTTTGGGGGATTAAGATTCTGGCTGCTATCCAAAGAATACCCTGCCAGGGAAATCAATTATTTTCTTATGGCATCATCAAATGTGTAGTAGTCAATAAACAATAATGTTTGGCTGATGTTATACTGTTATCCTTGTGATGAGTTTGACTCTCTGTCTCTCTCGTCTCTGTCTCTCTCTGTTGCTCTGTGTGTGTGTGTGTGTGTGTGTGTGTGTGTGTGTGTGTGTGTGTGTGAGTTTTAAACTTCATACATTTTTAACAAAATCTCTTTAGTTTTCTGCTGTCTTGCTGGAATGTCCTGGAATGTTTCCATTGAATGCCTGCTGGAGTTGGGGATTGGAATCAACTTTCTACATTTTTACCTTCATATCTTAAAGAAGAAATTTCATTTTTCTATGCCACAGTTCCAATATATTTGTTTAGACTGTGTTTTCAATGGTACTTTTAAGGCAATTTGGGGTTGAATTAATATTTTATTCAGCAATCTTTGGTAATGCAAATCAGCCTACATACATCATTGAACCTCATCCACTAAGTTGGAGACATTAGGAAATAGATTCTTTCAAAGAAGAGAGAATTCTTCCATATGACTCTTATTGGACTTGAACTCTGTCTATCTGGGTTTCTGACTTGCTCAACTATGTCATAAACTATATATTTGCCATTTACACAAACACATGAACTAATTCCTTAAAATCTTTCCTTCATTTCTGTCTCATTTCTCTACCTTTCTGTCTTTCTCACTCTCATAAATATACCTATACTCTCAAACTACCTATACATGGCTGAAGGTTCCAAAAGTTTTGCATCAGAATGAATGTACACATTCTATATCACTTATTTGTAGTTTTCTAAAAATTTACATTTTTAGAAAGCTTTTTCATATGAAAGGTCTTCTCTAGTGGGAATCTACACTCAGGTAAGAAAATCATTAGGTTACTTATTTTTGAGGATTTCACACAAAAAATTTTATTTGTTTAAATTTTATTTTTTCCAGTAAGGACACTTAATCTGAGATCTACTCTCTTACTAGTAATACTGGATAATATATCATTGTTTAAATATGTTCTTGAGTAACTGAACTTTATGCCTGGTGATTATTAATTCTTTTATATTCTGAAACCATTATTCAAATTTGACTATGTGGGTTTGACTGCTTTAGATAGCTCATATAAATGGGTAATGAAACATATGTCCATCTATGATTGGTATACTTTATTTAGGAAGAATGGACATGAAATTTGAGAGACCTGCAGGTCTGATCTATCATAAACAAGTGAGGAAGCTACAATATTCGTGACTTTCCTCGCATATAAAAACCAAAATGAAACAAGGGGTCATCATCTTTCACTTAGAGCCTGATGATTCTTACCAAGGACACTATTAACAACCACATGTAGCTAGGTCACTATATAGAAATACATGATTATAAGATTCTGTTCAATTTTCCTAGAGGATGAAGTGACAGTGATAAACACTGATAAAATCATTTGTTGAACCACAACCACAGGTTCATAATTATTTACAACATAACAATAAAATAAAATAAAACCTATCATATTGAAGTTGTACAAGACAAGTCAAGAGAAAAATAAAAGAGTGAAAACAGAAGACAAAAGATCAAAGACCCACTCAGTTATACATCCAGGAGTCCCATAATATTAGTAAACTGAAGCTATAGTATATGCAGAGGACCTGATGCAGCCCACAGGAAAAAAATAAAAATATTTGGCCAAATACATCCTTTTTTATTTTCTGTAAATTGATTTCCTTAATTGTTGAAAGAATTCTTTCCATAAAGTATTTCACAAATAGTTTATGAGTGAAGCAACTGTGTTTAAGAGAAGTCATATAACCACTTAAGGTATTATTTGAAGAATAATTTCTATATATCTCAGGCTCCATTGGCTTCAAATTCTTTGGTCTTGGTATTTATTGAAGTTGAGGGCTGCATATAAGCAAAACTATTTTAAATGTCAAAATAACTCCAAGTCCAATTAATACTACCTATTTGCTCATAAGTATAGGTCTACTCCTGGTAATTCTACCAAAGTCCACACTTGCAAGGAATAATTATTATCCTTCTCCCAATTGATATTGACTGCTGATAACCTCTTTCTTTTCTTTTCTTTCTTTCTTTCTTTTTTTTTTTTTTTGAGTGTTATAGCCACATCAGGTCAATTCACAGCAGTCTGCCTCCATTCTGAAGTTATTTATTTACTTATTATGTATACAGTGTTCTGCCTGCACATATGCCTACATGCCAGAAGAGAGCACCAGATCTCATTGTAGATGGTTGTGAGCCACCATGTGGTTGCTGGGAATTGAACCCAGCACCTTTGAACTTCTCTCTCTCTCTCTCTCTCTCTTAGACAGGATTTCTCTGTGTAGCTTTGCGCCTTTACTGGAACTCACTTTGTAGACCAGGCTGGCCTCAAACTCACAGAGATCCTCCTGCCTCTGCCTCCCAAGCGCTGGGATTAAAGGCGTGCGTCACCACCGCCCAGCACCTTTGAACTCTTAACCTCTGAGCCATCTCTCCAGCAACCATCCTTCAGTTTTGATGTTCTTTCCTTCTCCTCTTCTTAGATGTCACCAGAGCCTTGAGGTTGGGAGGGGTAGATGTAACCAACCGTCTTATTAAAATAAGAAACATAGAACCAATGTAAAAGAGAAAGCTGAGAGGTCAGAGCGCAGAGCTAAAATCTTACCTCCTGCAGTGCTCCTAGCTTCCCTGAGAGAGAGGTACTTCCTGTGTGTCTGTCTTTAAATAGTCTTTCTGTTCTGCCTTCTTATTGGTTGTAAACCCAACTACATGACTGCCTTGTCACTGCCTGTAAGTACCGCCCTCCAGGTCTTAAAGGCATATGTCTCCAATTCTGGCTGTATCCCTGAACACACAGAAATCTACCTAGCTCTTCTAACCACCACGCTCTTGCTATGGCTCTAATAGCTCTGACCCCAGGGCAACTTTATTTATTAACATACAATTAAAATCACATTTCAATACAAATAAAATGCCACCATATTTCCCCTGTAGAGATGGGCATTCCCAGTGAATTATCATTACTTTGACCAGTTATGCATCTCTGCATTAACTGTTGCCCACTGCAAAAAGAAATTTCTCTGACCCAGGTTCAGAGAAACCCAGGTCTAGGCATAAAAATAGTTACAGACATTTAGAAGGCAATTGGACAAGATGATTATTAAGCAATATGACAACAGTAAGATCTACTCTAGGACATATAACCTCCCCAGCCAATGACTTTTCACGAGGTTTGATTATGAAACATTCATTACCTGCTGTGGATTCTATAGGTCTAACCTCAGATCCAAACAGAAAGTGGTTGACTACCCCATAATAGTCAGCCACTATTGCAACAGTAAACACAACTTGCCTAACAGCTTGGGATTGTAGCATGTAAAGATATATATAGCACTAGGTAAAATCCTTGATGATAAGTTTTCTCTCCCAGCAGACTAAATAGCACATTTTGGTACTATGAAGGCTAACTAACATGAAGGAAGTTGTTTAGATAGTTTTGGAATAATTTGTCTCTGTTCTGTAGCCAAAATATTTATTGTCTTCAGTAACCATATTTTACCACATAGCTACATGGGAGGCCAAAAGCAATGGATATAGTCAGTGCTGTTTTGGAGATCTGTAGAGCCCCCCTGGCAAATAATTTGTGGTGGCATAATCTGCTTATGTAAAGTAATTTCATTTGAAATGTTTTTAAAAATATGTTTTGAAATTCACTAATTTTTGTTGTTGTTATTGTTGTTATGTTTTTTGAGACAGAATTTCTCTGCATAACAGCCCTGGCCATCCTGGAACTCATTCTGCAGAACAGGCTGGACTCAAACTCACATAGAGCCACCTGCCTCTGTCTTCCAAGTGCTTGAATTAATGCGTGCGCCACCATCACCTAGCCAGTAATTAATTTTAATTAAGTTTTCATACATTCTTAGTTTTAGTTAACCCACCCTCAAACTCCTCTTCTTCCCCCATCTGCCCCTATTCCTGTTTAACTATTTAATGCCCAGTATTTTGCCACAACTTCCTTCATGTTAGTTAGCCTTCATAGTACCAAAATGTGCTATTTAGTGTGCTGGGGGAGAAAACTTATCATCAAGGACTTTACCTAGTGCTATATATATCTTTACATGCTACAATCCCAAGCTGTTAGGCAAGTTGTGTTTACTGTTGCAATAGTATTTTGCCACATGTGTGTTATACTCAGCCTCAAACTATACTTTCTAATTTGTTTGTAAGATAGTATGTTTGCATATTGATTTTTATATTCCATCCCTTTAGTTAACCGGTCATCTTTCCCAGTTTTTCCCCATCCTTTTTTGCTCATAGATATTTAGGCCTTTATACCCCCAATATTTTACCTTTCTGCTTTTGTTTCACATATAGTATATTACTATCTCCAAAATGGCCTCTTTCTAGAATCCTGGATTCTACATGTGCTCAAAGTTAAACACACAGAATAAAAGAATTGAAGCTAAGATCTTTGGAGTAGAGAGAACTTGTAGTGTTTGTCTTTCTCGGTATAAGTTGTTTCACTCCATAAAATCTTCCCACTTATCTAAGCATTATATTATTTCATTTCCCTTTGGCTGATAAATATTTCCTTGTGTTTCTTTGCCATATTTCCTTATCTACTGCTCTGTTGATGGAAATCAAGGTTGAATTCCATAAATAATATGAATAGAGCTGCAAAGATTGTAGATGTCCAACTATCTCTGTAGTGGGATATAAAACATTTGGGGTATATGATGAAGAGAGAGTCAAATGATAATTCTATTTATAGCTCTTTTTTCAAATATATGAAAGTAACATATGTTTCTAGCCTTATAAAATGACATAAAAACTATAGACACTATAAGCATTGGAAAATACTTAGGGTATAATTTCTCTTTATATTATGTTCATTGACTCATGCTCATTTTCCTTGTATTCTGAATGATATTAATGTCAAAGACTTAAAAGCATGTTTTATACAGTAAATCTACATAGCTTAAGGACCTTCAGTACTTAATTTGAATGTTTATATGAGTTTTTGTTGAACAGAAGTTGTAGGTAAAACAAACCACCCCCATGTAAAATTAAGGAGTTAGTTTACACATGCACAAATAAAAAAGAGTTCATTAAACCCACATTTCTAAGATATTTCCTTTATCCATGAAGTTTGGACAAATGTATGGAAATTATGGTTATTGCTTTGGTAAATAGTGAAAGGATACTGTAAAACTTCATTAATAGTGAATCCCAGAGAAGAGGCAAAATAGATTCTGAATATACCAGGTCCTTTATTGTGTTTGGTGTGTCTACATGCATGCAAAATTTGCTGAATTAAACTCTCTTTATTTGGTACATGCTACATTGCAAGCACCATCACTTACTTACAGAGCCAGAGTCACCTGATATTGATCAGAGGGAATGTCACTCAGGCAAGGGTTAGAGAGGCCAAATCAAGACTGAGGCTGAGAAAAGTTTATTGCAAGCAATCAGACTTTATAACCCTTATAAGAAACAGCATACAATGGAAGTTGTCAGGAAGAATATAATGGTGATTGCCAGTATACAATGACGTTTGCCATCTATACAGGGTATACAAGACTGAAGTCTAAGAATAATTGTTCTGTCAAACATCAAATATGATTCAGTGACTTCTAGGGCACACCAGAGATACACAAGTGGCCTGAATGTTCCACTGCCTGAGAGACTACCTCGGTTTCTCAGGAAGTGAAAGGCACATAGTGTCCCAGAAGCCATGGACTCTAACCTGCAAAACCCACAATGTAAGACTTTGAAGGCAGCTAGACCAGGTCAACTCCATGATTCTGTGCGGTTCCTCCTCTCCCCCCTTTTTTTTAAATTTCAGAGTATTCAAGTCAATTTTCAAAGCAGACATGGAGTAGCAACTCAATCTCAAGCCTCTAATGTTTCTCAATATAACCAATAACAAAATTCCCACAGACATTTCTATGAACCACAGTTTAAAAGTCCAATTAAAGATAGAAAAATAATGACCAAAAGTGTTTCAATTTCCTGATCTATTTTTATATGTTTCTGTAATGGAAGATTATTAGACATACAATTAACATATTTAATTGTTTGCACCTCTTGAGCTAAGGCATCTTCAGAGGCTATGAGTCTAACAATAGCAGTAAGACCTAATAGAATCAATCTTGCATTTCTTTTTGGATGCATTAACTCAGAAAATTGTTACACCTGAAAACTGAATTCATCAAACCAAGGCTCAGGTACCTCAACAGGTAACATAACATAGGAGTGCTGTTTAGCTAGAAACACAACCTATTGTGGGTCAGCTTTCACAAGGCAATTACTCAAATAACAATAAGTAATGGGATGCTACATAGCCTCTTGAATACTTTACTAAGTATTTTTTTTATAATCTGGCAAAATGTAATTGGTGTTTGTGTATGCTCCATAACTAGTAAAATGTGGTGCGTAGCAGCAATTAATTTCCATAGTACTGTCTGAACATGTCCATCAAGATCAGACAAAATTCCTGCAGTACATCCTACATCAGTTTAAACTTTATTTTTTATCATCAGAGACTTGTGAATAAGAAATAGACCAATCAAAAAAAGGCATCTTGAGCCTAGGGTATCTCACAATATACTGCTTTAGTAAAATCACATGTTACTCAGGAGAGAAATACAGGCAAATGTAAAATTTTTATTAACATATTGGGGGATTTACACTAACATTTCCTTCTGTGAAAATATTATGTACCAAGGTTATCCCTTCCATTTGAGCCAACCAGGTCTTAACTGCAGATTGATCATGATGAGTATCTGTGCTATGAATTCAGGACCCTGAACTCAAACATAACTGGAATTCTTGAATTGATGTAAAACAAATAGGCATTCCCACAACCCAACCCATAAAGTTAACCATCTTAGCCTGGGGAATAATGTGATTAGCAGTGGGGGTCCTAAGATCTTAGGCTCACTGTCATAAGCATGAATGGTATTCTCTTCCCAATTAACAAAGTGAAGCATAGGAGGATTGAGCACATAAGCCCAATATGCTTCAGCAGTAACAGATGCACTCAGCAAAGACAACATAGTGAGGAACAGCAATTCTGCAGTCACACTATTTCCCTAATTCTTTTTCTTCAATCACTAGTTTCTTCATCTAAGTTGTTGTTGGTAGAGAGACTGTTCTACTTGGGTCAATAACTCTGTCACCTCGGTGCCTCTTGTTTCTTTAGGTACAGCTTCTGCAGATGCTTTAGAACCTCTGTCCATCTTTCACATGTCAACACAGTCTTTCAGGTATACATATTAGTTTTTCACACTTTGAGGAAGAACACAACATAGCCTCTGTTCCAGTGAATTACTGAATCTGGGTTGTGCCATTTACCCGGGACCCTGAATTGTTTCAGAGGGTCCCAAAGATATTTTGCAGAAGTGAGTATTGTGCCCAGATCGTAACCCCCAGAGAGACCACCAAGGACGAGCATACCAGAATGCAAAAGCAAGGTTTATCTGTTACAAGTCATGACAGGGAACTCATCTCAAGCCATCTCAAGTGAGGCAGGGAAGAGTTACTCTTTCTTGGGGAAATTAGTTTTTATAGGCAAAACCCATAAAATTTCTTAGAGGGGAGGGGGTTAGTACAGGGTCCATCCTTGATTGGTCCAGTTTTTCCCGGGCCTCGACTTTATCTTATTCTAGCTTATCTGTTTGCCCTCTCAGGAGTTTTACAACTCTTCTCTGGGGTCTGGTCATGTTATCTCCAGAGAGGGGCATCTCGTGGTTAATTGGTTACCATCAGACATCCTGACTCTGTTCTTTTGAGTTCCTGGGGATGGTACCATCATTTCTGGGACTTGAAACTGGCCTGTCCAAATTTTCAAACTTTAAAGTATATAAAATAAAAGATAAAACAGTGTGAGAGTAGACATAGTACCCTTCTCCCTGCCCCTTTCTTTTAAATAATGTTTAAGTCATCCACTAGCTCTTTCCATAAATAATGACCTTGAGGGTCATATGGAATGCCGGTGATGTGGGTTATAGCAGTGTATCAATAATGTTCCTGAAAAGTCTTGGCAGAGTATGCAGGAGCATTGATTGCCAGTTTTTAATATTTTAAAGGGGCCTAAAATGTGTAAAAAAAAAAAGTAGTAATATACTTAACTGATTCTCCTGAGGGGAATCCCCCAAATGAGCAATGAATAGGTGTCCACAATGACATGAACATACTTTAACTTCCCAAAACTAGAAAAATGAGTAATAGCCATGTGCCAAATATGATTTGGAAATAATCCTTGGGGAGTTATAGCATAAGAATGAAGAGGCATCCTGGGCAGTGATGACACACGCCTTTAGTTCCAGCACTTGGGAGACAGAGCCAGGCAGATCTCTGTGAGTTGTAGGCCAGCCTGGTCTACAGAGTGAGATCCAGAACAGGCACCAAAACTACACAGAGAAACACTGTCTTGAAAAAACAAACAAACAAACAAACAAAAGAATGAAGAGGCATGATATTTAACTTTTATGTATGAAGGCACTTCTTTATTGAAAAATATTTTTTTTGATACTGAAGCAGTTTAATGAAAGCCTGCAATTGATGCTGAAGCAGTTTGATGAAAGCATGCAGGAGATTATTATGCTTTCTTTAGGTTGTTAGTTTTTAGAAAATGAGAGTGTTAAAATTGAGTCTGCCTTTGCATTTCCTTTATACAAAGGTCCTGGGAAATTAGCATGTGACCTAATATGACCAAAATAAACTGATTTTTTTCCATGCATGCATTTCCTGTTGAATTAATTGTAAGAAATCATAAATAAAGCTGCCTGATAAAGTGAGCCACAGTTTCAAGATTCTGCACTGCCAGCATTGCTTATTATGAATCAAAATATAAGTTTAGAGGTTGATGGTAATGTTGTAAGATGATGTAAATCATGCATAATTCCATCTGCTGCATGGATGCAGCTGGGTGAGTAAATATCAGTCAAGAATCTCTAGAAACCAAGGAACTCTTAACAGCTTTTGTGACATCTACAACTATTTCTTGGGAAGAAAATATCAGGTAAAGCCTGGTACTTCTAGAAAATGAAATAATATGTTTTGGTGCAAAATCAATAAGCTTACTAGAAGTAAAATGATTATTAATTTGAAAGGGATACATGTGATGATATATTGTATAACCTAATAAAGCTTATTTGGAGATCAGAGGACAGAGACAGCTGCGAAATTAAACAAAGAGGTCAGACAGTGATGGCACATACCTTTAATGCTGTCACTCAGGAGGTAGAGATCCCTCTGGACCTCTGTGAGTTCAAGGCCACACTGGGCTACATGAGAGAAACAGGACCAGGCAGTGGTAACACACACCTTTAATCGCAGAAAGTAATCTAGCAGGACGCCGAAAGGTATATAAGGCATGAAGAAACAGGAACTCACTCTCTTGGTCATACTACTTCTGTCTATTCCTTGTGGTAAAGTC
Source organism: Peromyscus leucopus (assembly GCF_004664715.2). Taxonomy (NCBI): domain Eukaryota; kingdom Metazoa; phylum Chordata; class Mammalia; order Rodentia; family Cricetidae; genus Peromyscus; species Peromyscus leucopus. Next base: position 17,482,308 of record NC_051066.1, read on the forward strand.
CAAATATAGCAGCAGGTATGGCTTGGTCCCCATTTTCTGGTGTTAATATGAATCTGCAGGTGGCATTGAAGTCATGTCTTGCACTGCTTGAGGTTGCCCTGGAAAGTCTTGAAACATAGCAGTTTTGGGGATTATGGGGGGTATTTGCCCTTGGGGATAAATCTGAGCTATTATCAGATGCATCCCAAGTTTTGGCAGGGCCTAAGTCTGGCCTCTGACCCAGTTTCCCTGAGGCAAAGGCTGTCCTTCACTAACCCTCTTTGTTTTACATTTGTTTGTCTAATGATTTCCTAGTTTACAGCAAGAGCATAAACCTGGGGGTTTAGTTTCCATAACTCAAAGAACACTCCATCTTTCTTGAAGACACTGCCTTTTAAAGTGCCCAGACTAACCACATTTAAAACATCCATGGCATTACCTTTATTCCCTTTTCCTTGGTGGATGACTGCCAATAATTGAGGCCCTATTTTCCCTTGGATGACCACAGCCAGAGATAACCTGTGAGCATATGAAGGCCTGATATCAACATAGAGGTAGATGTGATCATGAATATCTACTTCTTTTCTGAAAGGATGGATGACCATCTGGCATGCAGAATTTAGCACTCTCATATACCAGTTGCTTAAGAATAATCATTCCTGCCTCTCCATCAATCACTAGATGACTGACCAACTGCAAAAGATGAAAAACAAAATCTTGATGTAGTTCATCAGTTTCATGTCTAATTTTAGAAACTTTCTCTGTTTTTCTTCCAGAATCCTGCGTCCTATGGCACGCTTGTTATGCCAAATAATTTATTTGTTCATGACCTCAGAGGGATATGTAATCTGTCATTGAGCATCAGTATGCATGCCTTCCCCTACTAATATCTCAAAAGTTATAGGCACATTATTTTGGTGACTTCTGTTAGTTTAGTCTTGACATCTTTCTGAATAATTCTCCACAGTGAATATTCATCACCATGAAGAAAAGCCTTTAAGAAGATCTTCCAATCAGAGGGAACAAAGCATTTCCAGATAGAATCAGGGAGAGACAATGTAAAAGGAGCAGATGGCACATATGAACAGAGCCTGCTTAAGATCCATACGAGTATTAATTAAAATAGGCATATTATTTGTAACTTGTTGCCCCAGGTTATCAGGATCAAGTATTTCACGCATTAGGAAAAAGAAAATCCTTCCATGTATTCTCCTATCTCCCGGCCTTGATACAGGGCCTCTTGCATCAGAGACCTGTACTGTGAATGAAAAGCAGTTGATTCTTTTATGGGGGATGAGAAACCTCCTCAATAGCCTCAGTAAGAGATGAGGTGAAGCAATAAAAAAAATAATTCAGAACCTGCCCTGGATGGGTAAAGGTTAGGAAGGGAGGGAATTGGAGCAGGAGATGGAGAGGTAAACTCAACGTAAGGAGGGAGAAGACAATCAACTTCACCACACAGAGAGACACTGGATAATATATCTTCAGGTTCTAATGTTTCTTCTATTCCCCGTGTAGTTCAGCTTTTGCCTGATCACTTTCACTTATAATTTTAACTGTGTCACTTTTATCAATTACTGTTTTTATTTCTTTCCAAAGATAAAAAGCAGCTCTAGGAAATATTTTCTGATCCCTTTGCTTTCAGTTCTCCCTGAATTGCTCTTCCTGGCCAGGACCAGGTTCTGGGATCCAGATATCTCTTTTCAGGGAATAGAGGCTGGAGTTCACTCACGAATTCCAGGAATTACATCAACTTATGGTGTCTTGCTTTAGCTCTTTCTGCCATCAACAGTTTGCAGAATTTCTACAAACAAATGTTGCCCCTTTGACTCAGTCTGCCAGTTTTACCTCTGATTAATCTCTGGCCTTATTGTATTTGTGTGTGTACCACAACCAACAGTTTCTCTCAACTCTTTTACTCTTTTTTGTAGATTCTCATATCTCTGGTCCCTGTTTAAGGCACAATCTGTAAATGCCAGGATTTAGTTACTGTACCAGAGTCAGAGGGAATGACATTCAAGCCAGGGGGTTCCAAGGGGCCATAGCAACAGAGGCTGAGGCAAGTTTATTGCAAGTATTTAGACTTTGTAAACCTTTATTGGAAACAGACTACAGTGGCAGTTTTCAGGAAGAATACAATTATAGTTGTGAGGATACAATGATGTGTGCAAGCTATACAGGATATACAAGATTAATGTCTAAGAATAATTATTCTGTCAAACTTCTACATGCTTCACTGACTTTAAGGGAGCACCAGAGATAAAATGTGACTTGAATGCTCCACTGTTTTAGGGAGTGTCTTGGCTTTTCAGGAACTGAAAGGCATAAAGTACCCCAAAACCATGGATTTTAACATGAAAAACCTATAATGCGTAGCTTTCAAGGCAGCTAGTTTGGAATCTGTGATTCCAAACACTACATGTCATAAAAGGCTAAAGACCTTACATTTGCAATTTAGTCAAATCATCATATTTAACTCATGAGATTGTTAATATGCCTTGTTTTACAAACTTAGTGCTTTATGCTTAAAGTGTTAATGTTATGAAGTAGCAAATCTGGAAAAATAACTACCTTTAGTTAATCTTCAGTCTTTTCATTTGGGGTTACCTGTAGTGGGCCAGTCTTCCTGGTTTTGAATATATATAACTGTGGTCACAAATTAGGTATTTCTACTAATTTCTTAATATACATATTGCTCCTTTTTTATGTGACAATTTTCCTGCCCAACACAGAATTTTTTTTATGTGTGTGGAGGATAAGCTTATTTTAAGGGCTGTTATATCTTGCCAACCTACTTTCCCACAAGAAGGTGGTCTTACTGTATGTCACCTTACTTAGATAATGTATCATGCATATCTCGAGTTAAAAGTAGCAAGCTGATTTTCAGAATAACTTTAACAGAATAAAAAATGTGTTAAGAATGTTAAGCATAAATGGGTAGATATTTGAAATGTAATATTTGATTTTGTGACTGTACAAAGGAAAGGCATCACCCATGGTTCCTGTGATGTGGTGGAACAGTGTTATGGAATTGTAATCATTGTGGTGAGGCTCTATGTAAGAGTCTCATTCAAATAGAAGCATCAATTCAAATCATTAATCACAATTTCATAAATAGAAAAAAGATAAAAATATATGTCAATAGAAATTTGTATTTGCTTTTTATATCTCTCATAGATCAACTACTAGAATCGATCTACTAACAAAGAACCAGAATGCCACACCAACTCCAATGTCGTCCGTGTGACATGAACAATTATGTCAATAATAGCGGACGGGAGATACGTGTCCCACGGGACTAAGCTCCCTGGAGGTCCCTGGCAGAGTGCCCGTGTTATGCCTCCTTCTCGAAGGAGACGTGCTTCACAGATCATGAGCTCTCTGGGCTATGGGTTCTGTATAACTGCTTTTCTGATAATGTTCTAATTAATCTATAAAACACAGCCAAAATTAATGAATGCTTGGGTTGTGAACTGTGGAGGAAAGGGGAAGCTGGACATGGATCTTATTTAGATATAGCAGAATGAACTATTCCTTAAAGACCTCAAGCCTCAAGCCGCTAGATAATAGAAAGTATAATAGTTCAGGCACTTTTAGGGAATGAACACTCACCCACTAGGAATCCCAACTAACGTGATTTATGGCAGAAAACATTATCTCATAGGAGGCAGATGGTGGGCCCCTCTGTTGAGGAAGTTCAGCATGGAAAACTTAAGGACTACAGCAGAACTCCTTCCCCTTACAGGCGTAAAAGTACAAGTGTCCATATTCCAGCAGGTAAAAAGGTTTTATATTAGAAGAGATATATGGTAAAGAACTGAAGAAAGACTTAGGGAGGATCTGCAGCATCCAAATTGGCTAAATGGGTCATGAGAACCAGAAAAGTAGAAGTGCATAATAAACTAGTGAGTGGCTGAGATAAAGATGAAGGACACAGCCGCAACCGCAAAGAAGCCTACACAAGTCTAGGAACTGTACTAAGTTTATAAAACACAGACTGATCTTTGGGTCATAAAGTTCTTGTGAGTGAAAGGATATGTCTAGCGCCGATTAGTAACTGTGTGCTTGATTTTTTTTTTAAAGATGATGTAATTGAATTATTGCCAAGCTCTTGTTGTTCCCTGTATGACTTGATAGTTTTCTTTTCTGTATATAAACTACTGATTTGCAGAAGTAAAGTTGCAGCAGATTCAAACCACTTTTGAGTGTGTTTGTTGTCTGTCTGTCAGTCGCCGAATTCTTGCCTTCCTGACTACCCAAGCCCTGATTCTCCTACGGTCGTGGTACTCCCGGTGGGCCAGTCTGTGGCACCAGAAGATATGCCCAAAGCCAAACCTACACTCAGTGATCTTAGCTAAGTGGATAAAACATCTATAATATCAAGGGCCAACATAACTGAGTAGTAACCTGCTTCAATCCTAGTTATTACCTGGATAATATCCTTCTTAATATTTTAATGTGATTCTAACATTAGTCACTAATAATAAAGGATAAATTATTGGTAATCAAGTGATAACTATATGTAATAAGCATATTCATTTAAGAACTGTTTCTCATTTACTACAGAATTTATTGCAATGTGGGTTTCTGTATTTTAAAAATATGTTTGTTTTCATGCATGAAATATAAAACCTGAACCCCAAGAGCAATATAGACACAAACATTGCTGGGTGTGGTAAAAGTTACTTCATAGTAATTTCATATTTCAATAAGGGTTGAGGAGAGACATTAAATATGTATGTAAATCAAAACAGATTGCATGAGTGAATGTAGGCTCTGACCTGTAGAGATAGACTGTCTTGTCTAAGGCAAAAGATTCATTTTCCCCCACATCTTCCTTCCCACTAAATACACCAAAGATTTTTTTTTAACTGCTTCTGTAACTACAGAATCCCATTCCTTGAGGAGTCATTAGAACATAGAAAACATGTGCTTAGGACATGCTCAATGAAAATAAATGTTAAATATGCAAATGAAAAATGAATGAATGAATAAGCAATTTTAAATGTTGATATAATAAATGAATTGATATTCATAATAAAATAAATGGTCAAGACTTGATTGAAAAATTTCTGCAAATAACCCACTGAATTATCATTTTCTTCTCTCTGGTGAAGAAGGAAAGAAATGCTGAGTAGAATGAAACACTTAACAAAATTCATAGAATGATTTAAAAGAACATGATTTGAGGAACTGCAGGAATATACAGTCTTGAACAAGCACAGGCTTCAGATAACATAACTAGAATACTAGGAAGGAGCCAGATTACTTAATATTTCAGATCCTTTGCAACATCTGAGGTCTTAGCAGGACAAAGAGGGTTATTTTACATAGGACATTTGGGAATATGTAAATGAAGAGGCTTATCACTGGTGTGAACAGGGTTAAAGGAAATTCATATGGTATAGTAAAGTACTCCTCTGGCTGCAACACAATGGAGTTACACCTCTTAGGGATAGAAGAGAAAGGGAATAAAAAGATTGGAAAAATGTTAAATCCAGATTGTAAGTACAGCACTATGTGGTGGAAATTTCTTGATAGAGAAACAGTCTACTTGCTGGAACTGGTGCTCTAAACTCTGTCACCTCCAATCTCCTGCACTTATTTCTCATTGCTAAACCCAATCAGAACCAAGATGGCAAGAGATACTATAGGTGATGGCAGTCTTGTGGTGGTAATCTAATTGTACTGAAATATTATTTTGATTGTATGTTAATAAATAAAGTTGTCTGGGGGTCAGAGCTATTAGAGCCATAGCAAGAGTGTGGCGGTGGTGGCACATGCCTTTAATCCCATAAGATCTCTGTGTGTTCAGGGATATAGCCAGCATTGGAGACATATGCCTTTAAGACCTAGGGGGCTGTACATGCAGACAGTGACGAGGCAGTCATGTGTTTGGGTTTACAACCAATGAGAAGGCAGAACAACATACTATAAAAAACCGAACCGACAGGAAGTAGGTCTTTTTTGGCGAAGCTGGGACAGCAGGAGGAAGGGTGAGATTTTAGCTCTGAGCTCTGACCTCTCGGCTTTCTCTTTTACATTGTTTCTGTGTTTCTTATTTAATAAGACGGTTGGTTACATCTATACAGTCTGGTCAGTGAGGTCAGGCTCCCACATAGAGTAAAGTGGTGAAGGAAGGATTAAGTATAAAGGAAAATGGGGTACATTCAGTACATGGATTGGATTCTTTGTGGAGATGTTGGGGAACCACTGAGGATTTTTTTTAGGCAGGAGAGTTATAGGGAATACAACTCTGGGAACAACAAAAGGATTGGGTAGAGTAGTGACACAGGACAGAGGGAAACAATCATATGAGAACTGAAGGATCCAGAAAATAAATTATGAGGGTCTAGGGCATAAACACTAGACAGAGCAATGGTTCTTGTCCAGGAGGGGAAGGAACTAAAATTAGAGATACCATATTGATTTACATCATTCCTAATTTCTTGTCCAGAGTGCCTGCAAGGACAATGGTTGATTTCCTGAATTGCATATGAATGTATATGTCTAATAAGGATTATTGCTTTTTACATTTAGTAAAATTTTGAATGTGGCATAGATAGTATATTTTATCAGAAATTAAAATTGTCTAAATATTATTTAATTAAAATAGAAAGTTCTTCAGTTAAATGTTTGATTTGAATATTGTACTATGAAAAAGCTGATAGCATTTTTCTCTAAGGAAATCATCATTTATCTTTGCAAATGTACTTTATGCATGCATTGACAGAACTCTATACATATAGCCAGTGCTATTTATATGCCCTGGCCATCAAGTAGCTGAAAGATTCAGAAAGTATATTTAAAAAACCTTATAGGTAAATGTAGCAAGTAATAAATCTGTTTAAAAGGTCCAAAAAATGGTAAACTAGCATTTTGACAGGACTAGATCACATAGCCTGTCCAGGGTTTAGAACTTTCTAGAGGAAGGAATACAATGGTTCAGCTTCCTTTCAGTGATTGTAGGTTTAGCACATAAACAATGTGAAGTCCATGTATTAGCTCAGATATCCAGGAAGAGTGCCAGGTATCCAGTGCCTTACAGAGTTTTATTTCAATACTCAGAAAGTTTAGTAGCCCATGAAACTTTAGAAAACCTTGCTTAGACAAACTTTGTGTCTTTTTTTGTTTTTTGATTTTTTTTTGCTTTGTTTTTGTTTTGTTGTATTTTTGAGACAGGGTCTCACTACGAATCTCAGGCTGTTCTGGCACACATTAGGAAGACCAGGCTGGCCTCGAACTCACAGAGATCCACTTGCCTCTGCTTCCTAAGCACTGGGATTACAGGTGCGTGCCACTGCCTTTGAATGGGTCTCTTAATGCTTCTTTTTTTTCACTATGATTTCTTTCTTTTGAGGTCTTATTTATTTAAATTTATTGTACAAAACAATAAATAATCAATACAACATTTTTATGCTTAATGGCAAGGTCAATTCAGCTTTCAAGAGTCTAACTCGAGTAAAATAATAGCTTGCTTAGTCAAAATTATATACATCTGCTCTTTATAGTCATACTTCTGTATTTTCTGACTACATGATTATGTATATTGCATGCATTTGCTGTACTTTGTTAGCTTAATCTATTAAATAGAATAAGCAGTTCCTTTTTTCATGAGATCATTGGGGTAATTATGTGAATTTAGAAAACACTAGAAAAATACCTTGTACACAGTAAGAAATCAAATGTAAAGAGTTTTTTTTTGTTGCTGTTGTTTTGTTTGTTTTGCTAAACAATTTGTGTTATGAATTTCAAGAAAGCAGCCTTTGAATGAAACATCTCCTGAAGGGTGGTTGTTGGTCATCTACCTATCTATTCATCTATACATCTATTATCTACCAGAAGACATGATTAGAACTGGTAAATAAAAAGACAAATAGAAGGAAAGAACAAAATGAAGGGATATAGGACACTGAGCCTGAAAGCAACTGAAATGGCTAATCTTTGTTGCAATTGTTTGGTTGAGAAGCACCTGGCGGATATAACTCTTAGCGTGTGTCCAGGGATATTTTCAGAGAAATTTAACTAAAGGGAAGACTCAAACAAAGTTAGCAGGACCAACTCATAGATTAGGCTTCCAAACTTAGTGAAGAAAGAAAGGGAAAGAAAGAGATTTGGCTAAGAGAGTCCTCATTCCATGCTTTCTGATTGCAGGCTGAATGTTAATATGCCTCTGCACCTCCCCAGTGCTTCCCAAGTCATGGGCCAAAATAAAACTAGCCTGCCTGCCTTCATCCTTTCTTGTTTTTTTCTATCTGTTCTTCCTCCTTTCCTACCTTCAAGTTGCTCTGTCAAGACACAGCAATGAGAGACTCATTACTACTGCCCATAACAGCAGGTGGTATTGTGATATTACAGTGTATTACAGTAATTGTTTTCTCTTTAATGTATTAAAATATATGGACAAATCTCCACAGAGACTGGAGAATTTATAGTAGAATGCAAATTTGATCCCAACTAATGGTTTTATTACAGGTGTTTACATTCAGTATGAAACAATAAATTTTCTTACAATTATAACAAAAAAAGGTTATTGCATGACATTTTTGTCTTATCTAATATATGGGTTTCTTTTCATACCAACAAATTCTTTGGTTCTCTGACACTAATTTGCTGTCCAGCATGGAAATTCAAGTCCAACACCTGCTGCTCAGATTAGCTTGGTGTTCAGAGGTCAAGAATTCAGTCCCACAGAATTGTGTCCACTTCAGACAGTAGATACACAACAGGTATCATAGCTGCTAGCATTTATTTCTTGCCAGTAAAAAAAAAAAATGTGTGGATTTCAAGAACCCCTCTTAAATTTAACAAATTCCTAGATTGGTTTGAGATTCAGGGAAATCCTCTACAAAGGATTGTGGTTTATAATTTAGAACACATGCTAGGAAGAACAAAATGGAAGAGATGCTAAGGCAAAGAATGCAGACTGGGATGTAGAAATCTTGTGGCTTGACTTCACCATTCTAGTATATCTATCATATGTTTGAAAGCTTGGAGATGCTCTGAAACCCACTGTGGAGAAGACACAGGGTCCATTATACAGGCAGTTATGGCTAAGTTATTAGCCATCAGTGGTCTAACTCAAGCTCTATCCTTTCTCCAGTACTTGTTAGTTAGCATCTGACACTGCAGTTTGATACCCTGTAATCATATGTCCTATCTTTCTAGTGATAAGTGTGTCCTAAAGTTATCTAGGTGATTCACCATGAGTCATTTCATCGCCATAAACTGAGGTAGGGTCCACAAGAATTTGTAACTGCTATGAGACTATTTATGTCCTTAAAAGGAATATGTATGTACTACAATGTCTCATGGAGGGTAATTTTAGGGAGCCTCTTAATCAAATCCAAACATCTGTTGGGATAATAACAATTCCTTTGTGTTCTTGTAACACAATGACAGCAGGATGTCACAGAGGATATGGCTAGAGGCAATTATTTTTCTAAAAGGAAAAGTACTACTGAGTAAAAGCAAGGTTATTCTACAAAAGTCATTTATAATGTCTTATTTAATGGTAACTAAATAGGGAAGATGTAGTATAAGACATGACACTAAAAGATACTTTAAAAATCACAATTGATTTATGTTTTCCATCTAAGTTCCTAAACATTCTACAGATGGTCACAATTCTAAAAGACTCTAAAGAAAAGTTATTCTGAGGGAAATTTTAATGATTATACATAGAATATTTCAAGACATTTTTTCCATTGACAAATGAGGGATGGGGTACCTAGCATGAGGTTTAAAACAAACATTTTTCTGTTAGAAAATTAGTGAATAATTTTTTTTACAATTTAGAGATAAATTGGAAAATGAAAACCATTTAAAGCCTCCTTAATTCACCCTCATTTGTAATGCCAAGCCCTTCTCCACTTAAAGGGAGGTTGGATGTTTCGTTCCGCCTCATTGTATAACATAATTTGACTTCCTAGTTAAGTAAAAAGAAAACAAGGTCAGGTTTGTTGAAAAACTAACTACTGACCAAAGGCTAGTGTTAAAGGTGGTGTACCCTGATGATTACAAGTTAAATTTGAGCTAATATTTCCTTTTGTCCTTATAGTTTATGAATGTCTTTCAGAAGTGAGAAAAATGGTCCAAAGAAGGAGGGTCTATTGCCACAGGGAGGGTTTGTGGGCACAAGGAGGGCTTGTGGGCATAGAGAGGGAAGAACAGAATGCTACCCACAATGTTTTCTCTCTGAGCTCTAGATCCTCCAAGTAGTTTGTAAATTTGGTTAATTCAGTATGAAAGTAGAGATCATGCATTATTGATAGCATGACCCTGCAAATGGTCTCCTAAAAAGCCTGATATACCTTTAGAGAAATGGAGACTGGAAACAAATGCTGTTTCTCAGTCTGGGGATGAAAGAGATAATATCAAGTTATACTGTATATTTCTTATACAAGTACAGACTTTCACTGGGGGCCATATAGTCCAATATATCTCAGTATGATATTCCTAGCAAAGGGGGGGGGGGAGCACATGTATACCATAAATGCCGACCTTTTTACTAGCTTGTGGCATTAGTGAATCACTGAACTGTGATGAGGATAGTTGGGCAAGTACATTCTGTTGGAAAAAACGAGACTCCTCAGGAACATATGAGTCACATTTGCATAAGGTTAAGGTTAGCAAACATGAACTCTGGTGTCCTTGGCAGCAATTCAGACTGACCTGGCTTTCTTTGTTGCTGTCAGCTATTAAGTGTGAACACACACTCAGACATATTAATTTACCACCTGTTTTGCAGTTCTTCACTTTGACATGATATTAGCTAAAATTATTCCCCTGCTGAACACCAACAACATTTTTAAAGAACAATTTATTTAGCAACAGGCTTACTAGAGTAAAGATTAGTAAATCTTCCATATGCTTGGAAAGAGGAGATTTTGGCATTCCATCCACATGGTAAATTGGTATAAATTGCCACATAACAGGAAAGTGGAGGCTATTGGAGGTCAGCTGCTATGGTATCTTATGAATATATACTCATTTCGTTATTTGTAAATCTCCTCTATGTAAAAGCCTATTGCAAACTCAAGAGATACTCATGAGGAGGTCCATTGAGAAAACAAAATAAAATTTGAAACCACGGAAATAAACAGACATTTTGGAAAAGGCAACAGATTCTAAAAGCTATAATAAAAAATGATTCCACCGAAAACTTAAAGTGCAACATGATTCTGCTGACATCATGATCAGTTAGCTAATTGAATAACAAATCAAGTTAATGTAACCAAATTATTTCAACAGCTTTGTCACTTTCTCTCATACATCATTGCTTTCTTTCTCTCATTACTTCTATGACCTCATACAGCACACAGCTTCTCAAGACTTCTATTTCAAGTTCAACTGTGAATTCCCTAGAATTTATAAAATAAGTTTAAAGACATCTTCCTCATAAATTTGTAAATGTTCACTGAAGTAAAATATAGAAAGGTACCGATATATAAAATTTAAAGGGCTATAAAATATAGATTTTTAATATTTAAGCAACAGTTCATATCATCTTATAAAGAAAGAATAAAATAATATAGAAAATAGATATTCCTGTTCCAGCCAATAAATTTGACAGTGGACAATACAAGTGGAGGGAGCCTTAGTGGTTTTTTAATTACTACTTTGTGCAAGTCTCCATTCAACGCACACTGGAACTAGGACTCAGTCTTTTTACATTCAGCATTGAAAATTTTGTCTTTTCCAGTACTGTCTGTGTGATGAGGTATGGAATCTGCATCCATAGATGAGGCAACATGAGGATAAACTTGAGAAGTCCTGGATCCCTTGGCACTCAGGTCTCCTTTTATAAAACTTTCCAATGTGTTACCCACTACTAACAAAGATGGATGAAAAACATTCAGAACTTATTCTTGGATTAGTTAATCTCTGTTCATTTGGTTGTCATGTTAAGACGTGAACTATTTTAGGGCTTATCAGATATGAATAATGGGTTGAATTTCTTCATTTTATGGCAACATCAATTTAGGATGAGTTAAGGTTGGAATGGAGCGATGGTTGTGCAGCTTGCTGTTCTTGTGAGACTCCTAACAGCTGCAGTGGTGGCTGTCTCTGACTCTTTTGACTCCTTTTGGGACCCTTTTCATCCTACTGGATTTCTTCATGCAGCCTTGATATGAAGTTATGTCCCTTACTGTAACTACTTATGTCACATTTGGTTGATATTTCTGGGAGGCCTGCTCTCTTCTGAAGGGGAATGGAGGAGGAGTGGATCTGAGGGAGAGGGTAAATAGGCATTAGGTACTAGGAGGAGAAATTGCCATCAGGATGTAATATATGAGAAAAAAATTAATTATTAAAAAAGGAAACCCAGAAAGAAATTTAAAATAATAAAAAGATATAAAATTATAAATACATATTTAAGCATTTTTCTGTTTACATCATTTTTCTTTTGGACTTATTTTTTTGAACTAGTATTTAAAAAACAACAATCCTGGAACCTAAAACCACTGTTGACTTTGTGTGGTATTGAGCAACAATATCACTATCAATTTTCCCTTGTAAAGTTTTTATGAGTAGCAGGGAATCCTTTAAGGATAAAAAATTCACTGAATTAGGTCTAACTTTCATTATGTAGGCATGAAAAGGAATAGGTTTCTATGTTTTTGTTGTTGTTTACCTAAAGACAGATAGGTAGGCAGATAGGCAGACAGATAAAATCTGTATATGTCAAAATGTTACAGGTATTCATTTATTGAATTTTGATTGTTTGTTTTGCTAGGAAGGTTAACTGCACCATCTGTGTTCAGATATTATTCTGCTGGTACATGTGTAATATTGCCTGGTAGTAAGGACAGAACCTTGGTTTTATTTTTTAGAATTGGTGTTCTTTTTTTGTTTTGGTTTGGGTTTTTTTTGTTGTTGTTTTTGTTTTTTTGAGACTGGGTTTCTCTGTGTAACATTTGGTGCCTCTCCTGGATCTCGCTCTGTAGACCAGGCTGGCCTCGAACTCACAGAGATCTGCCCAGCTCTGCCTCCTAAGTGCTGGGATTAAAGGTGTGTGCCACTGCTGCCCAGAGAGAGTTGGTGCTCTTAATGTTGATTTGCTGTATAGTTTTTTCACTTTTATCTATAAAGCTTGTAAGAGGTCATAAAATTTGTTCCTCCATTTCTCTTTTCCAAAATTTTTGATTCTGATTAGAATAATTACAGTAATTTTAAGGAATGGGTTAGCAAAAAATAATTAAAAATTTAGCCTGAGTCAATATAATGACTTATCTGGCTGTTAAAAACAAAACAATATATAGAGAAAAAATAAAATTTTCCCTTGTTTCACTCACCAGCAAAAATTCAAAGATTCAAAACTTACTAATTTACAAGATAAATCTGGAGGATTTCCCTGCAATTATATAACAGTGAAGCATTTATTAATTAATTGATTGATTAATTGAGACACAGTTTCATTTATCTCAGATTAACCTCAAAATTACAATGTAATAAAGAGAATTTGGAAATTGTTAACATGTTCCCTCCACTGTAATACTGCTAAGATGTGAAGCCTGGACTTTTATACACAATTTCTATTGTTCTGGGGATTGAACCCAGGTTTCTTATGAATGTTGCACTTGCAATATAAACTGCAACCACAAACTGAACTATTGCTACATTGCAGTTAAGTTGTGGATATGTAAAATCAGTCCAGGCTACTGTATAAAGACAGACAAGTCATAAAGAACCTCACTAGTGTATATATACACAATACACACACACACACACACACACACACTCACACACACACACAAATATTTTAATTGTTTTCATGTGAGATGACAATACTCCACCCTCTGGCCATATACTGGCTAGCAAAAACCCTAAGGCCAGGCATGAGAAGCCAAATTCACAAGTTGTTAGTCAAAAATTTTAAAAAGACTCCTGAAACATATACTATTGCTGTTGCTCTTCATTGCTTTCCAGAGGTTTAAGGTAAGTCCCTATTATTGAAGATATATACTTCAGATACAGAATCCAGAGGAACTTAGCTGGACCTAACTTGAAAATCTCCACACAGACAATAACATTCTTGGTATCAGAAGGTGCTATAAAAGCCTCAAATGGAGTGACAAAGGCAGTAAGTTATTTTCTACCCAGCAATGATGCTTATTAACTGAAGCAATGACTAGTACGGCACAATATCCCTAAGAGTACAATAATGGCACACATACCTCAGTGGTAACCAATATTCTTCTGACTAGACTTATGGCTAGTTCAGTCAGAGGGAAATCATGTCTGATACTGGAAAGGTAGACACTACTCAGGGTTAGTGAAATCATAGATCTTGGAGAAGAACCTACTGTAGACATTTTCCAAAGTTAACATAATTTCTAACTATACTAAAATATTTATTCTTATACCCACAGATAAGTATAGGTCTCACTCATCATCAAAGAAATGTCTCTTTACAAGAAAGTGAAAACCATAACCAGGAAAATGTAGAGAAAAGTGGCCATGTGATGCTCCATCCCAGCAGACCCATCTGAAACAGAACTCCTGCAACTGAGGAGGCTCAGGGATGATATTGGAAGAAGAGGCAGAAAGATTTAATGAGGACGCAGATAAAAAAAGTTTGCTGTGAGACTTGGTATCTGAGAAATATCAGAAAAAAACTATATCCATGATGTCTCATCAACATGGCTGCCCAAACGAGACCTGATAGACATGTTGGCATGGTAGAGGGATTCTTATGAAGCCTCAAGACTAGACAAAGAACATCAGACAGCAACAGAATGCTTCATATGGGAGAAAGAGTCTTCCCAGGGACTAGATCAGCAATTGGTTATTTAGTGCCAAGTGGTCATCTCTGAAATCACGTATATACAAGTAACGTTGTGTGGATTGAGCATGTGGTATTTATATAGATTTAAGAGTGTAAAACAATTTCAAAAACAAAGTTGCCTTCTGTTCCCCAGATCCAATCCCCCAGTCTCATTATAAGTTCTATAGAAGGACACCTGTGGCAACCTTCACTGCCCCCTCTGTTTCCATTTCTTATGAATCCCACAGATCCTCCTCTTCTAAACTCCCTCCTCTGAAATTGTTGCTTACTCCCAAGCTCCAACTCCAGAAGACAGCCACTGCTATCCAAATGGCTTCTCTTGCCAGGATGTCAAGTACACTTAAAGCAAACCTGTCCTCCTGTTCCTCCACTTTAATCACCAAAGTTTCACTCAAAGCTGAGTAGCAGAAAATCCACTCTAGTGTCCCTTTCATTCCTGACTTTATCCCCAACTGATCATGAAGATCTTATGCCCTAACATTCCTTCCCCAGACTCATCCTATTATCTCAGTCCCAAGCTCCAAAAACAGCAGCCACTGAGCATGCCAGGAAAATAAGTACACAAAATATTTTCTATAAAGCAGCACATAGCCTCTACAATCTCTTAAAGTCCAGGGAAGTAGAAACCAAGGAAGAAGACATTCATTCAACAGAGAAAAAATCATATATCATCAACTCAATTAGCAATCATCAAGATCCCAGATGCCTAGATGTCAATCTAAAAATACAATCAGTAACAGCTAGAACAATGTGTCTCCACTGGAGCCTAGCATCTCTACCCCAGCAGGCATTGAGTATTCCACCATGATTGATTTTCAGGTATAGATCTAAAAATAGCCTGTATAAAGATGATATAGGCTATTAAAGAGGAAATGAATAAATATCTTAATAAAAAAGAAACGATATAAGGAAATGAATAAAATGGTTCAAAATCTGAAGATGAAAGAGAATTGACGAAGAAAACCCAAACTGAAGGAACTCTGGGGATAGAGAAAATTAGAAATTTGAATATGAACTACATAGCCAAGCTTCATCAAGAGAATATAAGAGATGGAAGAGAGAATCTCAAGCATTGGAGATATGATAGAAAAAAATCAATACATAAGTCACAGAAAAATATTGCTTCTGAAAATTTTCTCACACAAAATATCCAGGAAATCTGGGACACCATGAAAAGATCAAATCTAAGAATAATAGGAATATAGGATGGAGCTAAAACTCAGCTCAAAGCCAAGAAAATATTTTCAACAAAACCATAGAATAAAATTTTCCTGATGTAAAGAAGGCTATGCTTATAAAGATACATGAAAAATAGAGAACACTAAGTAGATTGTGCCAGAAAAGAAAGTCCCTTCACCACATAATAATCAAAATAATAGACATACAGAACAAAGAAAAAATATTAAAAGCTGCCAAGGAAAAAGGCCAATTAACATTTGAAGACAGACCTATTATAATTATGCCTCACTTCTCAATGGAGACTCTTACAAACCAGAAGAGCCTAGATAGATGTACTTCTGACTCTAAAAGAACCCAGACTATTATACCTAGCATAACTTTCAGTTACCATGGATGGAGAAAATAAGATATTCCAGGATAAAAGCAAATTTATACAACATATATCTACAAACCTAGCCCCACAGAGGGTAATAGAAGGAAACTACAACATAAACAGGTTAATTACAACTGTGTGAACACAAGGAATAAATGCTACCAAACCACAAAAAGACAAAGAGAAACATACACACAAACCCATGGGCACTACCACCAGCAACAAAAATAAAATAGCAGAAATAAACAGTCATTGATCATTGATGTTTCACAATATCCATTGTCTCAATTCCCCAACAATATGACACAGATAAACAGAAGGGATGAGAAAAAAGGATCCATCCTTCTGTGGCATCTAAGAAACACACTTCAACATCAAGGATAGACATTGGGTAAAAGTGTGTAAAAAGATGTCCCAATCAAATGGACTTCAGAAACAAGCTGGTGTGACATTTTAATGTCCAAAACAATACACTTCAAACAAAAACTAATCAAAATTGATAGGGAAGGGCACCATACACTCATCACAGAAAAAATTCACCAAGATGATATTTCAATTCCTAACATTTATACCCCAAACACAAAGGCACTCATTTTTTGTTAAAGAAACAATACTACAGCTTAGATCACATATTGATCCTCACACAGTGAGAGTGGGAGACTTCAATAGCTCAATTTCAGCAATAAACAGGTCATCTAGAAAAAAAATAAAAAGAGAAATATTGGAGTTATACACCAAAGGTATATAATTGATTTTACAGAACATGTCACTGAAACTCAAAAGAATATATATATTCTTCTATATAACTCATGGAACGTTCTCCATATTGACCAAATAATCAGAGAGAAAACAATCCTCAACAGATACAAAAAATTGAAATAATTCACTGCGTCCTGTCAGACAAGCACAGATTAACGCTGTATATCAGCAACAACATAAACAGCAAAAGTGTTACACACTAATGGAAACTGAACAACTTTCTACTAAATGAAAAATGAGTCAAGAAACAAATAAAAAATTAAAGACTTTCTGGAACTCAATGAAAATGAATATACAATATAACCAAACTTATGGGACACGATGAAAGCAGTGCTAAGAGGAAAGTTCATAGCATTAACTTCCTGCACAAAAAAGTGAGATATCTCATACTAGCAACTTAACTGCTCACCTGGACTCTCTAGAATAAAAAAAGAATTACATCCAAGAGGAGTAGATGATAAGTAATATTCAAACTCATGACTGAAATCAATAAATAGAAACAAAGAGAACAGTAGAAAGAATCAATGAAACAAAGAGTTGGTTCTTTGAGAAAATCATTGAGGTTGACAAACTTATATCTAACCTAATTAAAAGGCAGAAAGATGATATCCAAAAATAACAAAATCAGAAAAAAAGGGACATAACAAGAACAGAAGAAATCCAGACCCTAAGCACATACTTTAAAATACTCCAACAAATTCAAATTCTAAAAGAAATGGATAATTTTCTCAATAGTACCAATTACCAAAGTTAAATCAAGATTAAATAGATAATTTAAATACACTTATAACCATTAATGAAAGAGAAACAGTCATTAAAAGTCTCCCAACCAATAAAGGCCCAGGGAAGGGGGATTTTGGGACAAAATTTGATCAGATTTTGAAAAAAGAGTTAACACCAATTCTCAATTTATTCTGCAAAATAAAAACAGAAGGACCATCCCAACTCATTTTATGAAGCCACACATATCCTGCTACACAATCCACATGATGACCCAGTCTAATTTCCATTATGAACATCAATGCAAAAATACTCAATACAATTCTTGCTAATCCAATCCAAGAACACATCAAATAGATCATCTACAATGATCAAGTAGGCTTCATAAAAGGAATGTAGTTATCATTCAACATACCAAAATCAATAAATGTAATCCTGGATATAAACAAACTTAGTGGAAAAACAAAACAAAACATATAACCTCTCATTAGATGCAGAAAAGGCCTTTCACAAAATCCAACACCCCTTTATGATGAAAGTTCTCGATAGATTAGGGAGACAAAGGACATATATCAACATAAAAAAGGCAGTTTACAAGTGTATAGCCAATATCAACGTAAAATGAAGAGAAAGTCAAAGCAATTTCACAAAAATCAAGAAGAAGAAAAGGTTGTCCACTCTCTGTATAATTATTCAATGCAGTATTTGAAGCCTTAGCTAAAGCAATAAGACAAGTGAAGGAAATTAAAAGGATATAATTTGGAAAGCAGAACTGAGAGTCTCTTTATTTGCAAATGATGTGATAGTATACATAAGTGACCCTAAAAACCCCACTGGGGAACTCCTACAGTGTATCACTTTCAGAAAAGTAGCTGGTTACAATATTAACAAGAGGGCTGGAGAGATGGCTCAGTGGTTAAGA
This sequence comes from Peromyscus leucopus, assembly GCF_004664715.2. Taxonomy (NCBI): domain Eukaryota; kingdom Metazoa; phylum Chordata; class Mammalia; order Rodentia; family Cricetidae; genus Peromyscus; species Peromyscus leucopus. Next base: position 17,501,031 of record NC_051066.1, read on the forward strand.
GCAAGTAAATAAGACTGCTCTTCCAGAGGTCCTGAGTTCAATTCCCAGCAACCACATGGTGGCTCACAACCACCTGTAATGAGATCTGGTGCCCTCTTCTGGCCTGCAGAGACACATGCAGACAGAACACTGTATACATAATAAATAAATAAATCTTTAAAAAAAAAAAAAAACAATATTAACAAGAACCAAAAAACAAACAAACAAACAAAAAACAACAACAGCAACAACAACAACAACAAAAAAACCAACAACAACAGCAACAACAACAACAACAAAAAAACCAGTAACTCTCCTACATATAAATGACATGTGGGATGAGAAATAAATCAGGGGAAAAAAATAACCTTTCATAATACCAAGAAGTAATATAAAATATCTTGGGCTAAACCTAGGCAGACAAGTGAAAGATTTGTAGGATAAAAACTTCAAGTCTTTGAAGAAAAATTTAAAAGATGTCAGAAGATGGAAAGATCATCCATTCTCATGAATTGGTTGGATTAAATTAGTAAAAATGGCCATCCTGCTGAAAGCAATCTATAGATTCAGTGTAAGCCCTATCAAAATGCCAACACCATTCTTCACATATATTGAAAGAACAATTATCAATTTCTAATATTGTATGAATTATGAACAGTTCAAATGATGAAACATTATCAACTTCATATATTGTATCAATTTGGAAAAACAAACAAAAATGATAACCAAGCTACTAAAGTCCACAGACCCAGAGAGACTAGGCATAGAAGAAGGAGAAGCAGGGGCACATGCATCTTCTTTGGGTATGGAAAATAAAACAGATTTTCTGGGTGTACTGGACTGGGTGAGGGCATGAGAACAGCAGGATCAGATGAGAAGGGAGCAGGTAGATGGAACTGGGGGAGGATATGGGGGCTGACAGGTAGACGTGAAAGTCATTTGAGGGGCAGCATATAAACATAATGTAATCGAAGCTTCCTATAATATTTTATGGTGATCCTAATTAAGTGTCCAAATAATGAAGGAAATGGACCCACAACAAACCATCTCTTATCATCAAATGAAGCTTCCAACACCTGGACTATGTTTAATCCAATTGAGTTTTTGGCCAAAAGGGTCCCATGGAAAACGCCAAACACCCAGGCTGTTGCCAAAACAATAGGCTGTTCTCCACAAACAGAGAGCAAGACCTCAAACACCAACACTACCACAAAACCTTTGATTTTCAATCTTTCCAGCCTTGAAATTATGCTAGGGCAATGGTGGAACAGAATGTGCGGAGGTAAGCAACAGATGTTTGTTTTGACTTAAGGCCCACTCTGTGATATGGAACCCATATCCAACACTGCTTGGGTAGCCAAGAACCAGGGACTAGACAGCTCAGAGTCATATGGTAAAACCAAATACTAAAAAACTCACAGAGACTGAAGCAGCATACACAGGGCCTACAGAGTTCTATACCAGATCCTCTGCATACAAACTGTATCTTTCAGTTTAGTGTTTTTATGGGACTCCTAAAAGTAAATGAGTAGGTCTCTTATTCTTGTGCTTTCTCTTTGGACTCTCACTGTTGACATCTCTTGTCCAACTTTGATACAATGGTTTTTGTTTTTTCTTATTATATTTATATTCTTACACTTTCTTATTATCTCTTAGAAGCTTGTTCTGTTCTAATGAGAGACAGAACGGCAGTGGACATGGATGGAAGAGGAGGTAGGGAGGAACTGGAAGGAGAGAGGGAGAGGAATCCCCACTCAGAGTATATTTTAAGAGAATAGAATTGATGTTTAGTAATTGAGAAAAAAAATTTCAGAGGTTCTGGAAAGTACTAATCCAGGCATTACATTGTAATAATAAAATACAAACATACACACACACACACACACACACACACACACACACACACACACACACACACAAACTCATAACAGTTTGACAGCATGCACCAGACCTGCACAAGCTCAAGCCAGAGTAAAAACAAAAATGGAGAAAGGATTTCCCCCACCAGTAGCGCAGACACGGACAAACAATCAATCAATGGGACCTCTTGAAACTGAGAAGCTTTTGTAGAGCAAAGGACACGGTCAACAAGGCAAAGCGACAGCCTACAGAATGGGAAAAGATCTTCACCAACCCCACATGTGACAGAGGACTGATATCCAGAATAAATAAGGAACTCAAGAAATTAGACATCAAAACGACCAACAGTCCAATTGAGAAATGGGCTTTAGAATTAAACAGAGAATTCTCAACAGAGGAAACCCAAATGGCTGAAAGACATTTAAGGAATTGCTCAACATCCCTAATCATCAGGGAAATGCAAATCAAAACAACTCTGAGATACCACCTTACGCCTGTCAGAGTGGCTAAGATCAAAAACACCGAAGACACTTTATGCTGGAGAGGATGTGGAACTAGGGGAACTCTCCTCCACTGCTGGTGGGAATGCAAGCTTGTACAACCACTTTGGAAATCAATATGGTGCTTTCTTAAAAAATTGGGCATCAATCTCCCCCAAGATCCAGCTATACCTCTCCTGGGCATATACCCAAGAAATGCTCAATCATACCACAAGAGCACTTGCTCAGCTATGTTCATATCAGCATTGTTTGTAATAGCCAAAACCTGGAAACAACCTAGATGCCCTTCAACTGAAGAATGGATAAATACATTGTGGCACATATACACAATGGAATACTACTCAGCAGAGAAAAACAATGACATCATGAGGTTTGCAGGCAAATGGATGGATCTAGAAAAAATCATCCTGAGTGAGGTAACCCAGACTCAGAAAGACAAATATGGTATGTACTCACTCATAGGAAAATGCTAGATGTGGAACAAGGATGACTGGACTGCTACTCACATCACCAGTGAGGCTACCTGGAAAATGGGACCCCAAAAAAAGACACGGAGAATGGACGAGATCTACATGAACAGCCTGGTCATGAGTGGGAACAATGAAGGGCGACGGTCGAGGGAAAGAGAGTGGGAGATCCTAGCTGAATCAAGAAAAGAGAGGGAGAACAAGGAATAGGAGACCATGGTAAATGAAGGCCACATGAGAAGGTGAGAAGGGGAGGAAGCAGAGAGCTAGGGAGGCCCATGGAGATCCACAAAGATACCCCCACAAAAGACTGCTGGCAATGGTCGAGAGACGGCAGGAACTGACCTACTCTGGTGATGGGATGGCCAGACACCCAGATAGTGGTGCCATAAACCCCATCCAAGGACTGAGGAATCTGAATGCAGACATCCATGACTGGGCCCCTGGTGGAGCACTGGGAGTCTAATTAGTGAGAAAGAAGAGGGTTTATATGAGCGAGAATTGTTGAAGCCAAGGTTGGATAAAGCACCGGGACAAATAACCAAATGAATGGAAGCACAGGATCTATGAACCAAAGGCTGAGGAGCCCCAACTGGATCAGGCCCCCTGAATGGGTGAGACAGTCATTTGGCTTGATCTGTTTGGGAGGCAGCTGTGCATTGGTGCCGGGTCCTGGGCTCGTTGCATTAGTTGGCTGTTTGAATCCTGGGACTTATGCAGGGACACTTGGCTCAGTCTGGGAGGGGGGAATGGACCTGCCTGGACTGAGTCTACCAGGTCGACCCCGGTCCTCGGGGAGACCTTGATCTGGAGGAGGTGGGAATGGGGGGTGGGCTGGGGGAGGGGGGGTCGAGAGGGGGAGAACAGGGGAATCTGTGGCTATTATGTTGAACTGAATGGTGTTGTAAAATAATAAAAATAAATAAATAAAAAAAAAGAATTATCAAAGATACTCCAACCAAAAAAAAAAAAAAAAAAACAAATGGAGAAAGGATGTAGGTACAAAGTCCCACCCCTAGCTGAAGACCTACTGGCAACTAAAAGCTTTTGGGAACAAGTACAGTCAGTTTTTATTAAGGGTGTAGCTCCTAGTTGATTTACCATACTCTAACAGAAGGTCACATATCATTTACTTTGAGTTAATGTACATAAAAATGTCAAAAGGGATGGTGTATAATTGGTTGGGTAAGTAAGGGAGAGTGGATCTGTAAGTGTTTGTGAAATGAGATTGGGTATATTCAAAACACATGATTGCAATTCTCAAAGAACTCATAAAATAATAACTATAATGTAACCTTTTAGATTACCCCCTTACTGCAGATGTCATACATTAATTCCTTGGATTCCATTAATAAGGACGGTATTTATTTATTTTTTATCAAAGTGGCATTTTAAATCAAATACTTTGAATACAATATATATTGACTTCACATTATGTGAAAATGAATGAGCAGTTTTATATCTGTTCTTAAGTATTGGAAATTAAGTGAAGTATAAATGGAAAAATGTGGATAGTATATCAGAAAAACAGTAGAGAGGAAGTTGGGACAATGAAGTTGCTGTTTTACCCATTTCCAAATTGAAATTCAACTTAACCAGGCATGCTTTTCTAAAGCTACCCTGCACATTTCTAGTCTGCTCAGACCCCAAGAATGTGAGAGAGATAAGCAGGTACCTGCTTTTGAAAGTTGGTCTATTTTGTCACTGAATTATTAAAAATTAGGATAGAAAACAAAGCGTGTGTATCATCTGGGTCAGCCTGACCTACCTTAAAAATCTGGGTTTTTGGCTAGCATGGAAAATTTATCTTTCTACTTGAAATTATTATAGACATTGTTGCTACATTATTCTTACAATAACAGACAAAATACTCTTCAAGATCAAACTTGACTGCTCTCTGAAGGTCAATTTGACACAGCATGCACTAGAAAATAATAACTTAATGATATATTAAATCTTGAGCTTTCCATATTTTATAGGTAAATATTGTTTTAAAAATGCCTGCATTCATTTGTAGTAAATGAGGTTTGGTTTTACAATCAATTGAAGAAAGTTTACTGAAGATTCCAGCTACTAAATTTGTCAAAACAGATATACATTTAACTTTTTGCATGTCTAGTTAGGGACTGTAAATATTTTATTATCAAATTGCTTTGCTTTAAACTTCTGCATTTTCTTTATCTAATCATTTAAAAATCATCTTCAATAAAAGAAAGCAGTAATGACATTCTTCTTCATATTATGCCTTTCATAATGTGTTAATGTTTTAATGCCCTATAACATGAGTGGTCTGGTACAAACCATGGTGATGTTTCTATTAAAGAAAAAGTGACTTTTGGAAAAGTGTTCACTAATTGAACCCATTAAATACTATCATCATCATAAATAACTGAACTAAATTCAGTTTATGGGTTCCTAGCATTCTCTAGAAAAATAATTTCTAAAATATATTTTCATGGTAGGCTGTAGAATATTCTATCAACACTCACTTAGAAAACTAATAGGTGGGGGTTGGGTATTTAGCTCAGTGGTAGAGTGCTTGCCTAGCAAGTGCAAGGCCCTGGGTTTGATCCTCAGCTCAGGAAAAAAAAACAAAGAAAATTAATAGGTGATAACAGAAATAAATTGAATACTAGAAATTTACCCTTCTTTTCCCTGTCTCTACCTAAAGACTAAAAGTGTGATGCCAGACTTTTTGCCTCTCCTTTGCTCAGCTATTGACCACTTATATTTTCATATTTTGCCAAACACAATTTTCATCATGAGAAGTTTTAACTATGGGTAAATAAGTTCATTTGTGGTAAGACAACTTTTTATGTATCTTTTTAATCTTATTTTTTGCATAATATAAACATGCTAATTACAAATAAAAAATAAGAAAGGCACTGAAACTACTCATGGCTGGAGAGATGTTCGGTGATTAAGAGCACGTTTGCTGCTCTTCCAGAAGTTCTGTGTTCAGGTTCCAGTACCCACATGGTAGCTCAGAACCATCTGTAACTCCAGTCTCAAAGGATCTGATCACCTCTTCTGGCCTCTATAGGCACTCCCTGCATGTGATTTCTTGACATATATTCAGGCAAACACTCATATACATACGTAAAATAAAAATAGATGAAAACTACAGACATAAAATTTAATAAAGACAAAAACAACCTCCTTTCTACGAATTACTTTAGCTGTTTTAATGATGATGTAGAAAAGGAGAATTAAGAGTAGGAATAAAACACTATTATAGTCGTAAGCTTCAGGTCAGATGAAATAAAAGAAAATGTGAACTATAAATCTTGCCAAAAGCAAGAAAAATATGGTTGGTAATGCAACTGAAAATACTGATGAACTTTCAATCCTTGATTCTAAACAACAAAACAAAAATCCTACCAGTAATTCTCTGAAAATACATGTTATAATTTTTTACAAACCTTATCATCTAAAATGATTTTGCTAGTCACAGATCTCTGCTTGTTATTTTTATGCTTTACCTAAGCATAATACTTCAAGTAGGTAACTATTCTGTTTCATTGCCAATCTACTTATATATTTATAAGCACATGTTTCAAGCCAACAGTTTATTGTTCCTTACAATTCTGTCACCTAAATCAATGATTTCCATTGTTGTTAGTAATTGATTTATGCATATGGCACAGAGAAGAGTTTTGGTGGTCAGTTTTCTTAAAATTGAAATATACAGACAAGACACTTTTGGAGTGCCAACTTCTAGGCACAAAATTTAATCTTTGTAGTTAGCATCATGCTTGATCAGACTTCATGACTAAATAAGTAACATGGACATATTCAGCAATAATTTTGGAGAATTGTGGTATGGCTTTATTTTTTTGTGGATCTTTCCTTTGATGAGTATGAAGTATTCTTCCCTATCTCTTTTGATTAGTTTGGGTTTGAATTCTTTTTTTGTTCAATTTTAGAATGGGTTTATAAGGTGGCCTCTTAGGTCTATTTGCTTGGAAAATCTTTTTCCAACTTTTTATTCTGAGGTCATGTCTACTTTGATCTGGGTTAGTTCCAAACTAGGGAAATTCTGGAAATGAAAAAAAATCTGGAAATTTGAACAGGAACTACAGAGGCAAGCTTCACTAACATAATACAGGGGATGGAAGATATGATAAGAAAATAGATTTATTAACAAAAAATGCTAAATCTGAAAATTTCCTCACATAAATCATCTGTAACATTTGGGACATTAGGGAACACCAAACCAAAAAATAAGAATAAAGGAATATGAAGAATCCCACCTCAAAGTCCCAGAAAATGTTTTCAACAAAATCATAGAATAATTTTTTCTTTCTAATTTAAAGTCATGCCTATACAAGAAGTAGGTGGCACACACCTTAATCTCAGCACTCGGGAGGCAGACACAGGTGGATGTCTGAGTGAGAGTCCAGCTTGGTCTACAGAGCAAGTTCTAGGACAGCCAACTACACAGAGAAACCAACCCCTCAAAAAATAAAAAAGAATAAAGAATACCAAATATATTGGAACAGAAAAGAAAGTTCTTGATGCATAATAATCAAAACATTAAATGTGCAAGAAAAAAAGAAAGAATATTAATAACTGCCAGGAAAAAAATGACCAAGTAATATATAAAGGCAAAAGAGATTCCAGAGAAAAAGAACAAGTAACATATAAAGACAGATCTATGAAAATCATTTGTGAATTCTCAGAGCAGTTTCTAAAAGCCAGAAGGTCCTGAACAGATGTGTTGCTAAGATACCACAAATACCAGCCCAGAGTACTATATCTAACAAAACTTTTAATCACATAAAAGGGGAAAGTAATATATTCCATGATAAAGTCAAACATAAATAATATCTAGCCACAAATCCAGTCCTACAGAGGGTACTTAAAGAAAATCTCCAACCTTGTGAGGTTAATGACAACCATGAAAACACTGGTAATAAATAATTTCAGAACACCAAAATTAAAAAAAGAAAACACACACACACACACACACACACACACACACACACACACACACAAACCACCATCATACCACCATGATTGATCACCACCACCACCACCAAAATAACAGGAATGAATAGTGATTTGTTATTGATATCTTTTAATATCAGTGATCTTAATTAAATAATAAGATGATACAGATTAACAGAATGGATGAAAAATAAGACCCATTCTTTTTTGCATCCAATAAGTACTCTTGACCATCAAAGATAGACAAAACCTCATGGTGAAGGGTTGAAAAAAGATATTTCAAGCAAATGGACTTAAGAAACAAGATGGTAAAACCATTTTAATACCAAATAAAATATACTTCAAACCAAAACTAACTAAAAGAGACAGGAAAAGACAGGACACACTCATAAACAAAAATCCACCAAGATGAAATTTCAATTCTTAACATCTTTTCCACAATTCCAAGGTCACCTACATTTGTAAAAGAAACACTGCTTCAGCTTAAATCACATATAGATCCTTACACATCCATAGTGGGAGAAATTAATACCTGACTTTCACCAATAAACCTGCCAACTAGACAAAATATAACCAGAGAATACTGGAGCTATCATATATGAAAAATCAGATGAACCTATCATATATTTCACTCAAACACTAAAAAATAACCTTCTTTTTTTCATCTCAAGGAACTTTCTCCAAAATTGACCACATACTCAGACAAAAAGCAAGTCTTGATAGTTACAAGAAAATTTAGATAACTCCATGCATCCTATCAGATCACTATGGATTAATGCTGGATGTTAACATTAAAAGAAAGAACATAATGCTTATAAACACATGGAAACTTAACAACTGCCTATTGACTGAAAATTGTGGTAAAGACAGAAAGATAGAATGATATTAAAGATTTCTAGAATAAATAGAAATGAATATAAATGATACCAAACTTAAATGACATATGAAACCAGTTCTAAAAGACAAATTCATAGCATTCAGTGCCAACAAAAGATGACAGATCTCATACTAGCAACTTAATAGCAAATCAGAAAGTTCTAGAAAAAAATCACATCAAAAGGAAAACAGAAGAAGTAATCAAACTCAGGGCTTGCATCAATAAAATAGAAAAAAAGAGAGCAATACAATGTATCAATAAAATAAAGATTTGTTTTTTTGGAAAAAATCTAACAAGTCTGACAAATCCTTATACCAATTAAATAAAAGGCAGAGATAATATCCAAAAAACAAAATTAGAATAGAAAAAGTGGACTAAAAACAGACATCGAAGAAATCCAGAGAATTCTGAGGCCATAATTTTAAAACCTGTACTCCACCATATTCAAAAATCTAAAGTAAATTAATACGTTTCTCAATAATACTACTAACCAAAGTTAAGTCAAGATCAGATGAGTAATTTAAATAGACTTATAACCCCTAGAGAAATAGAAACATTCATTAAAAGTCTCACAGCACCCCCTCCAATAAAAGACAAGGGATAGATTGCTTTATCACAGAATTCTACAAGACTCTGAACAAAGAGTTAATGTAAATATTTTGGAAATTGTTGCACAAAAACAAACAGAAAGAACATTGCCCAATTCATTTTGTTAGGCAAAAGTCACCCTGATACCAAAACCACATAGAATTAACACAGAAAGAGAATTACAGTCCAATTTCTCTCATAAATATTGATGCAAAATACTGAATAAAATACTTGCAAACATAATCCAAGAACACTTCAAAACGTCGGTCACCATAATCAAGTAGGCTTCATCCCAGGGATGCAGGGATGGTTCAATATATGAAAATCAGAAAATGTAATGCACTGTATAAACAACATGAAAGAAAAAAATGCATCATATTCTCATTAGATGCAGAAAAGACCTTTGACAAAATCCAACATCCTTTCATGATAAGAATCCTGGAGAGCTAAGGGGTACAAGGGACAAACATCAACATACTAAGGCAGTTCACATCAAGCCTATAACCAACATCAACTTAAATGGAGAGAAAGTCAGAGCAATTCAACAAAAATCAGGAAGGTAAGGTTGTCCACTCTCTCTGCACATATATTAAATATAATACTTGAAGTCTTAGCTAGAGAAATAAGACATCTGAAGGAGATCAAGGGGATGTAAATTGGAAAGACAGAACTCAAAGTTTCTTTATTTGCAGATGATATAACACTATACATTATTGACCCTAAAAAGTCTACTGGGGAGCTCCAACAGGTGATAAAAAACTTTCAGCCAGTAGCTATATACAAAATTAACTCAAAGAAATCAGTAACCCTCTTACATGTAAATTATTAATGGACTAAGAAAGAAGTAAGGGAAACAGCACCTTTCACAATAGCAATAAATAATATGAAATGTCTTGGGGTAAATCTAATCAAGCAAGTAAAAGACATAATAAAATCTTCATGTCTTTGAAGAAAGAAAGTAAAAAATATATCAAAAGATGCAAAGATCACCCATTCTTATGCATTGGTAGGATTAACTTAGTAAAAGTGCCCATCCTACTAAAAGCAATCTACAAATTCAGTGCAATCAGCATCAAAATTCCAATACAATTCTTCACATATATAAAAGGATAAGTATCAACATCAAATGGAAAAACAAAACATAACAGGGTAACTAAAATAACCCTGAACAATAAAAATCTGTGAGAAATCTTATTGTAACTGATCTCCAGCTATACTATAAAGCTGTAGTAATAACAATGTCATGATCTTAGCATAAAAGCAGATACATTGATTATTGGAATTGAATTTAAGACCCAGTCATAAAAAAAAAAACCAAAGTAACCATAAAACAAAACAAGACAACCCCCCACCATACACACACACACATACACCTATGAATACTAGATTAAACAGAGAGCATCTTCAACAAATGGTGCTGGTCAGATGGCTGCATGTAGAGGAATCAAAATTGATCTATACTTATCTCCTTACACAAAACTCAAATCCAAGTGGATTTGTAGCTGGAGAATTTCTCTCCAGCTCCCACTAAGTCCCGCCAGTCCCAGAGCCCACTTATAAAATGAACATATAGACTCTCATGCTATTTAAACTGTATGGTCATGGCAGGCTTCTTGCTAACTGTTCTTATATCTTAAATTAACCCATTTCTATAAATCTATACCTTGCCACATGGCTCGTGGTCTACCGGCATCTTCACATGCTGCTTGTCATGGCGGCAGCTGGCAGTGTCTCCTTGACTCAGCCTTCCACTTCCCAGAATTCTCCTCTCTCCTTGTCCCACCTACTTCTTGCCTGGCCAATGGCCAATCAGTGTTTTATTTATACAGAACGATATCCACAGCAGATCAAAGACCTCAAAATAAAACCAGTACACTGAACCAGATAGAAGAGAAAGTGGGTGACACCCTTTGGTGTCCTGTGAACATATTGGCACAGGAAAAGACTTTCTGATCAGAACACTAATATCAACAATTAATAAATGGGACTTCATCAAAATGAAAAGTTTCTACAGGAGAAAGGAAACCATCATTTGGACAAAGCACAGCCCACAAAATGGTAAAAGATTTTCAACAACTTACCTCTAACAGAGAACTAATATTCAACATATGTAAAAAGAATTCAAGAATCCTGATATCAAAAAACAAATATTTTTTATTTGTTTTATATTACAAATGAGTTACAGATTTAAACAGTATTCTCAATAGAAGAAACTCAAATGGCTAAGAAAAAATGTTTAATATCCTTAGTCATTAGGGATATAAAAACTCAAAACTACTTTGAGATTCTATCTTATACCTGTCAGAATAATTAAGATTAAGAATATAAATGAAATCCCATGCTGTCAAAGAAGTGCAGAAAGAAAACACTCCTCAATATCTAGTGGGAATGCAAACTAATACATCCACTCTGAAAATTAGTATGGTGGTTTCTCAGATAGATGTGAATTAATCTACTTCAAGATCAAACTGTTCCACTCTTGAACATATAACCAAAGGTCACTCCATCTTATCACTGAAATATTTGCTCAACTATGTGGCTGGAGTTATCTCCATTTCCTCCCAGGCCCACAGCTACTCAGACTCAAATAAACATAGATGCTTATGTTATTTAAACTGTTTGGCCTAATGGCTCGGGCTTCTTGCTATCTAGTTCTTACATCTTAAATTAACCCATTTCTGTAAATCTATAAGTTACAACGTGGCTTGTGGCTTACCGGCACTTTACATCTTACTTCTCATGGTGGTGGCTAGCAGCGTCTCCTCATTCAGCCTTCCAATTCCCAGAATTCTCCTCTCTCTTTGTCCCACCTATACTTCCTGCCTGGCTACTGGCCAATCATTACTTTATTTATCAATCAATTATAGCAACACATTTTCACAGCATACAGATATCCACGGCACAACTATGTTCATTGCTGTTCTATTCATAATACCCATAAATTGGAAACAACAATAGAAAAAAATGGATACAGAAAATGGGGTATATTTATACAATGGAGTATTACTCAGCTGTTAAAAATGACATTATTAAATTCTCAGGCAAATGGTTGGAAATGGAAAAAATTATCCTGAGTAAGGTAGCCGAGACCCACTAATATAAATATGGCATGTATTCACTTATAAGTGGATAATAGCCATTAAATAAATGAAAACCAAGCTTTAATTTATAGGCCCATGGAGGTTAGGTTAGAGGAAGGAAGTGCATAGTCAATTTTATGATATGAGTTATCATAAGTGGGGTTATAAATGAGGAACTGAATTCTGTGTTAGTTCTTGTGAATTGGTGCATAATTTGGAATTTAGACTCAGCCCTATGAGAAACTGTTGAGACATTTGGAAAAGGTAAAAATAAAACTAGATTCTTGCCTCATATAACTATAAAAACAGATTACAAATTAAAATAAAAATATTAAATAAAATTTAAAATAGAAATAAATTTAAGCTATTTATATTTAAAAATCATTTGAATAATATATAATTTATATCTGGGAATAGTATTTCTTCTTAAAAGTTTAAGATTTGTGTGAGATTTATTTAGTTATTTTAATAAATTCTATTGATTTGATAACACTAATATCTCAGAAAGATGCACATGGTTCATAAAACTGGAGAAATGCCAAATTTCCTCATTGTAAGACACCAAAGAATGTCTTTAAAGTATGCTGTTGTTTCAGGCCATAGTCACTGCAGCCTCAGGTAGAAAGGGTTTTATATCTAGAGCCATTTAACCATGAATGAACAAGGAATTCCCTTTATGATTTCAAGGCACATTATTTTAAGATTGTGGCAGGAGAATAATAAAGTAGCCTGAAATTAGATCGATTTATAGTCCAGACATGAGACAAAGACATGTTCATTTAGGGAGGATGTGTGAAGTAACAATCTGTGTACCAAATGTCTGTGCAGCTAAAAAGACCTCTTCATCTTAATTAACTTCATATCTTTCAAAATATTACCAAGTATTTGTTGTCTGGTTGAAAGAAAAGTAAGAAATATTGATTAGTTTAACATTTATCAAATATGAATAAATTTAACATTTATTAAATATGAATGCCATTTAAATAGATTGTGAATTATTCTTATCTAACTAGTTAGTAAGATAAAGTATCACTGAAAAACTCAAAATAAAATGATTAACTCTCCACTAAGTATTTCACTCTCAATTGATATTGGTTTCTAGCAAGGCATTTGCTGCATGGTAATTTTTCCACTGTTTTAGAAGAATTGCATCTACCCCTGGAGTTTGCCCCACAAAAGAAAATTTAAAAGATAATAAAACCAAACCAAACTAATCTAAAACAAGGAAACAAAAATGAAAGAAAAACAAAAACCCCTCCAAACCCAAAAGAAAAAGAAGAGCAAAACAAACAAATAAACAAACAAAACTCCTCTTCACTCTTTCATCTTTCCTTCCTCTCTAACATCTCCTCATTTATCCTAGAGGTATTGGGGGTACCGTGAATCACACAATATAACTTTTTGTCCAGTCAGCTTTATTTGCAAATGTTCATTGCAATGAAACACTGGTCTGACTCAAGGCCTCTAGTTTCTGGTACACCATCATTACTGGATCCTCATTGAAACTCCTCTCAGATATCTTGTGGCTGCCCTGAGTCATAGAGATCCTTCATGAATTCTGGAAGATCTTAGATGGGGTTGATGTTAGGGTGGACCAACCCAAAGCCTGTTTGTGGGCTTGGGTGGTAGTAGAGCTGGTTAGTCCAGATCACTATGGTCATCACTCTCAGATGAGAAACAGAGCCAGCTCCCCTACTTCCATGCCATCAGGATCAGCTCTCCCTTGTATGAGGTGAGGGGTGGCTCCATCTCTCCCAAGTGTGTGGGCCAGGTCTCCCATGAGGGTTAGGGTCAATTCTCTTGATGCAATGTCCATCAAGGACAGGGCCAGCTATTCCAGGGCTGGAAAACAGTGGATCAGGCTCAGCATTGCCTTCCAATTTTATCATGTATCACTTAGTGGGCCATCTCAGAAATCAAACGGATCCCAGCTGCAGCAGGACCATAGCCCCAGACATAGCCCTTGACAGCAACTTAGGCACAGATGACATCCTGGTTCCAGGTGGAAGCACCTGCCACTCAGATCAGAATGGCTCTGATATTGGCACTCCCAGGGACACCAACAAGGCCACAGATTGTGGCCTCAACCCTGAGATTCTGTGTAACCTTTGGTGGCAACAGGCACCTTGGACTTCAACACAGACCTTGACTGCAGTAGTACCACAGACCCAGACGTGGTCCTCAGAGCTGTTGGGTCTGGATGTCACCATTGCCCCAGGTGGCAGTGCAGGCCATTCAGATGGTCCTAGGATACTAACATGGCACCAGATCTTGGACATTCACATACTAACAGAAAACTCAGACATCAGTACAGACCTTGCTGCAGTAGGGCCACTGACCCAGACAGGCCTTCAACAGTAGCCCTGACCCAGATACCATGAAAGCATCAGGTAGCAGTAAAGTCCACTCAGATATGTATGGCCCCAGCTGACGCATAGCCCCCAGTCTCCAACAAGGATACACATGTCTGCCCAGCCTCTAGGAATCCACATGACTCTTGTGGCAAAAGGAGTCAGGGATATCAACAGTGACTGTGGATGCAGTAGGACCATGGGCCCAGCCCTGGCCAGTATTTCACTATGGCATTGGATAACAACACTAATCACTTAGATCTGTGGGACCCCCAGATGCAGTATGGCCCTGGGCCAACAACATGGTTCTCAAGATCTGGGTTGGTGGTAAGACATCTATATTCTTTTTATTTTTTTAATTAATTAATTTATTTTTTACATTCTTTTATTTTTTATTTTATAATTTAATTTAATTTTACATATTGGCCATGGATTCCCCTGTCCTCCCTTCTTCCGTCGCCTCCCCCACTCCCCCCAACCCACCCCCATTCCCATCTCCTCCAGGGCAAGGACTCCACTGGGGAATCAGCTCACCCTGGTATATTCAGTCCAGGCAGGTCCAGTCCCCTCCTCCCTTCACCCAGGCTGAGCAAAGTGTCCCTGCATAGGCCCCAGGCTCCAAACAGCCAGCTCATGCACTAAGGACAGGTCCCTGCCCCACTGCCTGGGGGCCTCCCTAACAGTTCAAGCTAATCAACTGTCTCACTTATCAGAGGGCCTGATCCAGTTGGGGGCTCCTCAGCTATTGGTTCATAGTTCATGTATTTCCACTAGTTTGGCTATTTGTCCCTGTGCTTTTTCTAATCTTGGTCTCAACAATTCTCGCTCATACAATCCCTCCTCTTTCTCGCCAATTGGACTCCTGGAGCTCCACCTGCAGCCTGGCTGTGGATCTCTGCATCAGTCATTGGATGAGAGTTCTATCGCAACAGTTAGGGTGTTTGGCCATCTGATCACCAGAGTAGGTCAGTTCAGGCTTTCTCTTGACCATTGCCAGTAGTCTATTGTGGAGGTATCTTTGTGGATTTCTGGGGACTTCTCTATCACTTTGCTTCTTCCTATTCCCATGGGATCTTCATTTATCATGGTCTCTCTTTCCTTGTTCTCCCTCTCTGTTCTTGATCCATCTGGGATCTCCCGCTCCCCTAATCCCTCTTTCCCTCGACCCTTGCTCTTCATTACCCCCGACCCCTCACGTTCAGTTTATTCTTAAAACTATTTGCTGTCACTGGGAATCCCCACTCTAACACTAGAAGATTGAAGAATAAGTGTAAATAATCTGATTAGTAGACAATGGACTTGAGTAAATAGGAAGGGCGCTCTACTAGAGAAGGGAAATTTTGCTCAGATATCAGAATTTCATTAACTAACTGAATACTCTTAAAACATTTATGTTACTTAATTTCATTAAATGATAAATAGTGACTTTAGATGAAGTGATTATTTTCAATTTTGAATTAAGTTTTGGTAACTTTATACATCAGTGTAACTTGTTTTGATCATATACACTCCTTTCCAACTCCTCCTAGTTGCTGTCTTCACATCTACATCTCAACTTAATCTTCTTATTCTGCCATTATACAATTTTTGTTCCTCTTCATGGAGAGCCAGGCTACCCAAGACATTTTCAGAGGCCTAATAAAAAGACAAAGGGAAAAGTGACAGTTTACTGATCACATTAAAAAAGTCATTTTTAGCTCACAGACTTCAACAAGGCCACAGCTATCTGCCCAGCTCCCAGGAATCCACACAGCTCTTGTTGCAACTGGAGCCAGGGATATCAACAATGACCCTGGATGCAGTAGGACCATGGTACTAGCTCTGGCTGGTAAGTTACCTTGGCACTGGATAACAATATATGTCACCTAGGTCTGTAGGACCCCAGATGCAGAATGGCCCTTGGGCACCAACACTGTCTCCAAGACCATGTTGTCTTGGTCTGATGTTCTGTGGATTCTAAGTAATAATAAGATGATAAATAAAATATAAAAATTTAAAAATGTAATACAAACAAACAACAGCACAAAAAAAGTCTCCACCTGGCCTCTACTTACCACTTCCTGTCAGCTAGTTGCTGACTCAGACTCCTGACCACAGATGAATTTTATTTAATCAAACACATCTTTGCATCATTAAACAAATGTTCCAGAGCATAAACAAAAGTAACACACCTTAATATAATATTCTATAACAAGTGGAATGGGACTAAAATTGAATCAGATATTGGATGGTAACTCTCACAGCTTTGTGATTGACATTGTTGCCATACCATATCTTGCAGACCAGACACCACAGTAAATAAAAGAGTTTATATATGTCCTGGTGTTTATGTTTCTCTTTTGGAAGACTTCTGAAAACCTTACTGTACCAAAGACACTAGAACATAGTCATAAAGTCTCTATGCAGGGACCAGCTTGACTTCTCTATTTTCAATGAGTTGTGTAGGTGTTTTCTTAAGAACTGGAACTTTGTTCTCAGTTTGGAAAAAACAAAAACAAAAACAAAAACTATTGTCTTGGCAAGAGTTTGGGTTGTCTGGGGTTTTCCATGGGGCTTCTTTGGCAACAGCTCAATTAGATGTAACCAAAACTTGTTATTGGAAGCTTCGCTTGGTGACAAAAAATGACCAGTTGGTACCCTGTCTCCCTTATTTTTCTTCATTTCTTTAAGATCACCTTCAGATATGTATTTCCCTTAAGAAAATTCTACTGTGTTAAGTTTCAATAGTATTCCTGAAATGTCCCATAATAGTAGCTGACTCTCTCTGTATTTCTCTTGACCCCTGTTTCCCCCCTTTTACCACTTGATTCTCTTACTCCTTTCTTACACCCCCACCATCTATCAATCAAATTTCTCAGCCATTTGAGTATCCTCAAATGTCTTCATAAATAAACTATTTTTAAAAAATTATATGTTTTCTTGGCATCTACTTTTTTTAGTTCTTTTTATATTTTTGATGTTAGCCTTCTATTGGAAGTGGAGTTCCTTAAATATATATATATTCCCATTCCGTAGGCTGTGACTTTGTCTGAAAAAGCATGTTCTTTGCCATGCAGATGCTTCTTAGTATCATAAGGTTCTCTGTATTAATTGTTGACCTTAGAACCTGTGCTAATAGTTCTCTATTCAGAATTTTTTCCTATGCAATAAGTTCAAGGCCATTCCCTACTTTCGCTTCTATCAGGGTCAATGAATCTCCTTTTAAATTGAAGTCTCTATTCTATTTGAAGTTGAGTTTTGTTCATGGTGATAAGCATATATCTATTTGCATTCTTCTATATGCAGACTTATAGTTTGATAAACACCGTCTGTTGAAGATGCTGTCTTTTTCCAAGTGTGTATTTCTGGCTATATTATAAAAAAAGAGGTGTATGTGCATGTGGATTTATATCTGGGTCTTCACTTCAATTAAGTTGGTCAACATGTCTGTTTCTGTGCCATTACAATGCTGTTTTTATTACTATAGTTCTGTAGTACCACTTGAAATCGGGGAATGTGATACATCCTGCAGTTCTTTTATTATTAAAGAATGTTTTAAAACATTCTTTTGGTTTTGGATTTCCATATGCAGCTAAAAAATTACCCTTTAAAGATAGGTGAAATATTGTTTAAAATCTTTGATGTGCATTGCATTGAATGTGTATATTTATTTTGGTAGGATGGCCATTTTTACTACATTAATCCTATTGATCCATGAGCATGGGGAAACTATTCATCTTCTGATATCTTCTCCAGTTTCTTTCTTGAAAGACTTGAAGTTTTTTTAAAGACTTTCTCTTGTGTTGTTAGAGTTATCCCAAGATATTTTATACTTTTTCAGGCTGTTTGGGAAGGTATTATTTCCCTGATTTCTTCTCAGTCCATTTGTCATTTGTATACACCACAGGCCTTTTTTTTTTTTTAAAGTTAATTTTGTATCCAGCAATGTGGCTGGAAGTGTTTACTAGCTGTAAAAATTTCCAGGTGGAATTTTTACAGTCATTATGTATGCTATATGATCTGCAAATAAAGATACTTTGACTTCTTCCTTTCCAATTTGTATCTCCTTGATCTCATTTAGTTTTCTTATTGTTCTAGATAACAATTGAATAGGAATGGAGAGAGAATAACCTTGTCTTGTTCCTGATTTTAGTGGAATTGCTTTGAGTTTCTCTCCATTTAAGTTATGAGTTTTCTGTAAACTGCCTTTATTATGTTGAGGTAAGTCCCTTGTATCCATAAACCTTCCATGACTTATCATTAAGTGGTGTTGAATTTTGTCAAAGGATTTTCTGCATCTAATGAGATGGTCATGTGTTTTTTCCTCACTTTACTTATATGATAGATTACATTTATTGATTTATGTATGTGAAAACATCCCTGTATTTCTGTGATGAAACCTACTTGATGATGGTAGATAATATATTGATGTGTTCTTGGATTTGGTTTACACTTTTTAAAAATTTTATGGAGAATTTTTCCATATATGTTCAAAAAATTGGTCTGTAACGATCTTACTTTGTTGGGATTTTATGTGGTTTGGGTATCAGGGTAATTTTCATCCCCATAAAAAGACTTAGGCAATGCTATTTCTGTTTTTGTTTTGTGGAATAATTTGAGGATTATTGGCCTTAACTCTTCTTTGAATGTCTAGTAAAATTCTATGCTAAAACCATCTGGCCCAGGGCTTTTTAAGTCAGGGAGACTTTTGATGAGTGCTTTTATTTCACTAGTAGTTAAAAGTCTGTTTAAATTGCTCATCTGATCTTGCTTTAACTTTGGTAAGTGGTATGTATCAAGAAAACTATCTTTTAGATCTTACAATTTGTTGGAAATCAGGGTTTGAAAGTATGTCTTTATAATTCTCTGGATTTTCTTGTTGTCTGTTGTTGTATACCCTTTTACATTTCTAATTTTATTAATTTGGATATTCTCTGTGAGTCTTTTAGTTGATTTGGATAGTAGTTCTCAATCTTACTCATTTTTTCAAAGAACTAATTCTTTGTTTCAATTATTCTTGTAATATTTTATTTGTTCCTATTTTATTGACTTTATCCATAAGTTTGATTGTTTCTTGTTATATATCCAGTTTGGGTGTGATTTCTTCTTTTTCTTCTAGATCTTTCAAGTGTGCCTCTCTTTTGCTAGTATGAGAGCTCTCTAGTTTTTTATGTATACACTTTGGGCTTTGACTTTGCCTCTTAGAACTGCTGTCATCATGTCCCATAAGTCTGAGTATTTTGTGTACTCATTTTCATTGCATTCTAGAAAGTCTTTAATATTTTTTCTTAATTTATGTCTTGATCCACTTTTCATACAGTCGAGAGTTATTCAGTTTCTATGTTTTTAAGGTTTCTTTTGTTATTGACATCTAGATTTAATTCATGATGATCTGATAGGATACATTCATGTCTTATTTCCATTTTCTTGTATCTTTTGAGACTTTCTTTGTGACCAAATGTGTGATCAATTTTGGAGAAAGTTACATGAGGTGGAGAGAAGAAGTTATATTCATTTGTGTTTGGTGAAATATTCTCTAAATGCCTACTGGTGCATTTAGTTTATACAATCATTAACTCCAGAATTTCTCTTTTTAGCTTTTTTTTTCTTTCTTTGTGTGTGATCTATACATTGTCAAGATTGTGTATTAAAGTCTCCCACTATCAGTGAGTGAGGGTCAAAATGTTTTAGCCTTAATAGCACTTCCTTTATGAACTTAGTTGCCCTTCTGTTTGGAGTAGAGATATCAAGAACTTCAGTGTCCTATTTGTGGAATTTGCCTTTGGTGATAGTGTAGTGACCTTCCCTATGCCTGCTTATTAGATTTGTTGCGAAGTCTATTTTGTCAGATATCAAAATGGCTACTCCAACTTGATTCTTAAATCCATTTTCTTGGACTTTCTTTTTCATTCCGTTTACCCCGAGAGGTGATATCTATACTTTTTGACGAGTTGCTTATCTTAGATGCATCAGAGTGATAGATCCTATTTTCCTATCCATTCTATTACTTTCTGTCTTTTTATTAGAGGACAGAGTTTGTTATGTTGAGATATATCAGTGAGCAAAGGTTGTTGATTCCTATTGTCTTTTGTTGATGTGTGTATGTTTGTATGTTTGTGCTTCCCCTCTTTTGATTTTAATGGTCTGTGGTTATTTATTCCATTTTTTATGGTGTAATTAACATCTTTAAGTTACAGTTTTCCTTTCAGAACCTTCTGTTGTGAAGGATTTGTAAGTAGATATTATTAATTTTATCATGGAATGTCTTATTGTTTTCCATCTATGTGTGTAGTGGTTTGAATGAACATTGTCCACATAGGCTTATAACGAGTGGGTACTATTAGGATGAATGGCCTTGTTGGAGCAGGTGTGGTCCTGTCATTGAAAGTGTATCACTGGGGCAAGGCTTTGAGGTTTCAGAAGCTCATCCTGTTGTCGTCTTCCTTCCTGCTGCCTATTGATCTAGATGTAGAAATCTCAGCTCCTTCTCCATTACTATGTCTTCCTGCATGCCTCAATGCTTCCTGCCTTGATGACAATGGACAAAACCTCTGAACTTGTATTTCATCCCTAATTAAATGTTTTCCTTCATAAGAGTTGCCACGGTCGTGGTGTTTCTCCACAGGAATAGAAACCCAAATTAAACAGAAGTTGGTTTCAGGGGCTGGGGCATTGCTGTGATGGGCTTGATCATGTCATTGTTTGGAGGAATGTAGATTTTGGAACTTTGGATTAGAAAAGTAGCTTAATGCTCTAAACATAATTTAATGGGCAATAATAGTAGGAACCACGAAGAGAGTGGTTCTGGGAGTTATTTAATTGTGGAGACCTGGATCAGTAGGATTCAGAAGAGAAGAATATTAGTATGTAGTGTAGAGACCATTCTTGTGACACTTTTGTGTAGAACTCAGCTACTTTCAGCCCTTGTCTAAAAATATGCCTGAGAATTAATTAAAGAATTATGTGTTAATGACTTTAGCAGAGGATATTTCAAAACAACTCATCATTGACTATGTTGTGTGGCTATTAGTGACCAGTCTTATGCAGATCTATAATTAAAAGTAGGAAGCTGTGTGGTGGTATTCTAATTGTACTGAAATGTGATTTTGATTGTATGTTAATAAATAAAGTTGCCCGGGGGTCAGAGCTATTAGAGCCATAGACAGAGTGTGGCGGTGGTGGCACACGCCTTTAATCCCATAGATCTCTGTGTGTTCAGGGATACAGCCAGAATTGGAGACATATGCCTTTAAGACCTGGGGGGGGGCTGTATATACAGACAGTGACGAGGTAGTCACGTGTTTGGGTTTACAACCAATCAGAAGGCAGAATGACTATGAAACGACTTACACACAGGGAAATAACTTTCTTTCTGGAAGCTAGGACGACTGCAGGAGGAAGGGTGAGATTTTAGCTCTGAGCTCTGACCTCTTGGTTTTCTCTTTTACATTGGTTCTGTGTTTCTTATTTAATAAGACAGTTGGTTACATCTACAAAGCTGAGCAAGGAAAAATACCATACACACAGTACCCAAGCTTCGGGTATACCATGACTTGTGAATTATTTGGTCATCTGAAGTTTAAACAATTTTTGTTTTATGTTATTGGCAAGTTTGCAGTAAATGTCTAAACTACATTCCAAATAAGATATAGTGGGATCTTTCTTGCCTGTAAACATCTTGGAGGTCACATTTGGTAAATGGGTTACAAATCTGAGAACAACCACCAGATGACAGTTTCACAAATACATCTATGTCATTGTCTTCACAAGATTTCCCTTGTGTTAAATTCAGCACAATAATATGCTGACAATTTGCCTTATGGCCCAAATGATTTACATGAAAGAGAAATGTATTTTTTTTTGTTAAGCATCAGTTTAAAGGTACATATTGAGTTGTCTTTAGCTCATTTGTTTGAAAATGTGACACATTACAAAGCTGTCAGTCATAATCATTGTTATTTTATATTGCAAATGTCATATGAATAGTTCATTATGCTAATAATAAGGGGTAATGGGGATTTTATTATATATTTGTTGAAATAAATCAAATTCATAAAGTATGCCATAAAATTGGGAACATCATAAAATAAACAATCCAGTCTCATAACTATAAACCCAAAGACAGATTTGCCAACACAATTGTTTAGGGAGATTTATTATTGGCATGTAAAAGTCAGGAGGCATTAGTGATTGATGAAGGGAAAATGATGACTTTATTTAGAGATATATAACAGACATGATGTTCTTAATAAATCTAAGTATTATTCATGGTATGGAGGCCCCTCATGAGAGCTAAATAAATCTCTCTTTTAGAAGAGGAAGAAACACTGACACATGAGTTTCATAGCTGCAATATCAGGAGTATTCTATTATTGAGTAACACATGTGCTAAATAGAGCATTTAAATTGGAGATGCTCATCATTTCAGGAAACTATAACTACCTACATAGGTCCAGTTCCCAGTCTCAGATTTGGTAATCTTAATTAGGTAATACTCATCTTTTCATCATGTAAACAAAATTACCCATCATGGATCATGGTGATATAATCTAATGAAGTTAATCAAAACATTAAACCATGAGATGTTTGGAAAGGCTATTGTGTGTGTGTGTGTGTGTGTCCGTGTCTGTGTGTCTCTGTGTGTGCATATATGTGAAAGTTTGTGTGTATATGTGTCTGTGTGCATATATATGTAAATGTGCATGTGTGTATTATGCATGTGAATATTAGCATGCATGTGTTTATTTGTGTATGTGTACCTATTTTTCTGTGATTATGTGCATGTGCTTATGCGTACTCACGCAAAGAGGTGAATAATGTGAGGAGACAAAAAGTGATCATCCATGGAAAAATATTGGCAGTACCTCTTTTCTCTTTAATATGGGGTAGTTTGTGGAGAGGTAGAATTGTCATCTGGTGTCATTTTCTCTTCCTTTTTTTTAATTTATAAAGAGATTTATGCCAGGTAGTGATGGTACATTCTTTTAATCACAGTACTATGGAGGCAGAAGCAGATAGATCTCTGTGAGTTCAAGCCCAGCCTGGTCTACAGAGAGAGTTCCAGGACAGCCAAGGCTGCACAGAGAAACTCTGACTTGAAAAAACAAAAACAACAGAGAAAAAAAAAGTAAAGAAAGAAGAAAGAAATTTATTAAGCTCACCTATTCTGGGGGGCCAAGGGCATGATGTTGGCTTTTGCTCAGCTACGGAGAGGGCTTCATGATACCCGATATCACACAGAAGCTGGAACATGCACCAAAGAGAATGCAGTATGCTGTTACATGAAGCCTGTAAGTAGGAATGGGCCACTATTGTTCTTTACATGACAATTTTTTTCCCCAGAAAGACACTGTAAGACGAGTTGAATATATCTCTTGAAACCAGTGTCCCCAATATTTCCTTTAAAATATCACATACTACAAAGACTATATGTCTTTCTTATCATCAGTCCTGGTAGCAAATTTCCAGTAAATGACTCTTTGGAGGACACACCCAAATAATATCCATTTCACAACAGTCAGATACTCAGAGATAATACTGTGGTGAAAAGTCTTACTGACACCATGGTCACTTAGTATATCAAAGGAGAAGAGAACTCCATCTCTAGGATCTTCCTTCATAAAAGATATATCAATGAGAGACATTCTATAAAATACCTCACCAATCTTTCTCAAATTGTTAGTCATAAAGAACAAATCCCTTTGACAAAGTATGAGCATCCAGAGAGTCTCAGGTGGTATAATGACCAATTTCAATGGGGATCCTAAGTTGAATCTTGAAAAAAATAAAAACAAAACAAAACAAAAAAACCAACTCAACAACAACAATAATGAAAATGAAGAAAAGATGGCTTTAAATTTGTACTATCTTGATATTGGTTTCTAAATTATGGCAAATACATTTTGGAAATGTAAAATGTTAATCGGGCAGTACATGTGGTTTGAGTATACTAGGAATCTCTGAATTATGTTTGCTACTTACCTTTGAAGCTATAAATACTCTAAAATATGTTATTTATGTTTTTAGAATCACATTTTAATTTCTTTATTTCCCTTGACATCTTGTTTTATTCAGGTAGTTGAATTCTGGAAATAATAAAGCAGGAAATGTCTAAAAAATATTAAATTAATTGTGAATTCATTACATCAGGAAATGAATATTTACATCATGAGCTGGTCAACTATTTACATGAGGAAAATTCTGATAACTCACTCTTAGACATTATTTTATAATCCCTGGAAACAAAACAAATACACCTCTGTAACAATAGTTCACAGAATGATGAGGCTTGCTGCAATGCTTTCAGAATTTAATAGGAAAACATAGTCTCCAAGAAGGTAATTTAAATGAATAATTTGAATCTTCTTGAAAAATAAGAAGTATCTCTAGAGAGGGGGGTAGTAGAATACAGATGCTATGAAGAGAAAAAGGAACAAGGGAGAAACTTTAGCTATGGAGGAAGATGTGAGGCTAATACAGAGGGAAAGGGAGGGAGGAGATAAAAAACCATAAGGATGCTTGTAAAAGCCACAGGAAAATATAGTATTTTATAAGTCCACCTTAAAATACATTCTGTGTATTTGTGCATGTATAGGATATATACACTATAGGCATATGTAGTTTAAATGGAGTTATGTGACATGGGGTGATAATGCTCTTCCCCAAAACCATAGCCTATAACAAAATTCCTAGTTGAAGGCATAGGAAACCTCTCTTTGATTTGGTGGTCAGCAGAATCCAAGAGACCCTAACAGTATAAGCTATTGCCATTGTCTTTGATTGCCTCATAGGACTTGAAGGTAAGGCCCTATTATTGAGCCCATACACTTCTGGGCATTCTTTGTTAATATTTTTGCAATGTTTTGTCTCCACAATAGGGTTGCATAATATTTTATCTGGCTTTAATATTTATATCAAATGGACTAGGCTCCTATGATAATTTTACTAATAGTATAGCTAAGTAAATAACAAATCTGTGTACCCCCTACCGGACACAGTGCTTGCTCACAGGGGTGCTTGCTCACCCCTCATTTTCTCCTCAGAAAAGGTAAGGCCTCCCTTGGGGAGTCAGCAGAGCCTGGTACACTCAGTTGAGGCAGGTCCAAGATCCTCTGCCTGCATCAAGGCTGTGCAAGTTGTTCCACCATAGGTAATGGGTTCCAAAAAGCCAGCTCATGCACCAGGCATGGATCCTGATCCTACTGCTAGGGGGACCCTTAAGCAGATCAAGCTACACACCTGTCTTGCTTATTCAAAGGGTCTAGTCCAGTCCCATGGAGGCTCCACAGCTTTGGTCTAAAGTTCATGAGTTTCCCACAGTTTGGTTTGGTTGTCTCTGTAGGTTACCCCATCATAATCTTGATATGAGTCTGAGTTACCTCACTCAGGATGATATTTTCTAGTTCCATTCATTTGCCTGCAAATTTCAGGATGTCATTGTTTTTTACCACTAAGTAGTACTCAATTGTGTATATGTACTACATTTTCCTTATTTATTCTTTGGTTGAGGGGCATCTAGGTTGTTTCCAGTTCTGGCTATTATGAGTAATGCTGCTATGAACATAGCTGAGTATGTGTCGTTGTGGTATGATTGAATATTTCTTGAGTATATGCCCAAAAGCAGTATAGCTACGTCTTGAGGTAGATTGATTTCCAATTTTCTGAGAAACCACCATACTGATTTCCAAAGTGGCTGTACAAGTTTGCACTCCCACCAACAGTGGAGGAGTGTTCCCCTTGTTTCACATCTTCTCCAACATAAGCTGTCATTAATGTTTTTTATCTTAATCATTCTGAGAGGTGTAAGATGGTATCTCAGTCATTTTGATTTGCATTTCCCTGAAGACCAAGGATGATGAGCAATTCTTTAAATGTCTTTTGGCCATTTGAGATTCTTCTGTTGTCAATTCTCTGTTTAGCTCTGTAGCCCAATTTTTAAATTGGAATGTTTGGTATTTTGATGTCTAGTTTCTTGAGTCCTTTATATATTGTGGAGATCAGCCTTCTTTCAGATTTAGGGATGATGAAGACCTTTTCCCATTCTGTAGATTGCTGTTTTGTCTTATCGACCCTGTCCTTTGCTCTACAGAAGCTTCTCCATTTCATGAGATTCCATTTACTAATCATTGCTCTCAGTGTCTGTGCTACTGGGGTTACATTTAATAAATGGTCGCTTGTGCCAATGCATTCAAGGCTATTTCCTACTTTCTCTCCTATCAGGTTCAGTGTAACAGGATTTATGTTGAAGTTTTTGATCCACTTGGACTTGAATTTTTGTGTATGGTGATAGTAGCTACTGACCTATTTGCAATCTTCTATGTCTTGACATACATTTATGCCAGCATCATTTGTTGAAGATGCTTTCTTTTTTCCATTTTACAGTTTTGGCTTCTTTGTCAAAATCAGGTGTTCAGGTGTTCATATATGCATGGATTGATGTCACAGTCTTCAATTCAATTCCATTGGTCCACATGTTGGTTTTTATATCAATATCAAGCTTTAAAAAAAATTTAACTACAGCTCTTTAGTAGAGCTTGAGGTCAGGGACAGTGATGCTTCCTGAAGTTGCTCTATTGTACAGGATTGTTTTAGCTATCCTGGGTTTTTCGTTTCTCCATATGAAGTTGAGTATTATTATTTTCAGGTCTGTGAAGAATTATGTTGGGATTTTGATGGGGATAGAATTGAATCTGTAGGTTGCTTTTGGTAAGATTGTCATTTTTACTATGTTAATCCTACCTATCCATGAGCATGGAAGATCTCTCCATTTTCTGATATCTTCTTCATTTTATTTCTTCAGAGACTTAAAGTTATTTTCATACACATCTTTCATTTGCTTAGTTAGAGTTACCCCCAAGGTATTTCATATTATCTGTGGCTATTGTAAAAGGTGATGTTTTTCTGATTTCTTTCTCAGCCCATTTATCATTTGTATATAGCAGAGCTACTGACTTTTTTGAGTTAATCTTGAATCTCACCACCTTAATGAAGGTGTTTATCAGCTGTAGGAGTTCTCTGGTAGAATTTTTGGGTCACTTATATATACTATCATAGCATCTGCAAATAGCAAAAGTTTGACTCCTTCTTTTCCAGTTTGTATCCCCCTGTTCTCCTTTTGTTGTTTATTGCTCTAGCTAAAACTTTGAGTACTACATTGAATAGATATGGGGAGAGTGGACAGCTTTGCTTGTTCCTGACTTTAGTGGAATTGCTTTGAATTTCTCTCTATTTAAATTGAAGTTGGCTGTCAGCTTGCTGTTAACTGCTTTTATTATGTTTAGATATATTCCTTGTATTCTTAATCTCTTCAAGACCTTTATCATGAAGATGTGTTGGATTTTGTCAATGATTTTTTAGCATCTAATGAGATGATCATGTGTTTTTTTTTTTTCTTTCAGTTTGTTTATATGGTGTATTTCATTGGCTGATTTATTTGTATGTTGAACTAAACTTTAGTCTCTGGGATTAAATCTATTTGATTGTGGTGGATAAGTTTTTGATGTGTTCTTGGATTTGGTTTGCCAGTATTTTAATGAATATATTTGCATCAATGTTCATGAGGGAGACTGGTCTGAAATACTCTTTCTTTGTTTCATCTTTGTTTGGGAATTAGGTTAACTGTAGCCTTATAAAAAGTGTTTGGCACTTTTTATAAGTGTTCCTTCCATTTCTATTGTGTGGAACAATTTGAAGAGTATTGGTATTAGCTCTTCTTTGAAATTCTGGTAGAATTCTGCATGGAAACCGTCTGGTCCTGGGCTTTTTTTTGGTTGGTAGACTTTTAATGACTGTTTCTATTTCCTTAGGGCTTATAGCTCTATTTAAATTGTTTATCTGGTCTTGATTTAATTTTGGTATGTGGTACTTATCCAGAAAATTGTCCATTTCTTTTAGGTTTTACAATTGGTTTTGAAAGTATGACCTGATGATTCTTTGTATTTCCTCATTGTTGTTATGTCTCCCTTTTAATTTCTGATTTTGTTAATTTGGATATTCTCTTTCTGCCTTTTGGTTATAGTGGATAAGGGTTTGTCTATCTTGTTGATTTTCTCAAAGAACCAACTCTTTGTTTCATTGATTCTTTGTATTGTTCTCGTTGTTTATATTTTATTGATTTCAGCTCTCAATTTGATTATTTCCTGACATCTATTCCTCCTGGGTGAGTTTGCTTCATTTTGTTCTAGAGCTTTCAGATGTGCTGTTAAGTTGCTAGTGTGAGATTTCTCCAACTTCTTTATGTGGGCATTTAGTTCTATGAATTTTCCTCTTAGCACTGCTTTCATAGTGTCCCATAAGTTTGGTTATGTTGTACAATAATTTTCATTGAATTCTAGGAAGTCTTTAATTTCTTTCTTTATTTCTTCCTTGACTCATTAGTGATTCAGTTGAACATTACTCAGTTTTCATGAGAGTGTAGGCTTTCTGTAATTTTTGTTGTTGAAATCTAACTTTAAGCCATGGTGGTCCAAAAAAATATAGGATATTATTACAATTATTTTGTATCTGTTGAAATTTGCTTTGTGGCTGAGTATGTGGTCGATTTTAGAGAAGGTTCCATGGGGTGCTGAGAAAAAGGTATGTTCTTTTGTGTTAGAGTGGAGTGCTCTGTCGCTATCTATTAAGTCTATTTGAGTAATAATGTCTGTTAGTTCCCTTATTTCTCTGTTAAATTTCTGACTGGCAGACCTGTCAATTGGTGAAAGTAGCATGTTGAAATCTCCCACTACTAGTGTTTGGGGATTGATGTGCAATTTAAGCTTTAGTATTGTTTCTTTTACATATGTGGTGCCCTTATATTTGGGGTAAAAACATTCAGAATTGAAACTCCATCTTGGTGGATTTTTCCTGTGATAAATATGTAATGTCCTTCCTGATCAATTTTGATTGATTTTAGTTTGAGGTCTGTTTTGTGAGATATTAGGATATCTACACCAGCTTGCTTCTTAAGTCCATTTGATTGGAAAGTCTTTTCCCAGCCTTTTCCTCTGAGGTAGTGTCTGTCTTTGAAGTTGAGGTGTGTTTCTTGTATCCAACAGAAGGATGGGTCCTCTTTTCTTATCCATTCTGTTAGCCTGTGTTCTTTTATAAGTGAATTGAGTCTATTTATATTAAGGGATATTAATGACCAGTGATTGTTAAATCCTGTCATTTTTTTGTTGGTAGTGTTGTGTTTCCCTTCTTTGGGATTTGTTGGTTTGGGGTTATCTATTTCTTGTGTTTTCATGGCTGCATCTAACTTCCTTGGGTTGGATTTTTCCTTCTAGTACTTTCTGTAGGGCTGGATTTGTGGATAGGCATTGTTTAAATCTGGTTTTGTCTTGGAATATCTTATGCACTCCATCTATGGTAATTGAAAGTTTTGCAGGGTATATTAGTCTAAGCTGGCATCCATGGTCTCTTAGGGTCTGCTTAACATCTGTCCAGGACCTTCTGGCTTTTAGACTCTCCATTGAGAATTCGTGTTATTTTGATGGGTCTGCCTTTAAAAGTCACTTGGCCTTTTTTTATTCTTCATCTCTAGTGATTTGATTATTATGTGACAAGGGGACTTTGCGTGCGGAGGGGGGGTGGTCGGGTCTAATCTATTTAATGTTCTGTAAGCTTCTTGTACCTTCATATGTATTTCCTTCTTTAAGTTGGGACAGTTTTCTTCTATAATTTTGTTGAATGTATTTTCTTTTACCTTGAGTACATATTCTTCTACCTCTTCTATGTCTATTTTTGTTAGGTTTGTCCTTTTCATGGTGTCTCAGATTTCCTGGCTGTTTTATTTATTTATTTATTTATTTATTTTACAACTTTTTTGACTTTGGGGTTTTCATTGGCTGATGAATATATTTCCTTTATTGTATCCTCCATGCCATAGAGTCTCTCTTCTATCTCATGTATTCTGTTGGTTATGTTTGCATTTGATGTTCCTGTTTGTTTATTCAGATTTTCTATTTCCAGCATTCCCTCAGTTTGTGTCTTCTTCACTGCTTTCATTTCAATTTTCAGGTTTTGAGCTGTTTCCTTCACTTGTTTAATTGATCTTTATGGTATTCTGGGCTATTTTTAAGAGATTTATTATATATTCCAAATTTTTGTGTATCTTTCCTTCAATTTCATTAAGGGATTTTTTTTTCATTTCCTCTTTAAAGGCGTCTATCATCTTCCTAAACTTATTTTTAAGGTCACTTTCTTTTGCTTCTTCTATGCTGTGTTGTTCTGGTCTTGCTGTTATAGAACCACTAGGTTCTGGTGGTACCATATTGCTCTTTATGTTGTTGTATGTATTTTTCACTGGTGTCTAGCTACCTCTTCCTCTAATAGGTGCAAGAAGTATCTGTGTCTGTTCTTGGTCTAATCTGTTCTTGCTGTGTCTATGTCTCAGGCAACCACTCTTGGTCCAATCAGAGCTTTTGTTCTAATTGGAGCTGCTGGATTCTGTGTCTCAGGAAGCTGCTGAGTTGCAGGGGGATGGGTGGATTTGGGGTAAGGACAGGGTCTTAAAGATTGCAGGGTCTGATGGGGGGGTGTTGGTATGTTGGCCTGCCTATAGGCACCTTCCCTGCTGGTCAGCAACTGGGGCAGCAATCAATCAGTGGGGCTGGGGTACATAGGGTTGTGCCTCAGGGCCTAGATCCTAGAGGTAGAACTCTCTAGTTGAGAGAAGAGTCACTCACCTCTTGGTCCAATCAGAGCTGGCTGATTCTGTGTCTCAGGAAGCTGCTGAGGTCGCAGGGGGATGGGTGGGTTTGGGGTAGGTGGTGGATCTTGTAGATTGCAAGAACTATGGGTGCTCTTGGTGAGAAGACCTGCTCTCAGGAGTCTATTCTGCTGGCCTGAAATGGGGGCACCAATGCATGGGTGTGGGAGAGCATGGATTGTGCCTCAGGGCCTAGGTCCTAGAGGCAGGACTCTCTGGGTGGGAGAAGAGTCACTCACCTCTTGGTCCAGACATTGAAATTCTTAACATCTATGCACTAAACACCAGGATACCAAAGGTTGTAAAAAAACAAAACAAAACAAACAAACAAACAAACAAAAAACCACTACTACAGCTAGAATTACCTTTATAAGATGATAGTGGGATACTTCAATACCACATTCTGACCAATTGACAAGTAATGCAGTCAAAAATTGAACAGAGAAATGCTGGAGCTAATTGATATTATAAACTAAATGGACCTAACAAGTATTTACAGAATATTTCAGCCAAGTAAAAAAGGGCATACAGTTTTCTCTGCACTTCTTCAGAATTTCTCCAAAATTGACCACATATTTGGATGCAAAGCATGTCCCTCCAGATACAATAAAATGGAAATGATACCCTGAATTCTATCTAATCAACACAGATTAAAGCTAGAAATTAACAAAAATATAAATAACAGACAGTTTTCAGTCTCATGAAAATTGTACAACTCTCTAATGACTGAAAAAAGGGTGAAGACAGAAATTAAGAAAGAAATCAGAAGCTTTCTAGAATAGAATTAAAATGAATACACATCATACCTGAACTTATAGGATACTCTGATAGCAGTTCTAAGAGGCAACATCATAGCACTAAGTGTCTCCACTTAAAAACTGGAGAGATTTCATGATAGTAATTTAACAGCACACCTGAAAGCTCTAAAACAAAAGGAAGTAATCACAATTGAAAATAGTAAGCCACAAGAATTAAACTCAGAGCTGAAATAAATAACAAAGACACAAACATCACAAAGACTTGGTTCTTTGAGAGCAATCAGTAAGATTAATAAACCCTCATCTATATTAACTAAAAGAAAGACAAAAAGATGCCCTCAAAAAGGGGAAAAACAAAGAAACAAAACAAAATAAACTCTGGAAATGAAAAGGAAAACCTAACAACAGATACCAAGGACTTTGTCTCAAATACAAAGCATCCTAAGAACATACATTATTTTAAAAATTATTCTCTCATACTTTACATCTGAACCACAGTTTTCCCCCTTCCTCCACTCCTCCCAGACACCTCCTGCTTCCTCTCTTCCCCAAATCCACTCTTCCATTTGCCTTCAAAAAAGACAAGGCTCCAGAGGGATATCAACCAAACATTGCATAACAATTTGCAATAAGACTAGGCACAAACCCTCATATAAAGACAGGGTGAAACAACCAATAGAAGGAAAAGGGTCCCAACCAAAGGCAACCAATCAAAGACAGCCACATCCCCATTGGTAAGAGCCCCATAAGAACATCATGCTACGGGATCATAATGTATATGCAGAGGACCTAGCTCAGAGCAATACAGGGGTTGTGGTTGTTACTTCAGTCTCCGTGAGACTCTATGAGCCATGATTAATTGATTCCATGGTCCATATTCTTATGGTGTCTTAACCCTACTGGCCTTTACAATCCTTCCTCCCTCTCTCATCACATGGACTTTAGTTGGACCAGTCTGCATTTGGCCAATCTAATGTGCCTCCATAACTCCAGAACATCTTGCAGATAGGACAGATTGTAGGTTGAAGGTTTTGTTGCTATGTTGGTGTTTATGTGTCTCTTTTGATAGCTTGCAGACTACCTTCCTCTACCAAAGATGCTGGAACTTATGAGTTATGGGGGCCACTTTCTTTCAGACCAACATATTATGTATCAAGATGACAACACAATTTAAAATGGGGTACATATCTAAATAGAGAATTCTTATTAGAAGAAATTAAAATGGCTGAGAAACACTTCAATGCTAGGTCACTTAAATATTAAATTGTATTTAAGCCTAATGGGAAACTCTTAATATATTTATAAATATGTTTGAATATATTTATATACTACAAATAGTATGATATATTACTACATGAAATATGCTAAATATATATTATAGATATAATATGTTTAATATTACAAAATATAAATAATTAAATACTAGGATAAAAGTTAACAACTTCACTCATAGAATGCAAAGGCTCTATATAACTACCTGCTCATCATCTCCAAGTTCATTGTAGGTATTATCTTCAGCAACGAGCCTTCCTGTCAGTTTGTAGATAGCAGTCTTGGGAATAATCTAGGTTTTGTTGCTGAGATGATATCCCAATCCCACTGCTGGGATTCTAGTCTTGTTGTAGAAGATAGCCCCTTTGGGCTTTGTATCTCCCATTACTAGGAGAGTAACATATTAACGTCACTAACATCACTCTCATAGATTCCAGGGAGTTTTTACTATAATAGGTTTCTACATTGCCCACCCAAATGCTTCCTCAATCTTCTCTTCTGGCCAGAAGACTGCCCTCCAGTCTTCTCTTCCAATATTCCTCCATCACACCCTGAAGTGACCCCTCTGTTTCCAATCCCCATCCACTCTCAGTGAACTCATGAAATCTATTCCACTTCCCCCTTTCCAAGGAGATCCATGTGTCTCCCTCACCCTGAGCCTCCTTGTTATTTAGTATCTCTGGATCTGCAGATGGTAGCATGATTATCCTTTACTTAACAGCTAATGTCCACTTATAAGTGAGTACCTACTATGTTTTCTGGATCTGGGTTACCTCACTCAGTATGGTTTTTTTGTAGTTCCATCCATTTGCCTACAAATTTCAGGATGCCATTGTTTTTAATGGCCTAGTAAGACTCCATTGTGAAAATGTACCACATTTTCTTTATCTCTTCTTTGGTTGAAGACCATCTAGATTATTTCTAGGTTTTGGCTATTAATAATAAAGCTGCTATGAACATAGCTGATCAAGTAAACCTGTGGTAAGATGGAGCATCCTGTGCACATATGAGCTTAATATGTCCCCTCAGTGAAGCACTGAAGGAGCACACAGTTTCCTCTTTGGGAAACACATGCACAAGTTACTAAAATATCACACAGTAGCATATTTCTAAAAACAAATATACTTACATTGCAATGAAGTCTAAATCATGTTTTCAATGTTTAATGATTTACTCACACAAGCCTGAGTAAATTGCCAAAAAAGAAAAAAAAATGGACTTCTACTGAAGTGAAAACTAAATCCATTTACAATGAAGTAGTCGGTTTTCCTCCAACAACTCAGGCTACTTGCAGTGAAAGAGCAATGCATCCATTCCTAGGCAAAAGCAGTTTGTTGAGAATACAATAAAACAAGCAGTATTTTTGTACTGGAAAACAAGTGGCAATTGATTTGCTAAAAAATCAGAGTATAGGAGAATAGTATATCATTGCAACAGGACACTGAAGCAATATACAATGTCAACCATTAATAGCGCTCATGGAAGTAACTAAAACACTGCGCACAGGGTATTTGCAAATACCAATGTATTTTCACTGCACTGAAATCCAAGTACAATTTATAATAGTTCGGATGGTTTTATTCATAGAACTCTGATTTTGCTTCCACCAGAAGAGCAAAGTGTCCATTTCAAAGTAGAATGGCTCTGTTAAGAACAGAGTGAAATGGTAGTATTTGTACAGCTGCATAATATACAAATGTACCCTACAGGGATGTACTGGAAGAGAAAGGATGATTCATTTGTAAGAAAGCAGAACATATAAGATCATTTAACCAGTGTACCCGGACACTGCATTACTAGATAGCGTTATCTTTTAAAAACACATGCCCAAGTGAATAAACACCATGGATTGGTGAATTTGCAAAAGAAAATGTACATGTATTTCCATGAAAGCTAAATCCCAATTACAAAGAAGCAGGAACAGATCAATTTACTCTCACAACTCCGATGTTGTTTATATTAGAACACCAGCGCATATAATCCCAAGTTAAGCAGGCTTATTAAGAAGAGAGTGAAAATGGCAGTACTTTTACAATAGGAAAAACTTTGTTATAAAAATGTACCTTACAGAAAAATATTCTAAGAGAAGTTAACAATAGGATTAGGGTTATAATGAATGAAGAACTGGAGAAAGAGTATAAGTATTTGTAATATTAAAAACACACAATGTCATCATTAGAAAAGAAGTGAATAAAACAACACACATTGGCCTATTTGCAGAAAGCAATGTACTACTATAGCAACAAAAACTAGTTCCCAGTTACAACAAAGTAGACAGTCAACTCTTATCACCCTGAAGTTGCTTATTTTAGAAGAGAAGTGTATGCTTTCCTAAGTGAAGTGTGGTTGTTAAGAACAGAGTGAAGCCGGGCGGTGGTGGCGCACGCCTTTAATCCCAGCACTCGGGAGGCAGAGCCAGGCGGATCTCTGTGAGTTCGAGGCCAGCCTGGGCTACCAAGTGAGTTCCAGGAAAAGGCACAAAGCTACACAGAGAAACCCTGTCTCGAAAAACAAAAAAAAAAAACAAAAACAAAGAACAGAGTGAAAATGGTAGTATTTTTGTGACAGTAAGAACTTTTTTATACCAATGCATCTCTCAGAGATGACTATAATGGAATGAGATGACTAGCTGAGATGATCCAGTCTCAAAGACTACTTGAATAAGGACTTGAGATAAACCCTGAACTTTGGCATTATACACAGACTGGATAATGAAGGATATAGTTACCTTTCCTAGAATTTGACAATTAACCTAAAATTTTTCTTTCAGGAAAAAGAAAACTTCGCCCATACCCAGCAGGAAGCAATTTTAAGAATACGACGCCCACATACCCAAAGAGGTGGTGTGGGGCGGGTGGTTTTTTGGTCTTTTTAATGGGTTTTGGGTCTGGGATAATTTTCATTGTTTAGTGGGGTTGGTTACAAGTTGTTGTCAAGGGTTAGGAAAAAGGCTAAGCAAAGGAGATTAGATTTAAGGTTCTTGTTTAAAAAAAGAAAGAAAGAAAAGAAAAGAAAAAAAGACAATTACTAGTTTTAAATACTATACATTGGATTGGATTGTTTTATATTGTATACAAATTTGAAACTGATATTGTTAGAAAATGCTATATGTATATTTCTAATTGTATTTATACCATTCATTTAACAATGTAATGCAATTTTCTGATCCTTGAATGTTATTATTACCAACTATTAGGATATAAAGAAATGAAAGTTAGTAGTTAGACATTACAATAGAACTTGTAGTCATATTAGATATGTTTTAAAAATTGAGCAGATATATTTTAGACAGGTCATCTTCAAACCCTTCAGAGATCTACAGAATATGGCATTTAAAATGTTTTAATAACTTAGAAAATTTTTCTTTTTTGAGACATATCGGCTCCTGGCAGTACCAATCTACTTCAGAGAAAATATGGGCATTGAAGAAACTGCATATGTGCATATGGAGTTAACTTTCATTGTGGCAAAAGTTAGCCACTGGACAACAAAGTATCCTTGAATCAACAGGACAAAATGGACAGACAGGACATGAAACAAAGGACTACTGATTATTGCCAAAACAAGTGTGGTTATGGCTTTATCAAAAGGCATCTTCTGAGGCCAGGACAGCATGGCACCATCCCTGAAGTGGCCTTCACAATCCGGAAAAGGTACAGTGCCCTTTTCTTTGAAGGCAACTGAACAGGCAGTGGGCTGATGCCTTCTGATGTGTAATGGAACAGCAGCTGAAACAGTTATTCTTGAAGAATAACTAAGCTCACGCATCTCAATAGTAGACTGGCATTTAATAGAGGGATGTGGAGAAGAAGGGGATGCTGAGATGAAGTCAAGAATGGACAGCTGAATTAAAAAACTGTCAACAATTTCCAGAATTTAAAATCCTGAATCATGACAGGACACTAGTAGAATTCAGGTGTTTCTGGTACATGGACTCCTCTCACCCAATGTGAGGTTGAACTGTTGACCTTGTGTACATCCTACTTCACAAATGAGTCTGTCAAATATGCTAAGCCTATAGGTTGAAGATGATGCCCCAACACTGAGGAGAAACCTCAGGTGACTGTCCAGGCAGCTGGCTGCTTCTGTCAACTCACAATTTTTTTGGAAGTTGCTTGCATACACTTCCTGTTTTTAATTTATTAGACAATATTATTTCCTTCTTGGGTCTCTGAGGGAGTTGAAGACTAGTTAGTTATAGTTGAAGGTTAGTTATTTATAGTTGAAGATTAATTAGGATAGAAAGTGAATTAGATACATTTTGGACTTACCAAAATAGGATAGATAATGAAATTATTTTCTCTGAATTTGTCAAATACAAATGGACTAGACATTGTTTAGGTATTTATTACTTGTATATATTGTATATAGTTATTGTACTTTTGTATATAGTTTTTCTTTTTTTTGTTAGTTATAACCTTTTGCTTTTTTCTTTTTATTAAAATAGAAAAGGAGAAATATGGTGGTATTTTATTTGTACTGAAATGTGATTTTAATTGTATGTTAATAAATAAAGTTGCCTGGGGGTGAGAGCTATTAGCAAGCCATAGGAAAGCAGGGCGGTGGTGGCATACGCTTATAATCCCAGCACTTGGTAGGCAGAGCTAGGTAAGTCTCTGTGTGTTCAGGGATACAGCCAGCATTGGAGACACTCGCCTTTAAGACCTGGAGGGCTGTACTTACAGGCAATGAAAAGGCAGTCACGTGTTTGGGTTTACAACCAATGAGAAGGGAGAACAGAAAGACTATATAAAGACAAACACACAGGAAGTAGGTCTCTTTGGGAGAGGTAGGACCACCCCAGGAGGAAGGGTAAGATTTTAGCTCTGAGCTCTGACCTCCTGGCTTTCTTCTTTACATTGGTTCTGTGTTTCTTTTTTTTTTTTTTTTGAGACAGGGTTTCTCTGTGTAGCTTTGCGCCTTTCCTGGAACTCACTTGGTAGCCCAGGCTGGCCTCAAACTCACAGAGATCTGCCTGTCTCTGCCTCCCAAGTGCTGGGATTAAAGGCGTGTGCCAGCACTGCCCGGCTGGTTCTGTGTTTCTTATTTAATAAGACGGTTGGTTACATCTACAGTGGTGATTAATTACAAGAAAGTACAGTGCATGAGCTAATTACACTATCAGGAAAAAGAGACATTAGAATAGTGTTAGGTTAGGATTATGATTGGGGATAGAAACAATAAAGAAAATATAAACTGAGGGAGTTCTGAGTATGAAAATTCTAGGTAAGTGAGCAGAATCTTACAGACACAAGCATTACCAGCAGAATACAAAAGGTGGAAAAGAGAATTTCAGGCATGAAAGACCTAATAGAAAAAAAATAGATACCTTGGTCAAAGAAAATAGTAAGTCTAAAAATGTCCTGTCATGAAACATTCAGGAATATTGAGACTCTATAAAACCTTAGAATCATAGGAATAGAAGAACGAAAAGATTCTCAGGTCAAAGGTCCAGAATATTTTTTTAAAGAAATCATAGAACAAAAATTTTTCTAAATTAGGGAAGAGCATGCCTATAAAGGTACACAAAGCTTATAAAACACAAAATTGATTATATTAGAAAAGAAAATCCCCCCTCACCATATAATAATCAAAACAATAAACACACAGAACAAAGAAAGAATTTTAAAAGTTGTAAGAGAAAAAAGAAAAATAACATATAAAGGCAGATCTATTAGAATTATACTTGACTTCTCAATGGAAACATTTAAAACCAGAAGGGCCTGGACAGATATCCTGCATTCTCTAAGAGACGACTCAAGATGCCAGCCCCCCAAAAAATCTCAGTCACCATAAGTGAAGAAAACAAGATAATCCACAATAAAATCAAATTTAAGCAATATCTGTCCAGAAATTCAGCCCTATACAAGGTACTAGAATGAAAACTCCAACCCTAGGAGGTTAACTACATCAATAAAAGCACAGGCAATAAATAATATTGCACCATCATAAACCAAAGGAGGAACACACACACACACACACACACACACACACACACACACACACTACCACCATTATCAACAACAAAATAACAGGAATTAACAATCATTGGTTATTTATATCTCTCAAAAATCAATGAACTCAATTCCCCAATTAAAAAAAAATAAGACAAACAGAAGGGATGCAAAACCAAGATCCATCCTTCTGCTGAATACACGAAACATATCTCAACCTGAAAGATAGGCATTAACTCAGAGACAAGTATTGGGAAAAGATTTTCCAAGCAAATGCTCCAAGAAGCAAGGTGGTTTTAGTTATTATAATATCTAAAAAAAAAAAAAAAAAAAAAAAAAGATTTCAAATGAAAGTAATCAAATTGACAGATCAATCAGACAAAAACTAAACAGAGAAATAATGGAATTAACAGATGTTATAAAACCAAATGGACCTAACAGATATTTATAGAACATTTCACACAAACACAAAGGAATGCACTTTTGTGGAACATTCTCCAAAATTGACCACATACTCTGTCACAAAGAAAGTCTGAACAGATAAAAGAAAATTGCAATAACCCCTTGCATTCTATCAGAGTAACATGGACTAAAGCTTGATTTCAACAAAAATAGAAAAAACAGAAAATCTAGAAACTCATGGTAACTGAACAGTGTTAGATTGAATTACCACTGAGTCAGGGAAGAAATAAAGAAATAAATGAAAGACTTCCTAGAATTCAACAAAAATGAACACAGAACATACTCAAACTTATGGGACACAATGAAAGCACTGCTAATAAGAAAATTCATAACACTAAATGCTTTCATAAAGCATTTGAAGAAATCTCATACTATTGAGCTAACTGCACACCTGAATGTTGTAGAACAAAAAGAAACAAATATACCCAAGAGAAAAAAGGAGTAGATGGCAGGAAACAATCAAACTCAGGACTATCATAAATAAAAGAGAAAATAAGAGAACAAAACAAAGAATCAATGGAACAAAGTGTTGATTCTTTGAGAAAATAAAAAAGATAGAAAAATCCTTATCTAAACTAACTACAAGGCAGAGAGATAATATACAAGTTAACAAAATCAGCAATGAAAAGGGAGATATAACACATATACACAGGAAATCCAAAATTGGAAAAGGTAAAAGAAGTGGACAAATTTAATGATAGATATCACTTATCAAAGTTAAATCAAGATTATATAAACAATTTAAACAGCTAACTCATGGGGACTGGACCTGCCTGGACTGAGTCTACCAGGTCGATCTCAGTCCTCAGGGGAGGCTTTGCCCTGGAGGAGGTGGGAATGGGGAGTGGCCTGGGGGGAAGGGGAGGGGGCAGGAAGGGGGAGAACAAGGGGATCTGTGGCTGTTAGGTAGAACTGAATGGTATTGTAAAATAAAATAAAATAAATTTTTTTAAAAAAGATTACATAAACAATTTAAACAGACCTATGATCCCCAAGGAAAGAGAAGCAGTCATTAAAATCTCCCAGGCCAAAAAAAAAAAAAAAAAAAAAAAAAAAAAAAAAAAAGCCCAGGGCTAAACAGTTTCAGCACTAAACTCTAACAGTCTTTCAAAGAAGAGCTAATACCAATACTTCTCAAATTATTCCACAAATAGAAGCAGAAGGACCATTGTCTAATTCATTTTGTGAGGCCATAATTACCCTCATACTCAAAGCACACAAAGAAAGAGAATTACGGACCAGTTTCCCTTAAGAGCATAGACACAATAATACTCAAGAAAACACCCACAAACCAAATCCAAGAACACATCAAAATGATCATCTACAATGATCAAGTATGTTTCATCCCAGCCATTCAAGGATTGTTCAACATATGAAAAATCAGTCAACACTGTCTATCATATAAATAAATATGAAAAATATATATAAAGTAATCACATTAGATGCTAAAAAGTCTTTGAAAAAGTTCAACACCCCTTTACAATAAAAATCTTAGAAAGATTAGGGATACGAGAGACATACCTAAATATAATTATAAAAATTTACAGCAAGCCTATAGCCAACATTAAATTAAATGGAGAGAAACTCAAATCAATTCAACTAAAATCAGAAACACTACAAGTCTTTACTTCCATGTCTACTGAATATAGTACTTAAATAAGCACTAAGACAACTGGAGGAGATCAGGGGGATATAAATTAGAAAGGAAGAAGTCAAGGTATCATTATTTGCAGATGATATGATAATATATAGAAACAGCCCCCAAAAATCTACCATGGAACTTCTACAGGTGATAATTTCCTTCAGCATTGTGGCTGGATACAAGATTAACTCAAAAAATATCAGAAGCTCTCCTTTATACAAATGACAAAACAGCCTGAGAAAAAGAAATCTAGGAAACAACACTATTCTATAATTGTCTGGGCGGGGGGGCAGCCTCCAGGTAGCACAGGGCTTGAGGGAAACCCACAATGTTAGTGTGTATTGGACTTTTCTATGTTAGGGGGTTAGGGAAAAAAGGCATTCACACACTCTCCTGGTGGTTCCTTTCATCCTTCTTCTGTTCTCTTCTCTCCCTCTACAGCTTATACCCCAATAAAATCTTTCAGGCAATACAAGGATCACAAAGGGGTTACATTCAATTTTTCAAGTGAATGATTATAAGTAAAAACATTTTTTTCCATCTCCCTTACATGATTAAAAACAGTTATCTTGATAACCCACATAAAATACATCTAATAACTTGTTACAAATTAAAGATAATGTTCAAGCAAAGAACATTTTTTTATCAGCCAATTCTTTTGTTGACAGGCTGCAAATTGCAGTCACAAAGACAGAAGAATCACTTAATTATCTATCTTGAAAGATAATCTTATAAGCAATTTTAAAGGGGTCACAAACCTAAACTTTTATACAAAACAACAACAAAAACACACAAAAACAAACACAGTCAGTCAACTGAATTTTGGATCTTTAGGGTATACACTTATTCATCAATAGTTTCTTATATCATAAAATTTAGGCATTGATGGGTACAAGGAATTAATTAACATCCTTAGATCATTAACCAGACCTAGTGAGGAAAGTACACAAGCTAGCAACAAATGGGCTGTTTGTATTTTCAACCCTAGACTAATGAATCAGATAGCCCAGCTATGTGTCCTTGTGAACTATAATTTGTTTCCTGGTGTTATATAT
Organism: Peromyscus leucopus; assembly: GCF_004664715.2. Taxonomy (NCBI): domain Eukaryota; kingdom Metazoa; phylum Chordata; class Mammalia; order Rodentia; family Cricetidae; genus Peromyscus; species Peromyscus leucopus. Next base: position 17,543,492 of record NC_051066.1, read on the forward strand.
CTTAAAACTATTAGCAAAGCATCTGGTCTAACCTGAAGTTATTTTGAAGTTTTGTTTCAGCTAATGGTGCACACAAAATCCCATGACTGCATGTTTACTGCATTAAGAGAATTAGAGGCAGTCTGGCTCCTGAAGATTCAACTGTTTTCCTTAATCATTAATCTGAGTTGTGATCTAAAGCAGCTCCGTAAGGTGAAACTCATAGGCTTCATCTGTGAAACATAATCTTGTATTAACTTTTATTTATCAAAACTTTGTTAAGCTATCATTATTATTATCAATTAGACAGTACAACTTAGGGAGAAATCATCTTCATGACAATCCATAGATGAAAATGCCCAGTAGAAAGGAATGTTTCCATGAGATAAACACACTACATTACAGGCAGTGGGGATCTCCCCACACCCATTCACACAATGCCAGGTACCAGAGAAAGATAGTTGTAGCCAACATGTAGTGGAACAACAAAAGCATTCAGGGGTCTGTAGTCCATGGCCTTCCTGTATGAAATTCACCCATCAGAGAGTTTCCTCCTGATGGGCTGATACTTTGAACGTCAATTGCCACCTGACACTCCTCTGACATGGCCACTGGCACCCTTTACAATAGCCACAAACAATATAAAAGGTCTTGTAGTAACCCTACCCAAGAAAGTGAAAGACTTGTATGACAAAAACTTCATATCTTTGAAGCAAGAAATTGAAAGATATATCAGAAGTTGGAATGATCTTGCATGCTTATGGATCAGTAGGATCAAAAATGTAAAAATGACCATCTTAATAATAATGTACAGATTCAATGCAATTCCCCCTCAAAATTTCAACAAAATTTTTTATTGATCTTTAAAGGACAATTCTCAGCTTCATATGGAAAAAACAAACAAACAAAAAACAAAAACAAAAACAAAACCTAAGATAGCTAAAACAATCCTGAACAAAAAAAGAACTTCAGATGGAATTACTGTCCCTGATTTCAAGTTTTACTACAGAGCTATAGTAATAAAAACTGCATTGTATTGGCGTAAAAAGAGACATGTTTATCAATGAAATCTAATTTAAAAAACCCAGACATTAATCCACAAACCTATGGACACCTGATTTTTCATCAAGAAGCCAGAATTATGCAATGGAAATAAGAAAGCATTTTCTACAAAAGAATGTCACCATGTAGAAGGATATGAATAGATTCATATTCATTACCCTGCTTACTCAAGTCCAAGAATCAAAGACATTGACCTAAAACCAGACACAATGAACCTGATAGAAGAGAAAGTAAGTAAAATTATTGAACACATTGGCCCAAGAAACAACTTTACAAACAGAACACCAATAGTATAGACACTAAAATCAACAATTAATAAATGAGACCTCATGAAACTGAAAAGCTTCTTTAAGGCAAAGAATACCATGAATAGTACAAAATGGCATCCTATATAATGGGAAAATATTTTACCTAATTTTCTGTTTATAACTGTACCCCATTTTTAGTTAAATTATTTGGTTAGTTGATGTCTAGTTTCAAGAGTTTTATGTATACAAATGACCATATCATACCACAGTGTGTATTTGCGAAAGCCAATGTACTTCTACTGCAGCAAACATTGAATCCTGTTTCCAAAAGATTAGATAGCTTTACTCACATATACCTGAGGTTGTGTTTGTTCTTCAGAAGTCCAATGCATGCATTCCAAAGTGAAGCTGGTTGTTAAAGAAGAGAGTGTATATAGTAGGGGGGTTCAAAAAACTAGAATTTCCTTATAACCATGAGATCTCCAGGAGAAATAAAGTAAGAGGAAGAAAGAAAGAAAATTCTTTCTTTAAGATTTCATGATTATTTAAAAGAAAGCAGTAAGCAAATATAGTAACACTAAATAAGGACATTAACATTTTGGAATGAGTCTAGGCTAGGAGTAGGGATAGAACAAGTTATAAACGTGAGAGCAGAGTAAAAGTATCTGTAAGGTAAGAAGAACACAAGGTCATCTTCAGAAGGTGCATGCACAAGGCATATGAAGATTGCAGAACAAAGTATTCGAAAAAGTAAACAATGAACTGCTACTGTAGACAAAACTAAATACATGTTATAACACAATGGAAAGAATTTCTCATACATCTCAGAAGTTACTAGCATCAAAAGAGCAGATGATACATTCCTAAGTAATGTGGGTTTTGAAAGAACAGAACGTAAATAATATTTTTACAAGTACTTTGTTATCCCACTACTCTTCATAGAGAAGTTAAGAGAAGTGGTGATTGATTGATTGCAAGGAAACCAAGCATATGCATACATGAGCTTTTCATTGTATCACTGAATAAGGACATATGAATTAGAGTTAATGTTAGATCAAGTAGTGAATGAGAAAGCAGATTATAAGTATCTGAAACTTAAGCACCACAGTGTCATCTTTAGAAAGCACACACATAAATGACCATAACAAAGCACAGTAGGGTACTTGCAAATACCAATGTACTTCTACAGCAGTGACCAGTGAACCCTCTTAAAAATAGGAAGTGTCTTCCCGAACCAGGGGAGGGGGAGGTGTCTAGTTGAGGTGAGTTTACATGGTAATCTATCAGGGCTGGCCTGTTGCTCTGCAGGGGGTGGAGGGAGTGAGGGAGGTCCCTAAGCTAAAGTTCTACCTACCTGGTCTTTTCTCAAACATACCCTCTAGTTGGGTAGCAGTTGTCTGCCTACCCAAGGGGTAGGCCTACTTAGTCTTATAGAAGGTATGGCCTATGGTTGAGCAAGGGTTGTCTACCTGACAGAGCTGAGAGAGTAGGCTGGAAGAAGGAAGGGTGGATCTATAGGACTTTTAGAAAGTGGTAGGGCAGGGGCTATTACCTGCAGAAGTAGAGAAAGTAGTAAGGTCTGTAGGTACCTGGCCTACCTGGTTTTCTAGAAGACAAGGCCTAGAGTTGGACAGCAGGTGTCTGCTCAAGGAAGTAGAGAAAATGTACCCAATGTATTTCTACTATAGCAAAAATTAAATTCTGTTTACAACACTTTGGAAAGCTTTACTCCTTCTTCTCTGAAATTACTTGCATCACAAGAGCAGAACATACATTCTTAAGTAATGTGGGTTTTAAAGAAACAGAATGTAAATGATAGTAATTTTACAACTGCAAGTACTTTGTTTTAACTATGCACTTCACAGAGAAGTACTGTGTGGGATGGGGTGAATAATTACAAGAAAGTCCAGTCCTGTTTTTTATTGGAACACTGTACAAGGATTTTAAGGTTAGGTTTTGATTCAGGTTAGATAGGGAAAGAATGAGAGAGCAGAGTATAAGTATCAATGACTGAAAAAGCACACAGTATCATCTTTTGGAGATGTACAAACAAGTGACTAAAACATCACACAGTGCATATTTAAAAAAAACATTGTACTTCTATCTTAGTGAATACTAAATTCTGTCTTTGGAAGGATTTACTTACATAATTTTAAAGTTGCTGCCATATGAAGAGGGGAGTATAGCCTCCTAAGTATAATGGGAGTGTTAAGAATGGAGAGAAAAGAGTAGTATTTTATAAAAGCAAGAACTTTATTATCCCAATGCCCCTCATAGATAAGTCAAGTAAGCGAACTGGTGATTGACTGTAAGACAGTGAGTACGGGAGCTTGTCACTGTAGCACTGCACAGGGACGTTAGGGCTAGCATGAGTGTTAGCACAAGAATTAAATGAGAAAGCAGAGTGTAAGTATCTGTAACTGAAGAACCACAGTGTTATCTTTTAAAACACACACAGAGAAAATGACCATAATGTAGAACAGTGGCTTATTTGAAAAAGTCCATGTTCTTCTACTGCAGAGAACACTGAATCCTGTTTACAACAGTTTGAATAGCTGTCCTCATATATCTCTGAAGGTGTGTTCACCAGAAGACCAATGCATACATTCCAATGTGAAGCTGAATTTTACAGAACAGAGAGTAATGGTAGAAGTTTTCCAACAACCAGAATTTCCTTAGAGCAATACAACTTCCAGAGAAGTAATATAAAAGAAAATGATGATTATTTAAAAGAAAACAGTGCCCAATACGTTTAGTATAGTATCGCTAAACAAGGGCATTAATATTTGGGGTAGAGTTAGGGTGAGGATTAGGGACACAAATATACATGTGAGAGTACAGTATAAGTATTTTTAACATTAGAAGCACACAGTATCATTTTCAGAAGAAACATGCACAAGCAGCTAAAACATTGCACAGTGGCCTATTTGAAATATTTATGTTTCTATTATAGCAAAACTAAATACCTTCATGCACAACATGATGGAAAGCTTTTCTCACACATCTCAGAAGTTACTAGCGCCAGAAGAGCAAAGCATACAATCCTAAGTAATGCAGGTTTGGAAAGTATTTATACAACAAGTATTTATACAACAAGTATTTCTTATAACAATGTACCTTTCAGACAAGTACTGGAAGGGATGTGGTAAAGAATTACTAGAAAGCCAAACACATGAGTTTAATATTGCAGCGCAACAGAAGGATTCTAGAGTTAGGGTTAGAAAAATAGAAATGGGAGGGCAGAGAATAAGTATCTGTGATTTGAGCAGCACACAATATATTCTGTAGAAGACACATGCAGAATTGATTAAAACATGATACAGTAATATGATTTTAAAAACAACGCACTTCTGCTGTGAAAACAGTAAACCCTGTTTCCTATGCTTTGGAAAACCCTACTCATGCATCTCTCAAGTTGTTTGTATCATAAGAAAAAGCATGTATTCCTAAGTAAAGCAGGAGTGTTTTTGAACAGAGTGAAAACAGGAGTACTTTTACAAAAGTAAGAAATTTGTTATCCCAATGCCCCCCACAAAAAATTAAAGTAAGCAAAGTGGTGACTGAATGCAAGAAAACTGAGCACATGACTTTTACCACTGCACAATAGCATAAGGGCTTGCCTTAGGGTTAGAACAAGAATTGAATGAAAGAACAGAGTATAAGTATCTGCAACTGAAGAACCACACAGTTTTATCTCTAGGAAACACACACACACACACAAATGATAATAACTGAATACAATGGTGTATTTTCAAAAACCAATATACTTCTACTGAAGTGAACACTGAATCCCATTTACAAAATTTTGAGAGCATTACTCACATATCTCTGAAGGTGTGTTCAACACAAGACGAATGCATACATTCCAAAGTGCAGCTGATTTTTAATGAACATAGTGTATATGATAGGAGTTTTCCAACAGTTAGAATTTCTTCATAACAATGCAACAGCCAGAGAAGTAATATAAAATGGTGATTATTTAAATGAAAGCAGTGCCTATGATCTTATTATAGTTGCACTAAATAAGGGCATTAATATTTGGCTTAGGTTTTGAGTTAGTGTTAAGGATTAAAACAAGATATGAATGTTAAAGCAGAGTATAAGTATCTGTAACCTTAGAAGCACACAGAGTTGTCTGTAGAAAACACACACAAAGTGGGTGAAATACCACACAGTGGCATATTTTCAATAACAATGTACTTCTAATGCAGCAAATTCTAAATCCCATTTACAACCAAATGGAAGGTTTTACTCCTGCACACCTGAAGTTGCTTGCTCACAACAGCAGGTGCAGGTTCCTGGGTAAAGCCTGTTTGTTAAGAACACAATAAAATGGTAGTAATTTTACAGCTACAAGAACTTTGGTATAACAATGCACTTCACTGGGATGTACTCTAACAGAAGTGGGAGTTGATTTATGAGAAAACAGAGCACTTGAGAATAGTGTATCAGTATACTATGATACTGTAACAGAACAGAGGTTTATCTTTGGATAGCACATGAAGAAGTGATCAAAACTCTGTACAAGATGTATTTGCAAATACTAGTGTACTTCTTCTGCAGCAAAATTCAAATCCCATTAACACCAATTTGGATTGTTTTGGTTGTACAACTCTGAAGCTTCCTGCATTAGGATAATGGTGGGTATGTTCCTAAGTAAAGCATGCTTGTTAAGAACACAGTGAAAGTGGTAGTACCTTTACAGCAATACTCTGTGTCACATCTACATATGCTATTCAAAGATGACACTGTCGTGGTACACAGATACACTGTTCTCATGTGCTCTGTTTTCTTAGAAATTCACCTCACAGGGATGTATTAGAACAGAAACATTGATTGATTTTTAAGATGTGATCATTATATCATTGCACCAGGAAACTAAATTAGTACACTGTGTCATCTATGGAAAGCACAAGCACAAGTAAATAAACACCATACAGTGGCTTATTTGTAAAAGATAAATGTAATTCTTCTGCTGTGATATCTATATCCCATTTGCAAAGAAGCAGCATGGTTTTCTCATACAACTCTGAAGTTAACTGCTTCTGCAGAGCCTTGGAAATGGTCCTAGGTAAAGCGAGATTGTTAAGAACACAGTGTAAACAGTAGTGGTTTTACAGCAGAAAAACTTTGTTTTTCCAATGCACATGACAGATTGCCTGTAACAGAAGTACTGATTGCTTAATCATATGTTCTGACATCATATGAGGACACCGACTGAACAAAAGTGGGATAGGAATGCTCAGCATAAGAATCTGTAACTGAAACAGTTCACAATGACATTTACTAGTGACTAAAACACCTAACAATGGCATATTCACAATGGTGTATTTTCAAAAACTTTGTAATTCAGTGCAATCTAAATCCCTTTTACAATGAAGCATAAGCGTTTACTCTTATGAAGTTGCTTACAACAGTACAGAAACATATATGTTCCTAGTTAAAAAACAGTTTGTTAAGAACACAATGAAAACTACTATTGTTACACAAGAAAGAACTTTGGTGTAACAATGCACCCACAGAGATGTTCTAGAACAGAAGTTATGTTCGTTGTACATGAAAACAGAGCTCATGAAACTGTTATTTTAGGGTTGCACCTGGACAGTGATAGAGCAAGAAGGGAGTAGAATAGCTCAGCATAAGTATTTGGTAACCGAAGTCATATACACTGGCATCTTTAGAAAATACACACATATGTCATGAAAATACCTCCAAATGAGACAGCTGTAAAAAATAACAACAACAAAACTACCAAGTATTTCTTACTGCAGTGAAATAAATATACCATTTAAAAAGAAGCAGATGTTTTTCCTGTACAACTAATTCCTAACTCCACAGCAGACTACCTGCAGAGGCCTTCCTTCCCAACCTTCCACCACCTCCAGTGGACTGTGCAAATCTCCTTCTAGCCTTTCTACCCCCAAATTGTTGTTTTATCCGAGCTTCCAACAGTAGCAAGCAATCCCTGAAAACCCAGAGGCCACTCTGGTCACAGAAAGAGGCAGATCTTCACCTTTCTCTGAGCTTGGCCAAACCCAATTCCCTAGTCACATCTGAAGCTCGACAGCAGACTCATTGCTTTATCCCAGTCCCCCACTGCAGCTGGCACTTTTTGCTAACTCACATGCGACTCCAGACACAGAAGCAATTAGGCCAGCAGGCAGCAGGCCTCCATTTCCCTTTTTGCTCCACCAAACAAATCCCTGCAATCTCATCCCTAGCTCATTAACAAACATTTTCCTGTGACCCCCCCCTTTCTCTCTCTTTTTCTCTTTCTCCCTCCCTCCCTATATACAAGAGACAAATTAAATAGATCCTGGTAGAACAACCTGCTGTCCTCACTCTTGACAAGCTCCTATATTGCCCCGAGTCCTTCCATATTCCTAAGTATCAGGACTCAACACCCAAGAACAATTTTTACTGGAGCCTCTACTGCCCATCAAGATGTCAGAAGGTTTTCCTACAGGCAGCACAAAGCCACTATAATCTCCAAAGACAAAGAAAGGAAACAAAACACCCACCCAAGATAAATAAGTCCAAATATCAGCATCAAGAATTATACTCTCAGATGGGCCCAGCGGTGGCCTGCACAGGTAGACAGGCCGGCGGCAGCAGCCGACAGGGACATTCAGGCCCGGTGGCAGTCGGCAGAGGCATACAGGCCCGGTGGCAGTGGGCAGAGACATACAGGCCCAGTGGCAGCCCACAGAGGTAGACAGGCCTGGCGACGGAGACAAGCAGACGCAGGTAGGCCCACGGCAGCCCGCAGAGGTAGACGGGCCCAGCGGCGGTGGCCGACAGGGACATACAGGCCCGCAGAGGTAGACGGCAGCAGCCGGCAGAGACATACAGAACTGGTGGTGGCCTGCAGAGGTAGATAGGCCTGGTGGCAGTGACAAGCAGAGGTAGGTAGGCCCGAGGCGGCAGTCGCCAGAGACATACAGGCACGGCAGCAGCTGGCAAAGACATACAGGCCTGGCGGCGGCCCGCAGAAGCAGACAGACCCAGCGGCAGCTGACAGGGATATACAGGCCCGGCGGCAGACTGCAGAGGTAGACAGGCCCAGCGACGGAGACAAGCAGACACAGCTTGGAACAGGGACGCCTCTAACCCCAACACCCGGGGAAGAAGCTATCTCCGTGGGATGGAACCAGAACGAATCTGAACACTTTCTCTGAGGACAACCTAGGGCCCAGCTGCTGATCCTGTGAAATCTAACAACCAACAACTTGGAGGTGTTGGTGAGACTACCCTGCTCAGCTGAAACCCATCTGGGAGAGGATTCAGATGCCTACAGTTGGAAGTCTGAAGAAATAAGATCAGCTGAGGAGTTGACGAATGAACAAAACATGACCTGGGAACACAGCAGAAGGCGCTGCCCAGGCACCAAAACAGATCACCGGAATCATAAGTATATACTTCACCGACTGAAATCAGCTGCCCCTGAAGAAATAGCCCAATAGCACCAATTTAACCAAGAACTCCTACTAAACCAAGACTAAAAATTAGAACAAGAGAGGCACTCTCAGACACAGACACCACCTGCACCACACAGAGGAAGAGATGAGTAGACGCTAGTGCAAAAATACAGGCAACAACATAAAGACCTATATGGCAACATCAGAACTTAGTGATTCTACACCTGCAAGACCTGAACATACCAAGACAGAAGAAATCAACCCTAAAAATGACTTTAAGAAGATGATAGAGGCCCTTAAAGAAGGAATAAAACATTCCCTCAAAGAGGAAATAAAAACTTTCCTTAAAAAGGAAATGAAAAACTCCCTTAAAAAGGAAATAAAAAACTTCCCTTAGAGAGGAAATGAAAAACTCCATTAAAGAGGAAATAAAAAACTCCCTTAAAGAAATGGAAGAAAAAATGAACAAAAAGTGGGAAGAAATCAAAGAAAGCCAAGAAAAAGCAATTAAACAGATGAAAGAAACATTCCAAGATCTGAAAAATGAATTTGAGACAATAAAGAAAACACATGCTGAGGGAATGCTGGAAATAGAAATCCTGACTAAACGAACAGGAACTACAGAAACAAGCATAACCAACCGATTGCAAGAGATGGAACAGAGAATTTCTGACACTGAAGACACGATAGAGAAAATAGATGCATCAGTCAAAGAAAACATTAAAGACAAAAAAGTTGTAACACAATACGTCCAGGAAATTTGGGACACCATGAAAAGACCAAACCTAAGAATAATAGGGATAGAAGAAGGAGAAGAATACCAATTCAAAGGCACAGAAAATATATTCAACAAAATCATAGAAGAAAACTTTCCTAACCTAAAGAAAGAAATACCTATGAAGATACAAGAAGCTTACAGAACACCGAATAGGCTGGATCCAATAAAAAAGTCCCCTCAACACATAATAATCAAAACACTAAACACACAGAACAAAGAAAAAATATTAAAAGCCACAAAGGAAAAAGACCAAGTAACATATAAAGGCAAACCCATCAGAATAACACCAGACTACTCAATAGAGACTATGAAAGCTAGAAGATCATGGACAAATCTCATGCAGACACTAAGAGACCACGGATGCCAACCCAGACTATTATACCCAGCAAAACTCTCAATCACCATAGGCGGAGTAAACAAAATATTCCAGGATAAAACCAGATTTAATCAATACCTGTCCACAAACCCAGCCCTACAGAAAGCACTAGAAGGGAAAATTCAAACCAAAGAAGCTAAACACATCCATGAAAAATCAAGCAATAGATAATCTAATAATAGATAATAGATAATATAATAGATAATTATAATAGATAATCCAACATACACTACAGAAGGACAACACAACACAACCACAAAAAATAACAGGAATTAACAATCACTGGTCATTAATATCCATCAATATCAATGGTCTCAACTCACCTATAAAAAGACACAGGCTAACAGAATGGATAAGAAAACAGGACCCATCCATCTGCTGCATACAAGAAACACACCTTAACTTCAAAGACAGACACTACCTCCGAGTAAATGGCTGGGAAAAGGCTTTGCAAGCAAATGGACCTAAGAAACAAGCTGGTGTAGCTATCCTAATATCTAATAAAAATAGACTTCAAACAAATCAATCAAAAGAGATCAGGATGGACATTACATATTTATCATTTGGAAAAATCCACCAAGATGAAGTCTCGATTCTAAACATTTATGCTCCAGATACAAAAGCACCCACATTCATAAAAGAAACACTGCTAAAGTTTAAAACGCACATCAAACCCCACACATTAGTAGTGGGAGATTTTTTAACACACCACTCTCACCAAAAGACAGATCTACCAGACTGAAACTTAACAAAGAAATAAAGGATCTAATAGATGTTATGACTCAAATGGACCTAATAGATATATACAGAACATTCCATCCTAAAACAAAAGAATATACCTTCTTCTCAGCACCCCATGGAACCTTCTCAAAAATTGACAACATGCTTGGACACAAAACAAATCTCAACAGATACAAAAAAATTGGAATAACCTCCTGTATCTTATCAGACCACCATGCCTTAAAGTTAGATCTCAACAACAACAAAAATTATAGAAAACCCACAAACTCATGGAAACTGAATAATGCCCACCTGAAACACCAATGGGTCAAGGAGGAAATAAAGAAAGAAATTAAAGAGTTCCTAGAAATCAATGAAAATGAAAGTACAACATACCCAAACTTATGGGACACTATGAAAGCAGTGCTAAGAGGAAAATTCATAGCTCTAAATGCACACATAAAGAAGATGGAGCAATCCATACCAATGAATTAACAACACAACTGAAAGCTCTAGAACAAAAAGAAACAAACTCACCCAGGAGAAATAGATGCCAGGAAATAATCAAATTGAGGGCTGAAATCAACGAAATAGAAAACAAGAGAACAATACAAAAAATCAATGAAACAAAGAGTTGGTTCTTTGAAAAAATCAACAAGATAGACAAAACCCTAGCCAAATTAACCAAAAGGCAAAGAGAGAGCACCCAAATTCACAAAATCAGAAATGAAAAGGGAGACATAACAACAGACAATGAGGAAATCCAGAGAATCATCAGATCATACTTCAAAAACCTGTACTCCACAAAAATGGAAAACCAGGAAGAAATGGACAATTTTCTGGATAAATACCACATACCAAAACTAAATCAAGACAAGATAAATCATTTAAATAGACCAATAACCCCTAAAGAAATAGAAGCAGCCATCAAAAGTCTCCCAACCAAAAAAAGTCCAGGACCAGCTGGTTTCAGTGCAGAATTCTACCAGACTTTCAAAGAAGAACTAATACCAATCCTCTTCAAAGTGTTCCACACAATAGAAACAGAAGGAACACTACCAAACTCTTTTTATGAGGTTACAGTTACCCTGATACCCAAACCACACAAAGATGCAACAAAGAAAGAGAACTACAGACCAATCTCCCTCATGAACACTGATGCAAAAATACTCAACAAAATATTGGCAAACCGAATCCAAGAATACATCAAAACAATCATCCATCACGACCAAGTAGGATTCATCCCAGGGATGCAAGGATGGTTCAACATATGAAAATCAGTCAATGTAATACACCATATAAAGAAACTGAAAGAAAAAAAACCACATGATCATCTCCTTAGATGCTGAAAAAGCCTTTGACAAAATCCAACACCCCTTCATAATAAAAGTCTTAGAAAGATCAGGAATACAAGGAACATTTCTAAACATAATAAAAGCAATTCATAGCAAGCCAACAGCAAACATCAAATTAAATGGAGAGAAACTCAAAGCGATACCACTAAATTCAGGAACAAGACAAGGCTGTCCAATCTCCACATATTTATTCAATATAGTACTAGAAGTTCTAGCTAGAGCAATAAGACAACATAAGGAGATCAAAGGGATACAAATTGGCAAGGAAGAAGTCAAACTTTCACTATTTGCAGATGATATGATAGTATGCATAACTGACCCCAAAAACTCTACCAGGGAACTCCTACAGCTGATAAACTCCTTCAGTAAAGTGGCAGGATACAAGATCAACTCAAAAAAATCAGTAGCCCAACTACACACAAATGATAAAAGGGCTGAGAAAGAAGTGAGAGAAACATCACCCTTTACAATAGCCACAAATAATATAAACTACCTTGGGATAACACTAACTAAACAAGTGAAGGACCTTTTTTTTTTTTTTTTTTTTTTTCAATTTTTTTTTTATTAAGTAAATTTATTTTACAACATCATTTAGTTCAACATAATAGCCACAGATTCCCCTGTTCTCCCACTCTCGCCCCCCTCCCCTCCCCCCATCCCACCCCCATTCCCACCTCCTCCAGATCAAGGTCTCCCCCGAGGACCGGGATCGACCTGGTAGGCTCAGTCCAGCCAGGACCAGTCCCCCCCTCCCGGACCGAGCCAAGTGTCCCTGCATATGTCCCAGGATTCAAACAGCCAACTCATGCAACAAGCCCAGGACCCGGCACCAACACACAGGTGAAGGACCTTTTTGATAAGAACTTTAAATCTCTAAAGAAAGAAATTGAAGAAGATATCAGAAAATGGAAGGATCTTCCATGCTCATGGATAGGTAGGATTAACATAGCAAAAATGGCAATCTTACCAAAAGTAATCTACAGATTCAATGCAATCCCCATCAAAATCCCAACACAATTCTTCACAGACTTGGAAAGAAAAATACTCAACTTCATATGGAAAAACAAAAGACCCAGGATAGCTAAAAGAATCCTATACGATAAAGCAACCTTTGGAGGCATCACCATCCCTGACCTCAAACTCTACTATAGAGCTATAGTAATAAAAACAGCTTGGTACTGGTATAAAAACCAACATACGGACCAATGGAATTGAATTGAAGACCCTGACATTAATCCATGCACATATAAACACCTGGTTTTTGACAAAGGAGCCAAAACTATGCAATGGAAAAAAGGAAGTATCTTCAACAAATGGCGCTGGCATAACTGGATGTCAATATGTAAAAGATTACAAATAGATCCATATCTGTCACCATGCACAAAACTCAAGTCCAAGTGGATCAAAGACCTGAACATAAATCCAGTTACACTAAACTTAATAGAAAAGAAAGTAGGAAGCACTCTTGAACGCATTGGCACCGGAGACCATTTCCTAAAGAAAACACCAACAGTACAGACCCTGAGCACAACAATTAATAAATGGGACCTCTCAAAACTGAGAAGCTTTTGCAGGGCAAAAGACACAGTCAATAAGACAAAAAGACAGCCAACAGAATGGGAAAAGATCTTCACCAACCCACATCTGACAGAGGATTGATCTCCACAGTATATAAAGAACTCAAGAAACTAGATATCAAAATACTGAACAGTCCAATTAAAAAATGGGCTAAAGAGCTAAACAGAGAATTCACAAAACAAGAAATACAAATGGCTGAAAGACATTTAAAGAAATGCTCAACATCCTTAATTATCAGAGAAATGCAAATCAAAACGACTCTGAGATACCACCTTACACCTGTCAGAATGGCTACGATCAAAAACACCAATGACAGCCAATGTTGGAGAGGATGTAGAGCAAAGGGAACACTCCTCCACTGTTGGTGGGAATGTAAACTTGTACAACCACTGTGGAAATCAGTATGGCAGTTTCTCAGAAAATTAGGAATCAAACTACCTCAAGACCCAGCCATCCCATTCTTGGGCATATATCCAAGGAATGCTGATTCATACCATAAAGATACATGCTCAGCTATGTTCATAGCAGCACTATTTGTAATAGCCAGAACCTGGAAACAACCTAGATGCCCATCAACAGAAGAATGGATGGAAAAAATGTGGTACATATACACAATGGAGTACTACTCAGCAGAGAAAAAACAATGAAAGCATGAAATTTGCAGGCAAATGGATGGAACTAGAAAAAATCATCCTGAGTGAGGTAACCCAAACCCAGAAAGACAGTCATGGTATGTACTCACTCATAAGTGGATTCTAGATATAAAATAAAGAACAATCAGACCAGAACCCATAGAACCATAGATGATATATATATATGGCATGGAGGTCCCTAGGACGACTGTGGCTTATAATAAATTTTGGTTTTACTCAATTATTGAAAAAAAAAATAGCCAAACGAATGGAAACACATGAACTATGAACCAAAGGCTGAGGGGCCCCAGCTGGATCAGGCCCTCTGAATAGGTGAGACAGTTGATTGGCTTGATCAGTTTGGGAGGCAACTAGGCAGTGGGACCAAGTCCTGTACTCATTTCATGAGTTGGCTGTTTGAAACCTGGAGCTTATGCAGGGACACTTGGCTCAGTCTGGGAGGAAGGGACTGGACCTGCCTGGACTGAGTCTATCAGGTTGATCGCAGTCCTCGGGGGAGGATTTGCCCTGGAGGAAGTGGGAATGGGGGGTAGGCTGGGAGTAAGGGGAGGGGGTGGGAGGGGGGAGAATAGGGGAACCCGTGGCTGATATGTAGAACTGAGTGGTATTGTAAAACAAAATAAATAAAAAAAATGAAAAAAAAAAAAAGAATTATACTCTCACCATTCCCAGATGTCTAGATAGAAGCTTAAAAGCACAATCAATAACAACCAGGACCATATGTCCTCACTAAAGCTTGGCAGTTCTACCACAGCAGCTCCTCAATATTCCCACATAGCTGAAGCACAGGAAAAAGAAATTAAAGTAGCCTTTATGAATATGATAGTGGTCCTCAATGAGGAAATGAAGAAATGCCTTAAAGTAATCCAGGAAGACACAAATGGGGAGAAAAAAAAAAAAAAAAAAAAAAACAGTGGAAGGAAATGAATAAAACCGTTCAAGACCTGAAGAGAGAAATAGAATCAATAAAGAAACTGAAGCAAATATGGAAATCAAACATTTAGGAACTCCAATAGGCACCATAGAGCTAAGCTTCACCAGCAGAATACAAGACATAGAAGAGAGAATCGAAGACATTGAAGGCACAATAGAAGAAGTACATATATCAGCAAAGAAAATATTGAATTAAAAATCCTCCTGTCATGAATTATAAAGGAAATCTAGGACATGATGAAAAGACAAAAATCTAAGGAAAATAGAAAGAGAGGAAGGAAAAGAAACACAGGTCAAAGGAACAGAAAATTCTTTACATCTGTGTACCAAAAACAAGAACACCAAAGTTTGTAAAGAAACACTACTAAAGTCTAAATCACATCTTGACCCTCACACACAAATAGTGGAAGATTTCAACACCTCATTCTCACCAACAGACAAGTATTGCAGAACAGAAAAATAAACAGAGACATAATGAGGCTAACTCATGTTAATTAGACCAAATGTACCTAACATTTCACCAAACACAAAGGAATACATCTTCTTCTAAGCACCTTGTGTAACTTTTTACCAAATTTACCACATACTCAGATACAAAACAATTCTCAGCAGATACTAGAAAATGGAAATTACACCCTGCAGGGTTTCAGACCACCTCAGACTAGAGTCAGATACCAACAAAAGAAAAACAACAAAAAGTTTACAAAAGCATAGAAGCTGAATAACTCTCTTCAGAAGGAAAAATGGGTCAAGATAGAAATTAAGAAAGAAATTAATGGCTTCTACAACTGAATGAAAATTAATACACAACATACCAAACTTATGGGACACATTGAAGACTGTTCTATGAGGCAAATTCAAAGCACAATATGTCTAATTTTTTTTTTTTAAATGGAGAGATCTTATATTAGCAACTTAAGCATAGACTGGAAAGCTCTAGAACAAAATGAGAAATTTATATCAAAATAGGAGAGAACAAAAATAATCCAACTCAGCTCTGAAATCAATAAATAGAAATAATAAAAAACCAAATCAACAAAGAACAATAAAAACAGTTGGTTCTTTGAGAAAAACAAGAAGACTGATAATCTTTCTCCAAGTTAAGTAAAAGACACAAAAGAAGATCCAAATTAACATAATTAAAAATGTAAAGGGAAACATAATAACAAACACAGATGAATTTGGAGAATCACAAAGACTTTTTTCAAAATGCTGTATTCCATGAAAATTAGAATATAAAAGAATTGGATAACTTTCTCCATATAAACTTCTTACCAAAGTAAAATCAAGATCAGATAACAATTTAAACAGTCCTAAACTCGCTAGTGAAATAGAAGTCATTAAAAGTTTCTCAAAGAAAAACAACCAAACAAAAAAAGCCCTGGCCCAGCTTGTTTTAATGCAGAATTACACCAGGGTTTCAAAGAGTAGTTATTGCCAATACTACTCAAATTACTCTACAAAATTCAAACAGACGGAACATTGCTCAATTCATTCTATGAATCCATGGTTACCCTGACACCCAAAGCACACAAAGACCCAACAAAGACAGAAATTCACAGAAAGATTTTTTTATGAACATAGATGAAAAATTCTCAATAAAATACTTGCTAGACAAATCCAAGAACATGTCAACCATCAAGATCTGTTGGGCTTCAGTCCAGAGATTCTGGGAATAAATGTTGAATACACTTAAGCAAATTAAAAGATGAAAAGCATATGATAATCTCATTAGATGAAACAAAGGGTCTGACACTGTCTAAGACCCCTTCATGATAAAAATCCTAGAGAGATTAAGAATATAAGAGATATACTACACCATAATAAAAGCAGTTGAGAGAAAGCTCCTGGCCACTATGAACTGAAATGGAGAAAAATTCAAAGCAATTCCACTAAAATCAGGAACTTCAAAGGCAAGCATTTGAAGTAATAAGACAATCGAAGGAGCAAAAAGTACGTAGATACTATACAAGTCACATGAGTGACTTGAAAAAAATCCACCAGGAAATTTGTTCAGCTGATAAATACCTTTAGCAAAGTATATAGACTCAAAATTAACTCAAAATAATCAGTAGCCTTCATATATACAAATGATGAAAAATTTGAGAAAGAAGTCAGGGAAACAAAACCTTTTACAATAGCCTCGAGTAATGTAAAATATCTTGGGGTAACTCTAACCAAGGAAGTGAAAGACTCAGATGGTACAAATCTGGAGTCAAAGAAGAAAGAAATTTAACATGATATCAAAAGTTTGAAAGATGTTCTGTGATCATGGATTGTTAGAATTAATGTAACCCACATGGCCATCCCAATACAAGAAATCTACAGATTCAACGCAATCCCCATTAAAATTCCAACACTATCCATCACAAATCTTGAAAATTTTCAGTTTCATTTGGAAACACAAATTATGCAGGATAAACAGAACAACCCTAAACAATCAAAGAACTGCTGGACATATCACCATTCCTGATTTCAAGTTGTACTACAAAGCTGTAATAACAATAATAATACAGGATGGTATTGCCACAAAACCATGTATATCAATGGAATCAAACTGAAGATGAATACATGAATCCACACACCTATGGACACATTATTGTTTATAAAGAAGACAGAAATATACACTGGAAAAAAGGGTATCTTCAACAAATGGTGCAGATCAAACTGGGTGGCTGCATGCAGAAGAAACCTAACAGATTCATACTTTTTACCCTGCACAAAACTCAGCTCCAAATGGATCAAAGATCTCAACATAAAACCAGATATACTGAACCTGAGAGAAGAGAAAGTGGTGGAAAAAGCCTTGAACTCATTGGCACAGGAGACTTTCGAACAGCACATACATTTCTAGGTAAATTAGTTTGTTGTGAAAACTATAGTACTTTTACAACAGCAAGAATTTGGTTATGGCAATGCACCTTGCAGAGATGTATGGTAACATAAATAGTGATTGGTATACAAGAAAGCAGAGCACATGAGATTATTATTGTACCACTGCACCAGGACACTGATTAAACAAGAGTGAATGAAGAATTATCAGAAAAAAAATATCTGCAACTGAAGCAACTTTGGAAAGCATAATCAGAAATGACTAAAACACAGCACAATGGCATACTTGAAAGAAACAATGTATTTCTACTGCAGTGAAATCTAAATCTAGTGTACAATGAAAGGGGAAAGTGTACTCATACAATTCTGGAATTACCAGCTTCAGAGCAATAGTGTGAATTGAATGTTCCTAGGCAAAATGGGTTTGGTAAGACCAAAGTGAGTACTTCCACCAGGGAAGAAGTTGGACTTGCTGCAGACCTTCATATCTCTGTTGCTTCTCCAAATCTAATCTCTCAGCCACATCCCCATCTCTGCAACAGAGTACAACCTGCAACTTCTCTTCCCCATTTCCACCATCTCCACTGTATCTCAAACATCCTTTCCTCTTAAACTTAATGCTCCAACTCCTTCCTTTATCTCAGCTGGCACTCCTTGGGAAGCAACTGGTCACCTTGCCAGCAATGCTAGTAGCCTGATTGCAGATCTTCACCTCTCTTCCCATTGCTCCAGATCCAGATCCAATCTCCCAGTCTCATGCCCAGCTCTGGAGCAGAACACCTGTGGTTGCTTCCCCCATCCCATCTCTAATGGATCCCACAGATCTTCACCTCCTAACCTCTCCCTTCAACTTGTTGCTTTATCCCAGTCCCAAACTGCAGCAGGCATTACCTGGGAACCAGGTCAGAGAAACAGGTGGGCTAGCACCAGTTGCTCACCTTTTTTGCTCAGCTCCTTCAAATCCAGTTCCCCAGCCTCATGTGTAGCTCTGCAGCAGTCTACCTGCTGGGGCCTCCCCTCTCCCATAGTCCCACCTCTAGTGGACTACATAGGTCTTATCCTCAGAACCCAGCACCCACAACTAGTTGCTTTATCCCAGCTCCCAATCCAGTCAGCAGTCACTTTCTGCTAGTTGACAGGCCACACTATCCAGGGAAGCAGTTAGGTCAACTGTCAGCTTTCACTTCTCTGCTCCTCCAAATCAAATGCCCCAGTCTCATCCCCAGTTCTACATTTAGCAAACATTCTGCTGTGGTCTCTCCTCACTCTCTCACCCCAGGGCACTCAGGGCACTGACTTAGCAGATCCTGGTGGAACACCCCGCTTTTGCTTTCCTCCCTCTTGTCAAGCTCCTGCACTGCTACAGTTCTTCCACATTCTTAAGTGTCAGGTTCCAGTACCCTAAAATGACTTTTACCTGGAAGCCATAGTGTCCACAGCTATCAGGACCCCAGAAGATTTTCCTACAGGCAACATACAGTCCCTACACTCCAAAGAACCAGAATGAAACAAAAGCAAAGGAACAGAACACCCACCCAACAAAGACAACATCAAATATTATCTCCTAGGTTTACACTCTTTCCCATTCCCAGATGCCTAGTCACAAGTATAAAAA
Organism: Peromyscus leucopus; assembly: GCF_004664715.2. Lineage (NCBI taxonomy): Eukaryota > Metazoa > Chordata > Mammalia > Rodentia > Cricetidae > Peromyscus > Peromyscus leucopus. The sequence goes on from NC_051066.1 coordinate 17,563,039, forward strand.
CATAATCGCCACTGCCCAGCTTGTGCTAGATTTATGAACATGTGCCAAATGTTAGGAGGCATTTTCTATTCAGATGTGCCAATGGAATATAGGTCCTGTTTTTCTTTTCACTGGGTGTCATTCCTAATTGCTATGAATTTTTCATGTGCTTCCTAGCACTGGAGTTTGGGTGGCAGTTGTACAATACAGAGGGCTATTCAGCCATCACACACTTTGTTATAAGGAAAGTTAACTTATGAGGGAGAGTGTGAAAGCTCACCTCTATGCAGAGTTTCTCCTTGGCAAATTCCAGCAGAATTAATCAGCATGATTTTTTTTTTTTTTTTTTTTTTTTTTTTTTATCAAGGGGGATACAAAATGAGAAAGAAGATATGTGGCTGTCTATTTTTCAAGAATATTTCTTAGCTCAGATATCAGAGTCAAAGAATTTCTCCCAGGCTGTTATTGGTTATGACTTATGAAAGGGCACCTGTCGGGCCTGACAAGTGTACACAGTGCTTCAGGCTCCAACTTCCCATTAGTAGCACAAGCCCCAAAGGTTAATTTGTTTTGACACTTCCTGATTACTTTCCGTGTTCATCTTGTTCCAAGACTTCCCAGTCACCACGTGATTTAAAGGCCCTACTTAGCAACACATTGCCATTTTCACCAACTTATTGCTAGCTTTGGTCTTGTGATCTCTAAGTGCAAGTAAATAGCTGAAATCAATTTTCTGTTTAGAGTGGTTGATGATGCCTGGTGGAATTTGCAGATTTCTTTTCTTGGATAAGTTTGAGAGTCATGTGGAAAAGTCATAACAGACAGATAGTATAAGAAGCCTTCTCATGTTTATGACCTTGGGTTTTTTCTGTTACCAAAATCATATTCTCAAGTATTCCATCAGTCACAAACATTTTGATTAATGTTTTAGTCATTTTTTTTTCTTCAGAGCTGAGGACCGAACCCAGGGCCTTGCACTTGCTAGGCAAGTGCTCTACCACTGAGCTAAATCTCCAACCCTTTAGTCAATTTTAATGAACTTTGTAAATAAAAACAAATCCCCATCCCACTTACTGATACATAGAGCCTTCTAAATAAATTTACTTATTTACCATACTTCTGTGACATTTTATGGGGTGCTTTACCTTGATAAAGATGAACGTACCCTCCATCATCTTGTTAAAACACCACTTCTCACGGCCGGGCGTTGGTGGCGCACGCCTTTAATCCCAGCACTCGGGAGGCAGAGCCAGGCGGATCTCTGTGAGTTCGAGGCCAGCCTGGGCTACCAAGTGAGCTCCAGGAAAGGCGCAAAGCTACACAGAGAAACCCTGTCTCGAAAAACCAAAAAAAAAACAAAAAAACAAAACACCACTTCTCTCATCGATGCCTCCCAGGTCTCTTACAACCCTGTGTACTATTTTATGTTATTTTTCTTTGTACCTTCTCCTTCAGATTTCCTGCCAAGAGGTCCAAGTAGCATTTTAAAATACATTAGAGTCCATCAATGGACATTTACACAAATGCCCTAGTCAAACTATTATCACTCTTATTTTCAGGAGCTCTCTGATGCTATCAGTGCCTTCACAAGAATAACGTTTTGTTTTATTTTATAATTAATGCATTTATTTCTGTATTCCTTCACTAATGTTCCAAAAAGAACAAACACTCATATTGAACATGTGTGCTCTTGAAGTGACCAAACCAGTTCAGGCTAACATTTCCCTCTGGCGCCTCATGGCACCTTTTAAGTTGTGGAAATACAAATGTTAGGACAACTTCTAACTTTGAATTTTAGTGGAAGAAAACATCATTATTTTTCTCTAAGACACTAACAAAAATGTACATTTTTTCACCTTTTTCATGTGGTTTGTGTTAAGAAATAAGTCGTTATCTAGAGCCTTTGTTTTGGATTGATTTGTAACTCCATTTTCACTCACAGACTGATCAGATCAGGGTCTTCTGCTTTATCTAATTGGATTATCAGATTCATTTCAAGACTGACTTGTTAGCGGAGGTGTGTCTAATAGTTTGTCCTATTTATGTATCTGTGGCACAAGACAGAGGACATATAAATAAAAATGGTTGTGGAACAGGTTGGAAGCACATGGAACCGGCTGATGGATTGCCCAGCTCCATGCTGCCTTCTCACCTGGTTGCACCAATGTTCAGATAATCTAAGGACCTTAGTTAGAATTTATTTCTAATTCTTTAACACTGTGTACTTCACTGCTCTCTCTGTTTGAGTTCAATGAAATATTTCTTGTTTTTTTTTGCCATGAGATAATTCATAAACAACTATCCCAGGAACTGTGGTAATTTGAAAGAAAATGGACCCCAAAAGTAGTGGCAATAATAAGGAGTGTGGATTTGTCTAAGTAGGTGTGGTCTTGTTGGATGAAGTGTGCCATTTGGAGGAAGGTCTTGAGGGCTCATATGAGCTCAAGCCATAGCCAGTGAGACTGGCCACTTCCTGCTGCCTGCAAGATGTAAGGCTCCTGGCTCCATCTCCAGCACCACGTCTGCTTGCATGCCACCATGTCCCACCATGATGATAATGGACTGAACCTCTAAATGATAAGTGAGTCACTCATATTAAATGTTTTCCTTTGTAGGAGTTACCATGGTCATAGTGTCTCTTCACAGTACTAATATAGGAAACTTTCCAAACTTATCTGAATTTCCAAACTTTCTTTTCCTATTTTTTATAAGGTCTCTTACTTGGTTTAATCCTGTACAAAACCAATAACTCTTCAGAAAATAAAATATTGAAACATTTTTGATATTATAAAGTAAATATAACTTCTAAAAATAAATATGAAAAGGAACATAGGCAACTTGTACTCTCAAAATGTTCCTTTTCCAAAAATAACAATCTTAAAAGTTATCTACCAAAAATATTGTATTCTATTGATCCAAAGTCACCACAGTATAGACTCTCATGAGAATATAGTAATATAGTATTCTATGAATCTAATATCACTACAATATAGGTTCTCCTGAGAATTTTCCTGTGGTGGTTGGAATGAGAAATGTCTCCAGAAGACTCATGATTTTGAGTTCTCAGTGTCCAGTTGGTAGAATAGTATGGGGATATTATAGAATGTTTAGATGTTTAAGAAGTGGGCCCTTGCTTAGGAAGTGCATCACTGTGATCTGAAGGTTATAGCCTTAGCCTATGTTCTGTGCATGAACTCTCAAGTCTCTGTCTCAGTCTATGTTTGTTTCTCTCTGTCTCTGTCTGTGTCTGTCTCTGTGCCTCTGTCTCTGTCTCTCTCTCCTTCCTGTGTGTTAAAGAAAGGCAATCTCTCTGCTTTCTGCTCCTGCCACTATGCTCCTGCCATTATAGACTCCAACTCTCAAGAACTCTAAGATAAAATAAACACTTCTTTCTTTGAGTCACCTTTTGTCATAGACAACAGAACAGTAACTACTACAATTTCCATTTTATATGCATAGAAAATAAAAATAAAATGATTGGCCAGGTGTGGCAGAACATGCCAATAGTCCCAGGAGTTGAAAGATTAAGTGAGCAGTATTGATAATTCAAAGCCACTTGGCTTTCGAGAAAATTCAGGCTTATCCTGGAAAATATAATACTTGTCTCAAACAAACAAACAAACAGAGTAAAACAAAAACATACAATCAAATCAACAACAACAAAATCAAAGAAATAAAATAAAAAAGTAATACCTTTAGGTGAATCTTTACCTCTCCATCTGCTCCTCCAAATCCAATGTCCTAGTCTTATCCCCTGCTCTATAACAGAATACCTGCTGTGGTTTACTTTTCCTCTCTGACTGCATCCCCAAAAGTATCACAAAGATTTTCTCCTCCAATTAGCCTTTTCCCAACTCATCTCATTATCTTAGCTTAGACCACCCAGCAGGAATTTCTTGGGAACACACGCTGAACAGGCCAGAGAAATAGGTAAGCTAACTGAAGACATTCACCACTCCCCCTTCTCATCCAAATCTTATTGCTAGTGCAGTATCAGAAACCTGCTGCAGCCTTTCTTCTCCTCTGCCACATCTCCCTTGGATCCCACAGACCTTCCCTTCCTAATCTACCTCCTTCTATTTGTTGCTTTATCCCAGCCCTTGATTCCCAAGGGCCACCCCTACCAGAGAAGTAGGTAGGCTGACTATATATCTTCACATTTCTCTCTGTCCCTCCAGATCCAATTCATCAGTCTTATCCCCAGTTCTGCAACAGACACATGTGACATCCTCATGTAGCTAGAGTTTTCCTGCCTTACCCACAGTCAGGACAAATCTTTGTCACCCGCCAGTCCCACAGCCGCTCAGACCCAACCAAGTAAACACAGAGACTTATATTGCTTACAAACTGTATGGCCATGACAGGCTTCTTGCTAACTGTTCTTATATCTTAAATTAATCCATTTCCATAAATCTATACCTTGCCACATGGCTCATGGCTTACCAGCATCTTCACATGCTGTTTGTCATGGCGGTGGCGCCGGCGGCTGGCAGTGACTCCTTCCACCTTCCTGTTCTTTCTTTTTTCCTCTCTGTTAGTCCCACCTATACTTCCTGCCTAGCCACTGGCCAATCAGTGTTTTATTTATTGACCAATCAGAGCAATTTGACATACAGACCATCCCACAGCAGCCTCACCATGCCATCTCTGGTGGAACCCATAGATCAACCCCTCTTAACTTCTCCCACTCCACTCTTTGCCTTATCCCAGAACCGAATTCTGGGAAACTACAGGCTGACTCTGCTACAGAAGCAGGTAGTCTCTCTCTCTCTCTCTCTCTCTCTCTCTCTCTCTCTCTCTCTCTCTTATTTTCTGGAGCTGAGGACTGAACCCAGGGCCTTGTGCTTGCTAGGCAAGCACTTTACCACTGAACTAAATCCCTAACCCGGAAGCAGGTAGTCTAATGACAGCTTTTTACCTCTCCTTCCAATCCTGACAATCCAGTCCTTAAACACATCTCCAGTTCTCTAGGAGAACTAAACCTACCTGCACGTTCTGCCCTCATTACAAGGATACTAAGTAAGCAGATCCAGATGGGACATTCTGTTTTCCTCCCCCATGTGAAACCCCTCAGATACCTAGACTATTTCCATTCCTGAGTGTGAGTTCTCAATACCCAGAAACTCATTTTATCTGAAAGTCCCTATGGGACAACTACCAGATCCATAGATTTCCTAGTAGTCAATACACATCTCCCACATTCTACAAAGATCCAGAGAGAAAATAGAAACCAAAGAAGAAAATATCCATTCAATAAAGACTAAACAAGTTATCAGCACCTATAATTATAATCTTCTCAATTCTGGATACCTAGCCACCAGCATAAAAACACAATCAGTACAATCACAACAATATGCCTCCACTAGAGCTAGGGAGCCATACCACAGCAGGCCCTCAACATCCCAACGTAGCTGAAGCACAAGAAAAAAAAAAAAAACATAAAACAGTCTTTATGAATATGACAGAGGTCCTTACAAAGAAGATTAATAAATCCTTCAGTGTAATTCAGGAAACCACAAAGAGTGAAAGGAAATGAATAAAACAATTGAAGAATGGAAAATGAAAATAGCATGAATAAAGAAAATCCACATTGGGGGATTTTGGAAACAAATATTTAGACATTCAAACAGAAGCTACAGAGGTAAGCTTCAATAACAGAATACAAGACATGGAAGAGAGAATATCAGGTGTTAAAGATGAGATGGAAGAAATGATACATTGATCAAGGAAAATGTTAAATATAAAAATCTTGTGACACAAAACATCCAGGAAATATGGGACACTATGCACAGACCAAATCTAAAACTAATAGGAACAAAGGAAAGAGGGGAAGCACAGGTCAAAAACACAAAAAAAAAATGTTTTCAACAAAATCACAGAAGAAAATTTTTCTAACCTAAAGAAGATACCTATTAATGTACACTAAGCATCCAGAATATCAAATAGATTGAACAGGACAAGAAAGTCAGCTCAGCACATAGTAACAAAACACTAAACATAAAGAACAAAAAAAAAATATCAAAAGCTGCAAAAGAAAAAAGTCAAATAACATATAAAGGCAGACCTATTAGAAATATACCTAACTTCTCAATGAAGACTCTAAAAGCCAGAGGAGCATGGACAGATGTGATGCAGACACAACAGATGCTAGCCCACATGGCAATACCCAACAAAAATTTCAATTATGATAGATGGAGAAAAAAAATAAGACATGCTATGAAAAAATAAAATTTAAGCAATATCTACTTACAAACACAGCCCACAGAATGTGCTAGAAGGAAATTTCCAAAAAAAAAGAGGTTAATTACAGTCATGAAAACACAGGGAATAAATTATTTCAGATCAGTAAAATTGAAAAAGGGAAACAATATACAGAAATGCACAAATAAACACAACACACACACACACACACACACACACACACCACAACCACCACCATCACCATCACCTCCAAAGGTAACAAGAAGTAATAATCACTGGTCATTGATATTTCTCAACTTCAAAGTTCTCAATTCCCCAATAAAAAGACACAAACTAAAAGAATGGATGCAAAAACATGCTGCATGCAAGCAATACCCCTTAATATCACAGACATCACCTAAAGGATAAGGGTTGGAAGAAAATATTCCAAGAAAATAGACCTAAGAAACAAGCTGGTGTAGCCATTTTAATATGTAACAAAATACACTTCAAACCAAAACTAGTCAGAAGAAACAGGGAAGAAAAAAACATTTCTCATCCAAGGGAAATCTACCAAGAGGATATTTCAATTCTTAACATCTATGTACAAAAACAAGGGCATCAAAGTTTGCAAAAGAAACACTACTATGATCTAAATTACATGTTGACCCTCTCACTGATAGTGGGAGACTGCAATACCCTATTCTCACCAACAGATCAGTAATCCAGACAAAATAGCTAACAGATGTAAAAATGAAATGGGATTAACAAATACTTACAACACATTTCATTCAAATACAAAAAAATATACCTTCTTCTTAGCACCTCCTAGAAATTTCTTCTACATTGATCACATAGCCTAAGACAAAAAAAGTCTCATCAGACATAAGAAAAGGGAAATAACACCCTTAATCCTACCAGACCACCATGAATTAAAGCTGGATATCAATAGTAATAAAAAAAAAAAAACAGAATTCTTACAATACTCATAAAAACTGAACAGGTCTGTGCTGAACGAAAAAAAAAATCAGTCAAAATAGACCTGACAATATTGATAGGAGTGCAGGAGATCCACCCTCATGAAACTGTATGGAAGACCTGATCCTACCCCTCATCTGCCATGCAGTGTCATAGGTGAGGGAGAGTCTACTGAGTTTTGTGAGTTAATGCTTTTATCTAGTTCTTACAGGTGTCAGAATGGCTAAGACCAATATCACAAGCAACAGCTTATGCTGTTGAGGATGTGGAGTAAGGGGAACATTCATCTGATATTGGTGCGAGTGGAAACTTTTATAGTCACTATGGAAATCAGTAAAGTAGTTCCTCAGGAAGATGGGAACCAGTCTACCACAAGAACTAGCTATACCACTCTTGGGCATACCAAAAGGACACTTTTTCCTACTGCAAAGACACTTGCTCAAACATGTTTATTGCTGCTCTCTTTACAATATCCAGGAACTGGAAACAACTTTCAATGTCACTCAACAGTAAATAGATAAAGAAAATGTAGTCTATTTACTCAGCTGTTAAAAACAATGACATCATGAAATTTCCAGTCAAATGGATAGACCTAGAAAAAAATCATCCCGAGTAAGGTAATCTAGATCCAGAAAGTTAAATATGGTATATATTGACTTATATTTGGATATTAGCTGTTAAGTAATTGATATCCAAACTACAATCATAGACACAGAGAGGTTAAGTACAGAAGAAAGGACTAGGGGGATTATATTGATGTCCCTGGGAGGGGGAAATAAAATAAACTTTATGGGTGGACTGGGGTAGATGTTACTGGAAGAGGAGGATAAGTTAGGAAGGGACAAGAAATGTAGGGGGAGACCATAAGAACTAAAGGTCATTTGGGGTTGGTGTGGAAACCTAGTAAAGTAGAAACTACCTAAAACTTATGAATGTGCTTTTAATGAAGTCTCCAAATAAGGCAGGAAAGAGAGTCCCAACTGGCTTCTCCTGTCATTAAATGAAAGTTATAGTATGGGACTGGGTTATATCCAATTGAGTTTTTGGCCAATGGCTGCTAGCTATGTAAATCCAGAAGAAACCCAGGTTGTTTCCAGGACAATAGATTGCTCTTTACAAATTAACAGCAAGGCCCCATTGGTAAAGAAAACACTCATACAGCTCAGCTCATTGAATGTGTAGAGATTCAGCTGGTGCCTACATGTAACCTTCCCTGCTATAGTCTAGTGTTTTTGGTAAAGGAAGGTACTTTGCAGATTAGCAAAAGAGAAACATATATACCAACCCATCTACAAAACCTTTGATCTACAATCTGTCCTGGCTGCAAAATATGATAGGGCAATGATGGCACAAAGCTTGAGGGAGTAACCAGTCTGATTTGACTTAAGGCCCACCCTGCAAGATATAACTCATACATGACACTGTTTGAGTGACCTACAACCAGAGACTAGACAGTCCAGAGAAACAAAGGAAAAGCAAATATTACTAGTTTGAAAAAGAAAAAAAAAATGTAGTGGCAAAATGACTTCTAATGGTATTTGGCTGTACTCATAGATCAGCACCTTATTCAACCATCATTAGAGAAGCTATCAAGCTTTCTCCTGCAGCAAATGAGAACAAATACAGAGGCCCACAGCCAGACTTTAGACAGAGGGCGGGGGAAGAGACAGAGAGACAGAGAGAGCTATTTGGAACACTCAGCTCTAAATGTGATGACTCAGTCAAAATCTTCCCTTCAAGCTCAGGGAACCCAACAGAAGTGGAAGCTGAAAGAATGTGTCGGAGGGAATGGAGGACACCAGAGCAAGGCCCTCTAAACTAGCTAAGAACAGCTCATGTGAACTCAGAGACAGAAGCAGCAAGCATGGGCCCTGCATGGGTCTGCACCAGGTCTTCTGAGTACGCATTATAAATTTCAGTTTAGTGAGTTTGTGAGATTCCTCAGCGTGTGGAAGAGTTGGTCTCTAATTCTGATGCATTCTCCTGGGCTCTTTTTCTTATGTTGTTTGCATTGTCCAACTTGGTTGTTATGGTTTTGTTTTATTTTATGTTTTATTTGGTTATGCTTTGTTCTTATCTCTGAGAAACTTGTTATTTTCTAATGAGAGAGAGAGAAAGGGAGTGGGTTTGAAAGAGAGGGGAAACTGTAATCAGAATATATTGTATGAGAAAATAATTTATTTCAATAAAAGGGGAAATAATGATTTTAAGAAATGGGGCTATTTTCATGTAAATGAAATATATAGTAAAAATAGAAAAATACATAGCACTAAGACTACCAACTAACATCTTATATTTACATAGTATAAAATCAGAAGTAAAACCATGTAGGATATTTTGTCCTACATATTGGATTTTTTAATATTTTAATCACAAAGGATATGGTTGAAATTGATCCAAATACACAGGAATACATATCTACACATGCACCCATACACCTTACCTTAGACACAAATAAACATACACACACTCATATGCACACACACTTACATATGTAAATGTACACTCACACATACACATTCAGACATGTACATACACAAACACAATCACATATTTATTATATACATACCACAAATAAAGACATACACATATATGTGCACAAACATCCATGCACATGGTCACACATGGACACAACCACACTCACATTTTTACATATGCATTATATACATACTCTCACATACACATACATACACTCACAAAGTTACACAAAAATACACATATGTACACATTAGTACATACATATGTACATATATATCTATATACACATATATGTGCACACAATCACACATATACATATACACACAAATATACACAAACACATACATTTGTATGAATCCATATATATATATATACATACATACATGCAAATATGCATGTGTACATACTTACATACACACAAATCCACATCTACATAGAAATGGATACATACATTTTCAGGTACATGTACATATATACACACACAACTATACTCACATATTTATGCACATGTATGCATACAAACGCATAAACACACATATATACCACATACCTCAGAGAACATTTCAGGAGAAAAATATGTTCTATTTTAAAACTAGTGAGAGAAAATACTAACATACAAGGTTATAGAGATTTATTTTGATCCCTAAGAACAAAATGACCAATATATTTTTAAAAAACACTTTCCATAGCACCAAGGATGGTAGAGTGCAATATCAGAAATTAGACAACGTGCAACATGAGAAGATATTAACTGTGTGTGTATCTGTTGAAATGTGGGCATATGAGTGACTGTGGTTGAAGAAGAATACTCTAGAATTTGGTATTCATGATTGTTTCAGATCTTGCACTTTCACCAAATCTACACCATAAAAGTTTGGGGTCTATCAAGAGTCTATCTATCAATTTGTTTTGTTTAGAATGTATACATGCTAAGAATGTTTTCACTGTACATTGAAAAAGTTACCGTCAAGCATTTTCTTAATTAGGGTTTCTATTGCTGTGATAAAACACCATGAAACAAAAGCAACATGGGGAGATAAGGGTTTATTTCAGTTTCTACCTTTTAATGTATTATCCAGAGAAGTCAGGGAAGAAACTAAAGGCAGAAACTGAAGCAGAGGCCATGGAGAAATGCAGCTCACTGGCTTTTCCCTCATGTCTTGATAAGCCTCCTCTCTTTTATAGCACCCAAGACAACCTACCTGACCAAGTGTGGCATTTACCACAGTGAGCTCAATCCTCACACATTGATCACTAATCAAGAAAACGCACCACAGGCTTTCCTGAAGGCCAATCTGGTGCGGGCATTTTCCAAGTTTTGTCTTTCCAAATGTCTTTAACTGGTATCAAGTTGATATAAAACTATGCAGCACAAACATATAACTAAATTTGTCACAGACAACAAAATAGTTTCTAATTTGATTTAACCTCTGTATGTGACTAAAAGAGACCCTATCATTTTTGTTTGTTATTTAACTGAAAATACTGACATCTTCTAAAAGGAGGCATTAGAACAGTAGTTCTCAACCTGTGGATTGTGACCCCTTTGGGGGTTGGATATCCAATATTCTGTATATCTGATATTTACATTACAATTCACAACAGTAGCAAATTTGAGTTATGAAAGAGCAATGAAATAATTTTGTGATTGAAGGCCACCACAACACGAGGAAATGTATTAAAGGGTCGATGCATTAGGAAGGTTGAGAACCACTGTGTTAGAGTAACTGGGAATTTAGACAAAATCTGGCTCACATTATCTTGAGGCCACTCAGAATGGCCATTAACTTTGGCAGGAATCAGTGTAATATGAGTGACTTGGATGAAGGAGCTGTAATTTATACTGTTTTAACCTCAATTGCTCAGTGTAGTTTTGACAACTTTCCATTGGTAAATGTCTGCCTTCAGCTGAGTTGTTTGGAAAGAGAGAAGAAACTGAGTGAATCTGTCTGATATGAGTAGTTAAAAGCTGATCACCATGACTGGAGTGGGGAGTATTCACATCTGTGGCAACTGCCAATAGAGAGGCCAAGCTGCTCACAAAGGCACCGGGCCCAAGCACTGCTTCATTGTGCTGTGGCTGGCAGATGGGTTTATGAATTGCTTTTCACTCAGCCTCTCCAAACCATCCTCAGTTTGCTTTGCATTGTTTAGAAGAAATTGTCCTTCCTAGGCCTTAGGCAAGTTTTACTACTAGACTATTTAAAGGAAGGGAAGACAAAACTAACAAATGAATGAATGAATAAACAAATACATAAAGACACAGGGTTGTGTCTAAACCCATCATGTGCACCCAAGCCTTTTTCTTCTCACAGATGAAACTTTCTCTGAGCTACTTTTTTCTTTGACTGCCATAATTCTTCATTGATATTTTCATTTTTATTAAGTTTATTCATTTATTTTACATCCTGACCACAATTTCTCCTCTCTTTTCTTCTCCCCCCCACACCACCCCTACCTCACCCCTATTCCAATCCACTCCTCTTCTGTTTCTCTTCAGAAAGGGGAAGCCCTCTGGTGGATGTCAACAAAGTATGGCATATCAAGTTGAGGTAAGACTGAGTTCCTCCCCTTGTATTGTATTAAGGTTGGGCAAGGCAACTCAGTATAAGGAGTAGGCTCCTGGAAGCCAGACAAAGCTTTAGGGATAGGCCCTGCTTCTACCACAAGTAGATCAAGCTACACAACTGTCAAATGTGTAGTGAGCCTAGGTGGGTTCCATGCAATCTCCATAGCTATTAATTCAGAGTCTGGGAGCTCCTATAATCCCAGGTTAGTTGTTTCTTTGGGTTTCTGTGTGATGACCTTGACCCTCCTGGATTGTACCATCCTTCTTCCTTCTCTTTAATGGAATTCCTAGAGCTTGGCTCAGTGCTTGACTGTGGATCTCTGCCATCTGTTTCCCTGCATCTGTTTCCATCCGTCGCTGGATGAAGGCTCTCTGATGACAATGGGAGTAGTTACCAATCTGATTATAGGAGATGGCCAGTCTAGGCTATCTATCCACTATTGATAGGTGTCTTAGCTGGGGTCATTCTTATAGACTTCTGGGAGTTTCCCTTGTACCAGGTTTCTACCTGACCCCAAAATGTTCCTTCCCCCATCAGGCCTTCTCTTTCATTACTTTCCCCCTCCACACTCCCACTCCAATCCTTCATGTTCCCAACACCTCTGGCCCTCAGTCTACCCAGGAGATGTCTTCTATTTCCCCTTCCCAGGGAAATCCATGTGTCCCAGTCATTTTCTCACAACTTTTTAGGGGCCGATCTCACTGTGACCTGGGCTCCCATTTTCACTACTTGAGTTACCTTTCATATGCAAACATCACAGAAATTTACAAGTTCGTTATTTGACAGTGTTTTGATTTGACAAGGCTGTTTATCTACAGAGAATGATGGAGTTGGCCTGGACAAGGTGCCTTGAGAGGCATGCATCATAGATTCTTCGTGTTAGAGTCTGTGTCTCCTGGAGCATCGTGTGCCTTTCAGTCCCTGAGAAACCTAGGTATTCACTCAGGTAGTGGAGCGTTCAGGCTACCTGTTTATCTCTGCATTCCCTAAAAGTCAGCAAAGCGTATTTAAATTTGGCAGAACAATTAGTCTTTGACATTAGCCTGTGTATCCTCTTGTATAGATTGCAAGCGCCATTGTATCCTGGAAACTACACGTGTAATCCTTCTGGCAACCACCATTATATTCTGTTTCTGATAAGAGTATAAAAAGTCTAATTGCTTCCAATGAACCCGGCTTAGTCTCAGTTTTGCTGAGACCCCTCCAACCTGGGTCTAGTTTTCATTTGCACTGACCCTATCAGGAGGCCCTGGTTCACTAAATAAGCACTGGCTGGTGCTTTCAATTAGCCTTTGGTAAAATAAAATCAAAAAGTGAAACTCTAATGTCTAGAGAAATGGAAGAGTGCTTACTGCCTTTCCTCTTGTGCATGAGTTCAGTCCCTATCACACATCTTGTGTAGTTCACAACTGCCTAAGTCTCCACAGCTTCGGGGGAATTGATCTCGTCTTCTAGATTCTGTAGGAAACTGCACAACTGTGGTATACACACACACACACACACACACACACACACACACACACACACACAAACTCAAATACAAATAAATCTTTAAAAATGTGAAATTCTTTTCTCTGGGATTGGCTTTTGGCCCTTGTCAGAGACTCTTTTCCTGGCTCAGCCTCTTAGGGGATAATGCCTCTCAGGGATCCATGGCATATTCTCCCTTCTCAAGTTCAACACAATTTTGGTAATCTAACAAATTACCATGGTTTTAAATTCCACAGATGGGAACCCTTTCCTCAGACATCAATATTATTTTCTATCCCAGATGTGCAGATGGTTGGAGCATACATGAGCATTGACTGGCACTCGGTATATAATCCATTTGTTCCAGAAGTCTTATGTACACTCTGTCTTAGATATTCTCTTACTAAGTGATTTAAGGAGTCATATTAAAACCTGATGAGGTGACTCAGTGAATAAAGTTGCTTGGTGTCAAACCTGACAACCTGAGTTCAATTCTTGGAGGTTACACAGTGGAAGGAGAGAACTGACTACTGATAGTTGTCATCTTCCTTCTACATGTACACAGAAAACACATACATGAACACACACATACACACAAATTAATTAATTAATTAATTGTTTTAGTTAAAACTGTAAAGGATTTGTAACAGAACATGACAAGTTGACCAACCTGACAGAAAGACAGCAATCATGTAAGCTCCATGAACTGATATAGGTGATTAACATGGCTAGGACTATATAGCCACCTGTACAGGTGGGTTTTTCACCTCAGTTTCACCTTTTCATCCCCGGCATAGACCTTGTTACTGATTTACTATTTAGCACTGCCTTTTCCTGGAGAGTGGATGGGCTTTATTTCAAACCTGATATAGGAGTATCATGGCAGTCAGCACCCTGTAGAGGTGAAAATGCCCAAGCGACTTCTTTTGTAATACCTGGGTTGAAACAGAACAACTGGCATAATTGTGTTAGCAGATATTTCTCCCTTGATAAAATGTTTTCATTATCTCACAGTCTAACTGCACAGTCGAAAAAGATTTGGGTATTTGTTTTTCACAAACTGCAAAAATGCAGAGCCACACAGAGGAAGCTTAATCTCTCTGCCTTCCTATCGGGCAGTGGAATAAAAGTACATGATATCTAAATAGCAAATCAATTCCTTCTATATATAGATTCTTAATTACTGCTCTTTTCATAATATTTAGAGGGGAAATATCTCTTTAATGGAAATCTAAATCAGAGTTTCAAGTGAGACAAGCTATTACTGATTTAGTCAACTTTAAATGTAGCTAAAATGTAGTTTTTCCTGTAAAATGTTTAAAAAATCAAAATATACAAATGATTTGCATATATTTTCTGTGACAAGGTGCCACTAAACAGTAATTCAAATGAAGAGAAACACAAAGCAAGTGCCTCTGTGTGGTAAGATAGCAGGCGACTCCTGCGGGATACTACTTACTTTATTCTTTTCCTTTTGGATTAAATAATTTAAGGTGTTTCAAATTAGATACTCCTCTTATATATCATTAATCTCAGCTCAGCTATAGCTTTGGCATTCAGTCATATTAGCCCTTCATTTAGCAAAGATGTTAGCACTGACAGAGGCATAGGAGGGAAGTGCAGCAGGAATCCTAATTGGTCTTAATAAAAACGCAGAGCCAGATATTGGGGTAAATGCTGAAAGATTAGAGAAGATGAGCAGCCAGCCACCAGAGAATTCTTACCTTGCCAACTCCTCAGCCTGAAAGAGTAGGAGTCCCTGTCTCCTCCCACCTTACATTCTTTTCTCCATCCAGCCATATCACGTTCTGTCTTAACCTCCCTGGTGCTGAGATTAAAGGGGTGTGTGTGTGTGACACCACAGCCTGACTCTGTTTCTCTTTTAGACTGGATCAATCTTGTGTAGCCCAGGGTGGCCTTGGACTCACACAGATTTATCTGTCTCTGCCTCCTGAATGGTGGGATCAAAGGTGTCTACCACCACTGCCTGGTCTCTATGGCTAACTAGTGTCTTAGTTCCACACTCTGATCTTCAGGCAAGCTTTATTTGTTAGATCACAAACAGAATATCACCACAGGAGTGTAACAAGTTACCTGTGCTATGACTCCAGGTAGAAGAAAAGAAAGACAAAAGGCTCTTCCCATTCCATCTTGTCTTCTCCCACAAAATGTTTTCATCATAAACCAAAGACAAGTAAAATGAAGCCATATAGTCAACATATGACATTTTATTTATATTTATGTGTTTGAAGAAGCAGAGAAAATTTTTATTCTTTTAATATAAAGTAGTTGCCTTCCTTTGCATAAATGTCTTGAACATTTCTCTAGTTAGTAAAGATTTATTGAATTGCATTTTCTCAGTCAAACAAAAGACATGGGCTGGCAAATCATGTATTCTGAATGCAATTTGTTTTTGCCTTCTCAAGGGTGACTCAAAAATGTTGATCACAGTTTCTTGTACAGTTCTCAACATTCATGAACATTGACTAAATTAATTAAGCAAACAAAATTCATGACTTATGGATTTTCATAAATAGAAATTTTAGGGTTGTTCTCAAATTCTGATTATGGTATTAAT
Source organism: Peromyscus leucopus (assembly GCF_004664715.2). Lineage (NCBI taxonomy): Eukaryota > Metazoa > Chordata > Mammalia > Rodentia > Cricetidae > Peromyscus > Peromyscus leucopus. The sequence continues at coordinate 17,579,272 of NC_051066.1, forward strand.
GATAACAAAAGCAACCCACTTGTTCCAGTGGGTTTCCAGCACTATTATTCACCCCATCTGGTTTGATGTCACTCAACAGAACAGATGAAGATGACATCCTGATGTTTACAGACAAATGATTAGAGCAACTACAACAACAACAAACAAAACAAAACAAAACAAAATCAAATGTCCCAGTCTCATTCCCAGCTCTACATTTAGCAAACATTCTGCTGTCGCTTTTCCTCACTTTTGGTGCCAATACCCAGGGCACTGACTTAGCAGATCTTGATAGAACACGCTGCTCTTCTCCCTCTTTGACCTTAATGAGTCCCTTCTTAAACTATTAAAAGTGTTTTTCTAAACTTTAAATTGTTCCCCAATATTTTCTACCCCAAAGCCGTGAACAAACACCTTATCCTAACCTTACTAACAATTCTACATGTCTAAATTCTTTCTAAGGGTGATGGTCAAATCATTAATCTTCCCTAGCAGCAATGCTTGGCAAACATCAATCACTTTTAAGTACCAGAAACACTATCCAGTGAGAGACGAGAAACCCCCGAGAGTATTCTTTCAACCCATAGATTATGAGAGATGTGGTGACAACCTGTAGATTATGAGGGATATGAAGGAACAATCAGAGCTATGTTCAATAACAATATGAGGTCCTTAGGACAAATAGTCCTTAGAGCTTTTCCTCTACAAGGTTCAATTAAGCATAGCATTGTCAACCACTCAGCTGTGTTCCATGAGTTCCAATGCTACCTGTTGGTTCTTTCACATGGCCCCAATTGTCCACACTTAAGGAAATTCAAGGATAATAACTTCCTAAAACCTGTGCATCATCATATTTTATGACTCATGGGAGAAATGCTGTGTAGCTCTCGGTCAGCCAGTGCTCTGGCTAATGGGGAGTTAGTAACTATACAGAATTAGATCGCCAGCTGATCTCTGTGGAAAATCATTTGATCCATCTGACAAAACAAGTCCACAGATAGTGACCAGGTTCTGAAGGGAGATCAGGGACCTGTGTTCATACTTGAATAGCTAATTCAGTCATCACACTCTTTTTGGACCAATGCATGGTCAAGCTGAAGCTGCCCTCAGTCCAAAGCTGGATATTCTAAGACTCCATCATGAACCCTTAGAATTCAAGGACTTTTTCATGAAGGGATGTTTGACTGTGTCAAAGCATTTGTTGCATCTAATGGGGTGTTCATGTGGTTTTGATCATTCAGTCTGTTTATATGGTAAATTCCAATTTTATTCTGCATCTCTTGGATAAAATCTAACTGATGCTATATATGATATGTTCTTCAATCCAGTTTGTAAGTATTTTATTTAATATTATTTCATTTATGTTCATAAAAGAAATAAGTCTGCAATGTTCTTTCTTTGTTGAATCTTTATATGGTTTTGGTATCATGTAACTGTTGGCTTATAAAATGAACTGGTCAATTTTCCTTCTGTTTATATTTTGGAAAATAATTTTAGTAGTATTGGTATTAACTCTTCTTTCAAAGCCTGATAGAATTTTGTACTAAAAACAATATAGCCCAGGGCCTTTTGTTTTGTTTTGTTTTTGTTTGAGAGACTTTTAATGACTTCTTCTGTTTCACTAGGGACTTTAGGTCTGTTTAAATTGTTTATCTGATCATGATTTAACTTTGGTAAGCAGTATGTATAAAAAAAGTGCCCATTTCTTTTATATTTTAAATTTTGTGGTGTACAGAATTTCAAAACGTGTCTTTATGGTTCTCCAAATTCCTCACTGCCCAGCCCTCTGTTTACTTTTTGTCCAGATGACCTGTCTATTGATGAGAGTGAGGTATTGCAGTCTCCCACTATAAGTATGTGAGTGTCATCATGTGATTTAAGCTGCAGTAGTGTTTCTTTTACAAACTTTGGTGCCCTTGTTTTTAGTACACAGATGCTAAGAATTGAAAAGTCCTTTGGGTATTCTCCCTTTGATGAGAATAAATTTTCCTTCCCTAAACTCTTGATTAATTTTGGTTTGAAGTCTATGTTGTTAGATGTTAAAAATAGCTACACCAGCTTGTTTCTTAGGTCCATTTGCTTGGAATATATTTTGCCAACCCTTTACCTTAGTGGGTATTAGGCTGCATTGCTTGGGTGTAGCAGAAGGCTGGATCTTGTTTTCACATCTAGTCCTTTAGTCTGTGTCTTTTTATGGGAAAAAGGGAACATTATCAATTACCAGTGATTGTTGATTCTGGTATATTGATGTTTCTTGTTGTTTTTGAGTTTGTGTGTGTGTGTGTGTGTGTGTGTGTGTGTGTGTGTGTTTCCCTTCCGTTTATTTTTCTGGTCTGGCATTCTTTATTCCTTGTGTTTTCCTGGTGTATTTAACCTCTTTCCATTTGAGTTTTCCTTCTCGCACCTGCTGTAGAGTTGGATTTTTAGACAGATATCCCTTAAATTCGGTTTGAGTATGGACTGTCTTTTTTTTCCATGTGTGGTTGAAAATTTTGCTGGGTATTTTTATCTAGGCTGACCTTGGTTGTCTATTATAGCCTATAGCATACCTGCCCTTGCTTGACTGGCCTTTAGAGTCTCTACTGAGAAGTTAGGTGTAATTCCAAAATGTTTGCATCATGTTTTACATAGTCTTTTTATTTTGCACTTTGTAATGTTCTTCTTTGTTCTGAACATTGTAGCTGGAGTTTTTTCTGCCTTTCCCACAGTCAGGACAAATCTCTGCCACCCGCCAGTCCCACAACCGCTCAGACCCGACCAAGTAAACACAGACACTTATATTGCTTTCAAACTGTATGGCCGTGGCAGGCTTCTTGCTAACTGTTCTTTTATCTTAAATTAATCCATTTCTACAAATCTATACCTCGCCACGTGGCTGGTGGCTTATCGGCGTCTTCACAGGCTGCTGGTCATTGCGGCGGCTGCAGCATCTCTGGTCATTGCGGCGGCTGCAGCGTCTCCTTCTGCCTTTCTGTCCCTTTTATTTCTCCTCTCTGCTAGTCCTGCCTATCTTTCCTGCCTAGCCACGGCCGATCAGGTTTTATTTATTAACCAATCAGAACAACTTGACATACAGACCATCCCCCAGCACAGCCAAGTGCAGACCATCTCAAACACCTGCACTCAGGCCCATGGTCCTAATCATCCTCTATACGGACCTGCTGGGTAATGCCACAAGGAACCCAAGAAGGGCTCCCACAGGACATACAGAACATCCCACAGCACTTCCCCTTTTCTTTTTTTAAAAAGGAAGGTTTTAACTTTTATACATCTCCAAAGCCAGCTTGGTATATTTGGGAATTTGGGCGTAGCTTCTCTTACTACTTCCTGCTGGAGGGGGGCGCTGTATCTTATGGGGACATTTTAAGAACATGGAGTAGTCCGTGAGGCTGTATCGTCTGAGCCAGTTGCCTTGAAACGATTCTAGATGTTGGATCATCTGGGCCATGGTGTCATCGGAGACCTTTCAGGTGGTCTTGGCTGGTCAAACCTGATGTATCTTAATCTGGAACAAATCCATAGCCTCTGGCTTTCTGTGAAAACAAAAGCAGAATCTCCTTTCCAAAGTAACACATCCTTAGACATAAATTTCAAAATTGAAATACCTTCAAAATATACACATTGATTTAACTGAGCAGTCTCTACAATCACATGTCTTTCTGCAGTTAAAAATCCCAAAGACAACACAATCCAGATTCTCTGTGTGATAGCCATCTTTACATGGCCTATTTTTTTTTTTATTACTTTTACTTTCTCTTTAAAGACTTTATTTTTTCAAACTTTCTATTTCTTTATATAACTGTCTATGTTCCTTTTCCTCTCTCTTCCAAGCCTATGTACATTTTAGCAAAGGCTAAATCCACCACGCAGCTTAATGTGCCACTTGCAGAGGCCTCATTTCCGCCTTACTGCAGGTTAAGTGCACATGCCAGGAACCCGCCAGTAACTCAAACCGGCGGCTGCCGCTCATTTGAGAGAGAGAATTAGGAACTGTGGGGCGTTTACCGACGTCACCGTTCCTGGAGAACTTACCGACGTCACCACTCCGTGTGTTGAGTTCTGAATCCTCTTTACCACCACGCGAGGATTCTTCTCAGATCACACTTTATTGGAGCACCTCTTGGTTAAGGGACTTTGTCTTTAGTATTTTTTTTTTTTCATAACACCGGCCTTTATCCCTGTTCATTTGTCCTTTTTCTTTAGTCCCTCTTTTTTTTTTCCCCCTTTTTTTCTTTAGCCCTTTGAGAGAGAGAATTAGGAACTGTGGGCGTTTACCGACGTCACCGTTCCTGGAGAACTTAAGGTGTCACCGCTCCGTGTGTTGAGTTTTGAATCCTCTTTACCACCACGCGAGGATTCTTCTCAGATCACACTTTATTGGAGCGCCTCTTGGTTAAGGGACTTTGTCTTTAGTATTTTTTTTTTCATAACACCGGCCTTTATCCCTGTTCATTTGTCCTTTTTCTTTAGAACATTTAATGTTTTTATCATGATGTGCCAAGGTTCCACCTTTTCTGGTCCAGTCTTTGTGGTGTTTTGTATGCTTCTTGGATTTTCAGACTCATCTCTTTCTTCAGGTTAGAGAAAGTTTCTTCTATATTATTGAAAATATTTATTTCTGCCTTTGACCTGTGTTTCTTCTCCTTCCTATATTCCTAATGTTCTTAGATTTTTGTCTTTTTGTTGTGTTTTTGATTTCTGAGTGGTTTGTGCCTAGAGGTTTTTGATTTAAATTTCTCTTTGACTGGCATATCTTCTTCTCTTGTATCTTCAATGCCTTTGATTCTCTCTTCCATCTACTGTATTCTGCTAAAGAAGCTTGCCTTTTTGGTGCCAGTTTGAGTTCCTAAATTTTTCATTTCTATTACTGTTTCAGTTTGTATTTTCCTTATTTATTTTATTTCAATTTTCAGGTCTTGAATTGTTTGATTAATTTCCTTCCATTTTCTTGTGTTTTCTTGAATTACAATAGGAGATATCTTCATTTTCTCTTTAAGGACACCCACCATATTTATAAAGTCTATTTTAAGGTCTTTTTTTTGTGCTTCAATTATGTGGGAATATTTAGGACCTGCTATGATAGGGCTTCTGAGCTCTACTGGAGATATATTATCCTCATTGTTACTGATTTTGTTTTTATGCCTCTATCTAGGATCTGGGAATAGGAAGGGTGTAATTCTAGGTGCTGATATCTGGTCTTATGTTTGTTGGATGCATGTTTTCTTTCCTCTCTGGTTCTGTGGAAAGTGTGGTGAGTGTGTGTTGCATGTAGGAAAATCTTCTGACACCCTAATGGTTGTGGGCACTAGAGGTTTCAGGTAAAAGATGTATGTGGGCAATGGGACCTGACACTGAGTAATGGGGAAGGGCTGGGGGACAGTTTAAGAACTTGACAAGAGGGAGGAATGCAGGATATTACACCAGAATATGCTTAGTTTATCCCTGTGCATGGTGGGCATAGAGGGAGAAGACACTAGAGGAGAATGTATGCTAAAGAGCTGGGGATGATGCTGTGGAAATGTATTTGGTGGAGCAGAAGGAAGTGTGAAGGCTTGCTGTTGGGCTAACTGCTTTCTTGGCTGGAGTGGCCTGTGAGTAAGCAAAAAGTGTCAGTTGTAAAGGGGGGCTAGAATAAAGTAAAGAGTATGGGGCATGTTATGATGATAAGATTTCTCTGATCCACTGGAGATAGGGCTAGGGGGGATGGGTGGTCTTAGAATGTAGTCTGCTTTAGAGCTAGGGATGCATCTGGGAATTGGATTTGGAAGAACTGGGGGAAAGGGGTATGTCACCCTTAGCCTACTTGTAACTCTGGCTAGAGTAGTCTATTGGTTCTCAGGGAAATCCTGCTACAGTTGAGATCTGGGTCAAAGCAACAAGTTGGGGTAGGAAGGCTAAAAGGAGAAGGTTTGTGTAGTCCACTGGAGATGGTGGAAGGTAGGAATGGGAGGCCTCTGCAGGTCTGCTGTGGAGGTAGGGATTAGTTGTACAGGAAAAAAAATCTGCTTTTTTGTAAAGGAGATATTTATTTAGGTGCAGTAAGAAGTACATGGGATTTTAATGACATGTGTTTTATGAAGATGCCTCTGTGTACCACTTCAGTTACAGAGTACTTATGCTGAGCTAGTCTATTCCATTCTTGTTCAATCAGTGTCCTAGTCTATTGCTAAAATAACAATCTCTTCTCCTCTGTTTTCGTGTATGGCCATCACTACTTCTGTTATGGGTCTCTGTGAGTTCACTGTTACATCAGAGTTCTTTCTGGTGTAACAATAGTACTGTTTTTTTTGGGGGGGGGTCTATTTTTATTTATTTATTTTTTGAGCCAAAGTTTTTCTGTATAGCCTTGGATGTCCCGGAATTACCTCTGTAGACCAGGCTGACTTAGAACCCACAGAGATCTGCCTGCCTCTGCCTCCTAGGTGCTTGCAATGAAGGTGTGTTCAACCACCACCTGGCTTCACTGGTGTTCTTAATAAACCAGCTTTACCTAACAAATTATGTGCTTCCATACTGATGATGCAAACAACTTCAAAGTTGTAAGAGTAAAGCCATCTACTACATTGTAAAAGGGATTTAGATTTCACTGCACGAGTATATAGGTTTTTGAAAAAAAGCCACTGAAAATACATTTCTGGTGTTTTAGTTACATGTGGATGGCACTGCATGTTGCTTCACTTATAGATTTTTATTTGAGCACTCCTATTCCAACTTTGTTCAATAGGTGTCCTCATGTGATGCTCTAATAATAGTAATATCATGTGTTCTGTTAATAATCAAGCAGTCACCACTTATGTTATGGGTGATTGATTATGTGCATTGGCAAAACATTTTTTTTTTTTTGCTGTAAAACTACTACTGTTTTCACTGTGTTCTTTACAATCTCTCTTTCCCTAGGAATGTTCCCGAGGCTGTGCTGATGCAGATAGCTTCAGAGTTGTATGAGAAAACCACTCCACTTCACTGCAAATGGGATATAGATATCATTGCAGAAGAATCCTATTTATCTTTTGCCAATAAGCCATCATATGGTGTTTGTTTACTTGTGCTTGTGTTTTCTAAAGATGACACTGTGTATTAATTCAGTTCTTGGTGCAATTATATAATGATCACATGAGCTCTACTTTCTTAAAAATTAATCAACATTTCTATTACAGTACATCCTTGTGAGGTGCAGTTCTCAGAAAACAGAGCACATGACAATAGTGTATCTGTGTACCATGACAGTGTCATCTTTGAACAGCACATGTAGAAGTGACACAGAAGCGTTGATGTGAAGCTACTATCATTTTTACTGTGTTCTTAACGAACATGCTTTACTTAGGAACATATCCACTAATATTCTAAGGCAGGCCATTTCAGAGTAGCACAACTAAAGCCATCCAAACTGGTGTAAATGGGATATGAGTTCCACTGCAGAAGAAGTACTTTGGTCTTTGCAAATACATCTTGTACAGAGTTTCAGTCACTTCTGCAGGTGCTATTCAAAGGTGAACCTGTATACTGCTACACTGCCATGGTACACTGATACACTGTTCTCAAGTGTTCTGCTTTCTTGTAAATCAATAACTACTTATGTTAGAGTACATCTCAGTGAGGTGCATTGGTATACCAAAGTTATTGCTGCTGTAAAAGTACTATCATTTTTTTCATTCCTTAACAAACCAGCTTCACCAAGTAACTATACACCCTACTGTTCTGAAGCAAGCAATTTCAGACTTGTAAGAGTAAAACTATCAACTCCCTTGTAAATGGGATTTAGTTTTCACTGCAATGAAAGGGAAAAGGGTTTTTTTTCAGATAAGGAACTGTGTGGTGTCTTAAGCACTTGTGTATGTATTCTCTAATGATGACACTGTTTCCTGGAAAACTTACATATTCTTAATGCTCTGTTCTTAATCCTAACTCTAAAACTAGTCCTAAAGCTAACTCTGGCCCTAGCCCTACTGTCCTTGCACAGTATTAAATAATAGACTCATGCACTCTGCTGTGGTGTAATGAACTCCACTTTCCTTACTGCAGTTCTCTGTGAGAGGCGTTGGCATAACAGAGTTCTTGCTTTTGTAAAAACACTACTGTTTTCAGCAAACATGCTCTATTTAGGAATGTGTGTGCTGCTCTTCTGACGCAAGCAACTTCAGTGTTGTATGAGTAAGCTAATCAAAACTATTTTAAAGTGGATTTATATTTCACTGCAGTAATACACTGGTATTTGAAAGTATGAACTGTACATTATTCCAATCACTTCTGCATGCATGTGCTATTCAAAGATGATGCTGCGTACTGCTTAAGCGTCATGGTGTTGTGATACATCATTCCCATGCGCTCAGTGTTATTGCAATTCAGTCCCCTCTTCTATTCCAGTACATCCCAGTGAGGTACACTGGGATACCAAAGTTCTTGCTGCTGTAAAAACATCACCATTACTATTGTGCTCTTAAAAAAAAAATGGCATTTCTTAGGAAGAGACACCCTATTCTGATGCAAGCAGCTTCAGAGTGCAGGAGTTTATCTGTCTACTTCCATTTAAACAGGTTTTAGTTTTCTCTGCAGTATAAGTACATTCCATTTTGAACATATGACACTTTGCTATGTTTTAGTCACTTGCACATGCTTTTTCAAAAGATGACACTTTGTGCTGCTATGCTTACAGAATCTTATACTCTGTTCTTTCACTCCTTTCTTTCTTCTAACCCTAAACCTCTCTATTGTTAGCCATAACCTTAATTCAAGCCCTAAGCCTATCCTAACTGTAATGTTCTGCAGTGCTACAAAAATAAACTCATGTGCCTTACTTTGTTGTAACCAATCACCACTTTCCTTACAGTACTTTTTTGTGAGGTACATTGGTTTAACAAAGTTTCTGTTGCTGTAAAAATACTATCATTTTTATGGTGTTCTTAACAAACCAGCTGTGATGGCAGATGCTCTGATGTTCTCATTCAAAAATCTTCAGATTTGCATTAGTAAAACTGTCCACTTTGTTGTTAACAAGATTTAGATATTACTGCAGTTGAAGTCCATTGTTTTTTTAATATGCCACTGTATGATGTTTTAGTCATTTGTGTGTGTGTGTGTTTTCCATATATGATACTATGTACTGTTAAGATTATGGATTTTATGTTCTGCTCTCATATTCCTTTCTTGTTCTAACCCTAACTCTAATCTCAACACTAACCTATTCCTAAACCTGTGACATCTATATGGAGAAACTACTTTACAGGAATGCTTTCTTTGCAAATACAGAGTTCCTATACAAGAATATGAGAACCATTCATATTTAGTTGGACATTAGAAAGCAGATGAAATATTCTATGAACAGAAGGAACATATTATAGTCTACTCTCACCAATGTAACAATAAGGGAGTGGCCTGTGTCTTCTTTGGAGCCTCATTTCCTTCAGTGCACACGGACATCCTTTGTGTGTGTGAGATGGTTGTGAATAATATTGTGCACAAAGACATGACAACTTCCTGATGATATTATACTGAGAACTACAGCCCTGATTCTAGATGTGGAGCCAGGAATTGTCCTAGCACATATGAGGCTGAGGCAGGAAGACTACTAGTTTAAATTCAGCTTGTGAAACATAATGAGATCTTTTTCCCAAAAAGAAAAGTAGAGAGCACTGGTCTCCACTCAGTTTGACACATGGGGTTCAGTGGAATCACACTCATAGACAGACAGACATCCTTTGTCAAGTACTTTGGTGACAGCTGCAGAAAAAATAAGAAGGCATGACAGCTAAATGCCCCAAATCCATATCTTGCAAAGGCAAAATTACATGAATGCATGCAGACTCCTCGTCTTTAAAATTTCTATTTTTTATTTCATCTGTGTGCTCTTTTATCATGTGTTAATTACTATTTAAAAGTATGTTATTTTTTGCAATGTCTATGCAATTCAGCATCTCCACCCTGTTAGTTTTACAGACAAAGAAACACAAGAAAACATTGTTTTGTCTGATGAATAGTTATGATAGATTTGTGATTTAAACCTGATTCTAGCATGTGTCCTAATACCACCTATATATGGTAGAAATGGTCTCCACTTAAAGAATGTCCCTATTTCCATGTTGATCTACCCCGAGTATGTAACATTTCTTATTACTGCATCTTTGCATCTTTCTTATGACTGTAACTAGTATTTACTGAGTTTACAATATTCAAAGGTTTATGGTAAGTTCCTATTTCTTATTTATTTATTTATTATTGCGCGCGCGTGTGTGTGTGTGTGTGCGTGTGTGTGTGTGCGTGTGTGTGTGTGTGTGCACATGTACCTATGAGTACACATGCTTTAGCACACAAGTGACATCACAGGATAACTTGCAGGTGTTGGTTTTTTCCTTCCAACATGCGCATTACAGGGGCTGAAAGCAGATTCTTAGGCTAACTGCACATCCTGTTAACTATTGAGCCCTCTCACCAACCCTATGCTAAGTTTTTTTTTAACACAGAGATCATATGCTACATGCTTTCATTTCCAAAATGTTCTTAGATTAGTATTGACATTTGTTTCTCTCTTTTCAAGATGAAGAAACTGAAGTTTAGAAGAAGCCACTAACTTTTCTGACACCACCCAGAATTAGAATCATTATCATATCACTATACTAAATGGCATCCCATTGTCTTGTGTCTTAATGTCTCTCTGGAAGTTGGTAGATAATGATTCAGGTAAAGACAATACTAATCTGACAATCATAAAACTTCAAGTGAGAACAACTTATCAGTCATAATGGTTTTCTTTCAGATGAGTACATTTATGCTGCTCTATTACTATGTTAACAGAATAAAATTAGGGTACAATGAATTTGGCTTTCTGTATTTTGAAGGGGGATCATTATCTTATGATATAAACAGGCATTTAGATTATTTTTTTTGGTCATTGATTGTGGTGGTAATCTAATTGTACTGAAATGTGATTTTGATTGTATGTTAATAAATAAAGTTGCCCGGGGGTCAGAGCTATTAGAGCCATAGCAAGAGTGTGGCGGTGGTGGCACACGCCTTTAATCCCATAGATCTCTGTGTGTTCAGGGATACAGCCAGCATTGGAGACATATGCCTTTAAGACCTAGGGGGCTGTACATTCAGACAGTGACAAGGCAGTCACGTGTTTGGGTTTACAACCAATGAGAAGGCAGAACAAAATACTATAAATAGACGAACAGACAGGATATAGCCCTCTTTCGGGAAGCTGGGACACGGCAGGTGGAAGGGTGTGATTTTAGCTCTGAGCTCTGACCTCTCGGCTTTCTCTTTTACATTGTTTCTGTGTTTCTTATTTAATAAGACTGTTGGTTACATCAACAATTGATTTTAAGTAAAATCATACAATGGTTTGATAAAATAAGAAAAAGTAATACCTAGACAGTTTAGAAAATTTCTTTGTTTTTTTTTTTTTTTTTTTTTTTTTTTTAAATCTGACCACTGTTGCTTTACTCTATGATTGCACTGAAGTTTTTCCAAACCCTTCAATACAGACTGACTTTAGTTCAGGCGAAAAAATTGATGAAATTATGAGGAATGGAATACACTGAATTTCTTACCTCCAGAAACCTGATTTAGATAGATCTGTAGGCGGCATAAGCAGAATACTAGTATTTTCTGACACTTTCCAGTTAGGTAGAGTGGAAGGAGTTGGTGGTAACACCCAGTTCCTCTATTCTGCTGTACATTGGCACCAGACATGACAAGTTTCGCTTGTGTTCTCAGAGGTCAAATAGAATGAAACTCTCATTACTCAGATGGATAGCCCCTGGCAGAGTTTCAGTTTAAGTCAAGGATGTGCTCCCTTTTTGCACCTACTGTACAAATGTGATGTAGACATGAACTTGCTTTACATGACTTTGAATAGCAGAGTGGGCACCTGCAGCAAATACTCATCTGAACACAAGTGCTTCAACAGCAGCTGGCTACTCCTTGTTCCTTCTGTCTTTCCTCCCCGCTCTTATTAGTTCCAGTCTCTTTCTTCCTCTGCTCCCCATCACCTGTGTTCTGTGTCTCTATTGTATATAAAAGAAAATTCCAAAAATAGTGTACAATTCTAAATAACGATTTTAAAATTTAGATCTCTAAGTAATAAAGGTGTTTTTATAAAGCAATGCTATAATGATACTGAGGGATTGTAATGAACTTCCAGAGGTTAACATAAAACATTTTGGATTTACCACTCTTTCTGTGGTTTACTGATGGTGTAAAGGCAGATGAAATTCATCCTAGACTGCCAAGTCAATTACTGAGTTGCTTATGCCATGTTCTTTGGCTCTATACTCACTGGAGACAAATATAATAGGTTCCTCTTTCCCAAGGGTTTGTTTTTTGTTTGTTTTTGTTTTTGTTTTTTTTGTTTTTTCTTTTTTGACTTGGGCCTCATGTCACGTATTACCTTTGGAAAGAGAACATGGACAGAATAGATTACAAAATCAAAAATTTAAGTTTAGAAATTATCAAACTAAGGGTCTACAATAATCCCTACTAGCATACTGCAGATACACCTCACTCGTTGTTTTAATATAGCACTCAGGGTGGGTAGCAAATAGAATCCCCCCACATACTCTGCCACAGCACACAGTGTTAGGTGGCAGCAAAGGTGGAAACCCACTCTTACTGAAGAAAACACCAGTATCAGGATGACATTTCTTCTACCAAGGGGATAAACGTCTATATTCCACAAAACAGAAAAAGGAGACACATTTATGTTTCATAAAGTTACTGAATCAAAGAGCATTCTGTGTGGGAGGTTCTATAGACAAATGCATGTTTTATAGAAGCAGAAACTGGGATAGCAGAAGTAAAGAGGAAATTCTCCAAGATTTGTTTATTATTGTTGTTATCTGTTAAACTAACCTCGGGGTTTTATTATTCATCTTCATGCCAGAAATGCCCTTTTGTGGCAACTGAAGAATGACAGATAGTTGGGCAGATCCTAAAGTACATCCTAGCTCTGTGTGGATTTTATGTCAATGTTCTCTCTCCGTCTGAAAATAAAAGCTAAAAAACCCTTTGGAGTCTTGTGCTTCTTCCTTGTTGTGTGCACTTCCATTTTCAAACACAGAGTAACTGGATGAACTATGTCATCCTAGCAGTTTATCTCTTCGTGTGATCTCATTTTGTGGTCATCCAAAGTGAGTCAACATTAATATTTTTCTTGTTAATTGAAAAGGGATAATTTAAAACTTCCGTGTTTACTTTCCTACTCTTCTCAGATAAATAACCCAAGGGAACATAATTTCATCTTTCCAGTCTGACAATTTCACCAAAGTTATATAGTTTGTTTAATTAATAAAGGTTAAATACATTACAGTTTTCAGCATTCCGTATGTTTTATTTAAATTGATCATCAGTATTAATGAGAAAAATATCACTTCAGTACATTCTCTAATGAGAGCCAATATGTGTGTGTTGGAGGCGTGCATATGCTTGCATGGATGTACTTCCTTTTCTGTGCTGATAATGTCCATTGCTTCATTTTATGAATATTATTGATTAATCTTATAAAATTATCTACATCACAATAATACATATTGATGGGTTGCCATATGATTTAGTGTGCATACACAGTAGAATCATGTGGAACACTTTATGCTCTTCTATTAATTCTTTATGACAAAACAATACACAATGGTTCTTTATGGTCTTCTCTTGCATAGCAAGTAGCATACCAGAACTTCTCAGTCACATATTGCCATCCCTTAGTGAACTTTGGTCACAATGCAGTTCTTTTGGGTCTTCATTTGAACAGATGAACTAGTCTTAATTTATCATGAAAATAGAGAACAAATAATTCATGAACAGAAAAAAATATTCATATATTAGGAATCTTGGTCACATGCTATTAGGCCTATGCTGTCATGGAGCATATACAACAGCAGCTCATTCAAGGCTCAGGATGAGACTCCAGAAGCAGAAAGAAGAGACTCTAAGGGGCTGTTACAAATGAGCTACAATCTCTCCTTTACAGTTAAAACCTGTGCTTTATGTTGTCTTGCTCACCTCCTTCAAAAATTAAAATGCAGAATGAATTAAAAATCAGGTTAATGTGCCATTAAGAGCTCTTTGAGAAAGTTATCTCCAACAGCAATTGATAACTCTTTATCTTACTGTATGTATAGTTTCTATGTTCTCAGAGACAGTTGATTAATTGATCATTACTGCCTGCCTTCCTGGAATATACAAATTCACTAGGAATTAGTTAAACTAACAGTAACAAATTATTACACATAATAGAACTTGCATTGAAACAGTAAGCCTACATGGATGTTGTGCTTTGTACTGTTTGTTTATTTAAAATTGTTTCTAAATTAACATTATATCTTTTCTAGACACACTCATTAGCCACTTGATAGGAAAAGTATAGTCCCTGAGCTGACCCTCAAGAACAAAATGACTAGGCTGTAGATGTTTTCTGGAGGTGGTTAATTCTAAATCTTTAATTAAATTTAACATATATAATTTTTGTGTACATGTTTTATAAAAAATCTTTTCAATATTTTTCAGATGTTATTGCTATTCAGTGTTCGTGAAAAAGCACAAATAGATTATGTTTAAAGAGTAGTAATATTCTTGGTATATATCTAATCTAACCCTACTCTTCTCATATTTTGATAGAAATGTATTGTTTTCTGTCTCTTGAATAATGTACATATATTCACTATTTAAATGAAAATAATACAGATGATTTAATCTTGAAATCTCTTTGAAGTTCATACTCCAAAGCTGAATATATTATATCTATAAATATTTACTGATTAGATAAGTATCTTCATGACTATTTTGGAAATTATTATCTTTTTAGGCAGTCAAACGGCTTTTCAAAAATTTTAAAGTCATAGTAAAAACACCTTTAAAAAGAACTACATGCATAATATATAAATTAAGGGGAAAAGCTCTAGGGTACTCATTCAATATTAGAATGTTATAGCCACATAAACATGAAGAATATTTTATCTTTATAGTCTATTCCAAATTGTATGCAGCACTCAGGCACTGGCATTGTGCAGAGTATTTTACTGAGAATGAAAGACTGAGTGAGATGAATTAAATCATGTCAAGAGTGCTGTTTTAAAGAGGCTGAAGTTAGATGCTCCATTGTATGATCATTGATCTTAGCTTTGGCTCAAGTAAAGATCTCCTTCCAGGCCTTACATCTCTTAGTGTTCTAGACCAATATAAAAACATGTGATGGGAAAAATTCTAGTCATCACCTAGTCTAATAGTTTATTTGATGAAGTGAGACAAAGAGAATGGTGATTTACTCTCTCATCTTTTTTCCTGAGCCATGACTGATATTCCCATTCAACACTTTCTTTCCAGGGCCCAGAACCCCTATTGCTTTGTTTCCTTTTGTTATATTGCAATGTTACTATTGCATTGAAATGAATGTATATAATTTCTGATATAAGAAACATGATGAAGTTAATTGGGAAGATAAGATGAAGTGAAATTTATGCTTAAGGTTTCTGTTCATGTTCATTTAATTGGCTTATCAGTTGTTGTTTTCTGATATTCAAATAAACTCAGAAATTCTCATCATACAAAGAATCTAAAGCTCCAAATTTTGTATTCACACAACCAATGCCTTAACCAAGTAGCAACTACTTCCACTTGGGCACCGTAGAATGCGTCAGGCTGGCAAAATTAGTGAGCTCCAGGTTCAGTAAGATCCTCTGTTTAAAGAATTACAGTCAATTAAGGATACTGGTAGTAGGAGAACTATTCTTTCTCACAAAGAGAACACTAAATGTTGATGCAATATCAAGTGGTCCACTCTGAAAGCATACATGCACCTAGCATTATACAGAACAAGCAGGCTGTATTTATGCATTTAGGAAAATGTATATAACATATTAAACACCAATTAAAGAAAGAAGAGGGGCATGAATTTGAAAGAGAAATACATGCAAAGGTTGCGAAATAAAAAAAAATGGGAAGGCAGAAATGAGTTAATTACATTAAAATCTCAATAAAATAAGAATTAAAAAGAAGATAAGGAGTGTTGAGTTCTTAATTTGCTCTTGGGTTTGACCTAAATGGGGCAGCAAAGAAGTAAAGATAGTTCAGACATAAGTACACAGAAAATCTGAGATTGTCTGGATTGCTTTCTCACAGAGAACTTACAGGACCCTGAAAGCTCAGTATGTTTATTACATACAGTTGAACAGGAAGGTAGTGTCATTGCTTACAGCTAAATAAGAAGACAGAGTTTATGGTATATGGCTGACCAATGAGGTAGACTAGCTTATCTGAGTAGGAGCAGTCTCTACAAGGGAGCACTATAATGCCCAAGTTTTATAGCAGTGTTGGGATATGAACTCAGGCCTATGGCTGGGCAGTGAACATTTTCCAGATTAAGTCATTCTTTCCTAGACCTTAGATAGACTTTTGATGAGAGTAACTACTGAAACTTTATTTTTGAGATAATTTTAATCACATATGTGTCCTTTGAGCTCCATGATAAGATTCACATTTGAAATAAACTATAACATACTGTAATAGAAAATTTAATGGTTCTCATATCAAAACTTTTCATATCTCAAATTATTCTCAAATTAAGAGATGATAACAGGAAAAATGTATAGAATCCAGTTAGTCATAGGGATTTGTAAGTAGATAAAAGTATGCTCTTGGTCTTCAGGACATGCCTTACAGAATGCCTTAAGAATCTTAAGATTGTCAGACAGTGGTCATATGGGGATCTAAGACCAAAAGACCTCATCTGTAAGATATTTGTGGAAATACCTTTCTCTAAATAAGTATTATAAATGACTTCCAAGAAAGAAATATATAAGCTTTTAAAAAATTTTCTCAGTTTGTTCTGAAAAACTATCTGTCTCTCTAGTTATCTATATGTCTTTCTTTCTATCTGTCTGTCTGTCTATCTATAATCTATTTATGTAGAGAAAGATACAAGACAACTTGTATCTCTCTTTGGGTAATTATAAGAGCATTTATAAGAGCATTTCTTTTTGTTCTTAATTGTTTTTTATCCATAGTAATAAATTTAACTCTGCAATCCAACTACACTTGGAGGGGAAGGAGGAAAGTACAGAACCCAAAGAACTTCAGTGAGAGCAAAGATTATAAGGTATGTTGAACACTGGAGTAGGGGTGCTCTCCTGAGCTACAGAAGGAATGGTCCGGTGGGTAAGATGTGCAAAAGTCAAAAGAATAAATGTTGTCCACAGTTGGAAATCATGATCCTCTTGCAGGCTTTGCTTATCCTGGACCCAAAATGCTTCATGGCTTCTGTGACTCTTATGCCTTCCTTCACCTTCCCAAAGACCACATATTTGCCATCCAGCCACTCAGCCTTGGCAGTGCAGATAAAATAAAAGGGGTGGAGTGGGAACTATTTGTGTTTGGTCCAGCATTTGCCATGGGCAAGATGCCAGGACCTGTATGCTAGGATGGAGTTCTGACCCTCCAATTTCCCCAAAGATGGATGTGCCACCAGTGCTATTATGACTTTTGAAGTCACCACCCTGGTACATAAATTCTGGAATAACTCAGTGAAAGGAGGAACGCTTATATACAAATCCTTTTCCTCCAATGCTCAGAGCATGAAAGTTTTCTGCTCTTTGGAAATTTGTTTGCAAATAGCTTGAAAGAGACATGGCCTAAGGGCTTGCCATCAGTGCCATGTGAAAGACCACAATGGAGTTGACCATGGCTACAGAAAGCAGTGACCAGGGGTAGCAGCATCTGCAAAACCACAAGATCATTTCTTAAGGAAAAGAAACAATGATTGCAAGGTTGGAGCCAAAATATTTATGAGAGAACTAGGTTCTCTCAAGAATTCTTTCAAGGCAGTGGGACTGTGTCTAACAAAGGAATGAGCTTCATGTGCCTGCCCAGGTTGTAGAATTGCTGTGCAATAGTGATTTGTCTGTAAATCCCCCTTCAATTCCCCAACATTGTGTATAAACTTTGTAAAAAGATATATGTTCTGTTTGCTTTTCAATTCCTTCTACACAGCTCCACATGCATGTATCATACACATAGTTATCACAGGCAATTATTAAAATAACATTTTATTTTCTGTTTATATAAAATAATGATCGTGTATGGAATAGTAGCTTTACAAGATAAAATGATATTATTAATATGCACTCACAGAGGGATTGCTGGGGGGTATATTGGAATGACCTAACTCTTCAAGGACTAAGTACAGTTTCCAACAAGCATTCTAAAGGAAAGAGCTTGTGTTCTTAATGTTTGTGGTTTATTTCTATGTCCCATGCTCTTCAACAGTTCTGAGGGCACTGACTACTTATTTCTTTAAATAGACTTACCAGAGGAGGTTAATTTTACAGTTGTACATAGCAGCACTGGCTGATAAATATACATCAGTGTTCTATTTCAGCAGCATTATTTTTAGGCTCTCATAGGGAAGGAGTAGAAGTCTTGTTCTCATGTGCCCCATGGTCTATTGAGAAAAGGGAAAATAAGCTTCAACACTGATACATTAATAATATCTATAGATTTATTAATGATCAAAATCTATAGATTACATGGAATAATTTAAGGTAAAAGGTAAAATCCATATTTATTTTTTAAACATTTCTTTAATAAACATGACAATAAGATGAGTCAATTAAACAATCAGACTTTTCTCAAGCACAAAAATAATGAAATTAATGCTATGAAACCACAATTATTGATTTGTTAAAAACTTTTTTTATTATTTGAAACAAATTTTAAATTTAAATATATTTTTTCATATTATTCCCCTCTCCAAAGTCTTTTGAGATCCTCTCCCTCTTCCTACCCATCCAACTTTAAGTTCTTCCCCAAAACACAAACAAAAACCCAATACAAAAACAAAATTCCCAAACCAAGAACACAGATTTAAACAATACCAAAAGAAACAACAACAGAACACCTAACTGTATTCAAATAAAAGCACACAAAACTGTGTTGTCAATTATATGTCCATCAACTCCTCCTGAACTAGAGGACTGCTCTGAAGTGGTTGATATACTCAGTATCAGCAACACAGGAAACGGAGGAGCTAACCATCTTATGTACTCACTCATAAGTGGATACTAGATGTAAAGCAAATGATAACCAGACTACAACCCACAGCTCCAGAGAAACTAAATAACAAGGAGGGCCCTAAGGGGGACACATAGACTTCCCTGGGAAGGGGAAATAGATGAGATATCCATGAGTAAAATGGGGGTACGGAGGGCAAGTGAGGGTAGGGGATGAAGGATGACAATATAAGAGAATGGGATGGTCCAGCTGGAACGCAGATGGAGTGGGAGAGCAATGAAGAGATACCATGATAGAAGGGGACATCATGGGGATAGGGAGAAACCTAGTACTAGGGAAGTTCCCAGAAATCCACAAGGATGACCCCCACTTAGACTTCTAGTAATGGTGGAGAGGTTGCCTGACTGGCCTACTCCATTAATTAGATTGGTAAATACTCTGTCATCATAGAGCCTTTCTCCAGTAACAGATGGAAGCAGATGCAGAGATCCACTCCAGGCCGAGGTCCAGGAGTCCAGCTGAAGAGATAGAAAAGGGATTCTATGAGCAAGGGGCATCAAGATCATCATATGGAAGTCTGTAGAGACAACTGAACCAAGCTAGTGGGAGCTCGTGAACTTTAGACCAATAGCTATGGAGCCTCCATGGGACTTGTCTAGGCCCTTTGTATAAGCCAAACAGTTGTGAAGCTTGGTCTGTTTAAGGAGTCTCCTGTCAGTGGGAATAGGATCTATCCCTGGCGCATGAGCTGGATGTTTGGAGCCCATTACCTATGGTGGAACACCTTGCACAGCCTTGATGCGGGGGGCGGGGGAAGCTTGAATCTGCCTCAGCTGAATGTACCAGGGTTTCCTGATTCCCAGTGAGAGGCCTTACGTTTTCAGAGGAAAGGATGGAGTGTGAGTTGAGGGGGATGCGGAATTGGGAGTGGCAGGAGGAGGGATGAGAGAGGGATCTGTGATTGGTGTGTAAAATAAATAAAAAATGCCTTAATTTTAAAAAAGTATGTAAGTGCCTAAAATAATACAGTGGGTTCCCTATTTCAAAATATATATATAGCCGTTCCCCACAGTCTGTTCAGTCTTAGTGGGTTAGGCTGCTTCCCGTCTCTGAGTGATTTTTGTTATTCTCCCACAGGCTCCAGCCACTCCAGACTACTCCACATCATCTTCTCTTGGCAGATCCTAGCACTGCCTATCAGGTACCTCCAGTGGTTTGAGCCTACTGATTCAGAAACATGTTCCCGATTACCTTAATGCTGTCACTTTCACCAGCACAGGGGACTATCATAGAGCCCTTCAGTATACACAGGGCACTATCATAGAGCCCTTCAGTACACACAGGGGATTATCACAGAGCCCCTTTGCATCATTTATCTTTATTTGAAAACTTTTTTATTATACTTTTTTTTTTTTTAGCATACATAGACTCAGACTCAAAATCTAATGTTAGGGCGAATCAAAATGTGTGTAAGTTGTATGTCCCTGTCTCTCTGGAACATAAAATTGTATTTGGCTCTTACTAAAGATCCAGTGGCTATTCTTTAAGCAAACTAATGAGGAAATTAGACACATTCTTTGGGATTAAGGGATGTGGAGTTTTTGTCTCTCTGATAAATATTTTCTCTTGACCATACATAAACCCTAAAGCTACAAAAACACTAAAGTCTAGATTAATACCAGTTAGATAATATCATTTCTATAATGACTACTTTGGGCATTATAGCAAACAGAATTATCTGGGAATGTCATTCATTTATCTTAATCTTCCTACTCTCTGAGAATTCATGCATGTCTTTCCATCTAAAAATCAGAAAACACTAGCATTTGGGATCTTCTTCCTACTTTCACTCTGACTTGGTGTTGATATTTCAAAATCAGAGAAATATACTTATTGCATCAGTCACAACTATTAGAGGACTTCAGCCTTAGGGCTGTTCTAGAAAGGAAATAGAAATATTTCCTCATGATGTGTTTTCTAGAAAAATGCACATTTAGTTTTGTATCTGTCCTTTATTTTATGAGGATAAAAAATAGTGGAGTCAGGCCGGGTGGTGGTGGCGGCGGCGGCGGTGGCGGCGGCGGCAGCGGCGGCGCACGCCTTTAATCCCAGCACTTGGGAGGCAGAGCCAGGCGGATCTCTACGAGTTCGAGGCCAGCCCGGGCTACCAAGTGAGTCCCAGGAAAGGCGCAAAGCTACACAGAGAAACCCTGTCTCGAAAAACCAAAAAAAAAAAAAAAAAAAAAAAATAGTGGCGTCTTCACATCCTGATATACAGATGCTTGGGGATATATAATCACTATTTGAAACTGGGCGATTCCCAGTAGTCAATTTTTATTATCTTAGTGTCTCTAAATACCCTTCACTGGCATTCCTCTTCTTCAGAATGCAGCACAAATTTGTCATCTGGGGCTTTTAGGACTATCCAGAAACAATATCTTCCATGGTAGTAAACTGCTTTTCCTTTCCTCTAAGGAAATGAAATGCATTTAAAACAGAATAAATGGCTCTTTAATCATTGTAAAATAACTTACTGTGTTTTATTTGGGTCACCATAAATTATTATAATGTACTTACTTCTTATAGACTTTTAAAGGTTTTTTTTTTTTTTTTTGTGTGTGTGTGTGTGTGTGTTACATACTTCTCTATGGTTATCTGAGCACAATTGTTTTCAACGTTGCTTACTTGAAAGCATTTACCCATATAATTATTTGTGTGATTTCTAATCTTGGAAAAATATTTAAGTATATACTAAATTTGCACATAATACAATCTGTTCATATTTATTTAGCATATTATTCTCATTGATATTTCAAATCAAAATTGTAGGGGATCACACTCCCAAGAGTTCAGAATCACCTTTCCCCCCCCCAGAGCAGATTTGACCACAGAAGTTTCAGCATCTTTAAGTCTTCCCTTGCTTTGCTCTCTGTGTTAGCCAGGGTTCTCTAGAGGAACAGAACTATAGAATGAGTATATACATTTGATGTATATGTGTATGTGTACATATATGTAAATATAAAGGGATGTGTTAGAATGGCTCACATGCTGGGGTCCAGCCAGTCCAAGAATGGCTGTCTACCAATGGAAGATACAAGAATCCAGTAGTTGTTCAGTTCATGAGGCAGGATGTCTCACCAGTACTTCATTATGCCAGAATCCCAAATACATATGCTCTGTTGCCAGTTAAGGAATGCTAGTGAGAGTGAAAGCAGACAGGCAAAGAGAGTGCATGATTCCTTCTACGTACTTTAGACTGCCAGCGAAAGTGGTGTTTCTGGTTAAAGATGGATCTTCCTACTTTAAAATATCTGGATTAAAGGTGTATGTTCCCACATCAAAGAGCCTGATGAGAAGTGGATCTTCCCATTTCAAACAATTTGACTTTAAAAAGTCCCTCTAAGGTGTGCCCAGGTATTTATATTTTAGTTCTTTCTAGATACGTGAAGTTGATAACCAAAAATAGCTATCATAGTCTCAATTTTTTTAAAAGTCAATCTTGTAGTAATGTATTTTTTAATACTTCTTTCCTTCAAGCAGATTAAATGTTTTCCAGATGTGGTAACCAAGTTAATAGTATGCCCTGAGATCACTAAAAAAACATGTAGCCAGGTTATGCTCTTACTGCAGATTTATCTGCTCAAATTTAAACTATTTTTAAAACAACAATGTAACCAGTCTTGCTATGCCTTGGGTTTATCTTAAATTATTTATTTATTCATGTCCATGATCCAGAATAATGCTTATATCAGTATGTGTAGTGCTAATCATTCGGTCACAGCAGCCAACAGATTAAAAGAAGACTTCAACAAATACACCATAAATGTTGGAAACAATATGTTGAAATTCACGGATAACATCTGCATACATCAAGAAAAGCCCTGTGTAACAGGAAGAATATAGACACAGAAAACTGCCAGTCAATGCATACAGGCAAGAGGGACAAGCAGATCAGAAATATATAATAGATAGAGAGGACACGGTCCACAGACTACAAACAGATGGAAGTCATGGGAATAGAAGTGGAGAATTCAAATTTAGGCTTGCTCTTGATAAATTAAACAGGGAGAACATTTCTTTACTTTATACCTTAATGAAACATGAACACATTTTTGATGTCCCCTCTGAGATTCCTTTTATACCTTTTTTGGCACAAAATCTTATATTGAGTATCTGTGCTTGACACACTGAACCATAGCTTATTTTAAATTTATTTTATTTAAAATATAAGTACATTACTTCTCCCTCACTTTCCTTCCACTAGCCCTTCCAATGACCCTCTTTCCAACCTCTCCCATATCCACACCTTTCACTCTTTCTCAAATTTGTGACCTGTTTTTCTCTTATTATTATTGTCACATGCAAGACCACGTACAAATGCACATGCACACACACATCAAAAATATATAAATGCAAACTGTTGTGTCACTTTTGTGTAGCTTGTGTGTATATGACTTCAGGGCTGATAATTTTGTATTAGCAAGCCAATTAGAAGGTTCATCTCTGGGAGACATTAATTATCCCTTTGTTATCAGTTACTAGTTTTCTAATATTCTTTGTCTAGGCCCAGGATTTTTTGAGATTCTCCACTTTTGTGGCATCACATCTATTGGTATTGTCATTTTTAAAAAATTCATGTTTAGTTAGCTAACTTACTGAGATACCATGGGCATAGCTTCTTTATCATTTCTAGGACACATAATCTCACAGCATACTTTATGGTCCTCTGGCTCTTACAATCTTTCTATCTCCACTGTTGATATGTTCCTTAAGTCATAGGTGCAAGAAATTGGTTGTAAGCATATCCACTGGGGCTTGACATCCCAAATTCAGTTGATCTCTGCATATGACCGGTTGTTGTTTTCTGTAATGGTGTTTGTCCACTAAAACAAGAAGCTTCTTTGATATAGGGAGAGAGAGAGATAGCATAAACTTATCCTCTGGGCACAAGGATAAGGTTTAGAATGAAGCTATGAATTATTCCAGTTCATTGAGTGGCATTAGTTCTCTGCGACTCATGGCCTCGATAGTTATGGGTAGTTGGCTAGGTTTCTAGTACCAGGCATCATTTCTCTCATATTGAGTTGACCTTTTAGACACCTTCTGGTTACTGTCCAGATATGAGTGCCACTACTGCACCATTAGGGATCTTGTCATGATGGCCCTTGAAGTTCATAAGCATCACAACTGGGTAGAAATATAGTTTGTTTCCATCCTTTAGCAGCTTGTGCATCACTTTCTGGTACTATAAAATTTAGAATGCATGAAGGAGGTTTGAATGTTAGATCCAGCTCAAAATTTCTGAGTCCTTTGTCTAAAATAATAAGGATTTAGATTTGAATTCTGAGAGGCAACCAAGGGCAATGACTATAACTGATATTGTTTGCAGAGTTACTTGGATCACCTGACAAACAACTCAAGCAAAGTTTCTCATACTTGGTACTAGAGTTTTTGTTAGATAATCTATGGCTTTAATGAGGAGGATCAACAATAGCATAACTTAATTAAGTGAATTAAATGAAAATTAAAACACAACACAATACTATCTCTGGGACAAAATGAAAGCAGTTCTAGTGGGATAATTCATAGCTCTAAGAACAAGAAGAGTCACTCTTGCCTGCATAACAAGATGGTCAACAGGTCTGTACCTCTTATTCTGCTCCTCCAAATCTTGTCTCCCAGTATCATCCCTTGTCTGTGGCAGAAAATTTGCTGCAGTATCCCTTTCCTTTCTGACCTTCATCCCCAGTGGATCACAGAAACTTCTCCCCAACCTCCCTCCTTCCAACTCACCGAATTATCCCACTTTCCCACACCAGCAGACATTGGCTGGGAACATACCAAGAGGGCAGACCAGGGAAATCGGTAAGCCAACTGTAGACCTTCACAATTCCCTTCTCCCCTCCGAACCCAAGACCCTAGTCTCATGCCTAGTTTTGCAACAAAACACCAGGTACAGCTCTCCTTCCTCACTGCCCTCATATCCTATTGGTCCTACAAGACCATCCTGTCCTGACCTCCCTGCCCATATTTATTACATTATCCCAGTCCCCAACTATAGCAGGGGCTGTCCACAGGACAATCTTTTCGGAAAACCAGGTAGGCTACCTACATATCTCTTTTCTCTCTGTTGACCCAGATCAAATCCCCTGGTTTTATCCCCAACTCTGTATCAAAACTCTGTGGCAGACTTTCCTGCCCCTGTTTCCATCTCCATCTTATATTTTCCATCTATCTATCTAACCCCTCCCCCAACTCTGTTTTGTCACAGCCACCTAACAACAAGCAGCAGGCACCCCTACTAATTAAAGGGCCACTCCTGCCAGGAAAACAAATAGGCTGGCAGCACATCCACACCTCTGCTTCTGTTCCTTTAGATCCAATTCCGCCAGTCTCATCCACACATCTTTAGCAAAAACCTGCTGCAGTCTCCTTTTCTTCTCTAACTCTATCTCCAACTGATTATAAAGATCTCCTTGAATTAGCCTCCCCCCCCCCTGCCTTCACTCCAGTATCCCAACCTCCAACACTAGCAGGCATTCCCTTTGAGCACATCAGCTGAGCAAGCCAGGAAAACAGGGAAGCTCACTAAAGACCATTACACTCTTCTCCTCCACACCCTAACTCTCAGTCTCATCCATATCTTTGACAGAACACCCACTGCAGCCTTCCTTCTCTCTCTTCCCACATCTGCTTAGGATCCCAAAGAGCTTCCTTTTCTAACTTTCCTCTCACAAGTATGGCTTTATCCCATCCCCTAGTTACAGCAGGCACTTTGTCACCCCAATCTAGACACCACTCCCATCAATAAAGCAGGTAGTCTGTTTGTAGAACTTCCTTTCTCCTTCTGGTCCTCTAGGCCCAGTGCCAAGTCTCATCCCCAGTGCCACAGCAGAAAACCCTGGAGTGACTCTCCACTGTCTCCACTCTTCACTGTCTCTCCCATCCCCCATTGCAAGGAGATGAAATTAGCCAATCCTGACTGAACATTCTGCCCTCCTTCGTCCTGTGAACACCTTCAGAACCTTAGCTTATCCCCATTCCTAAGTGCCGCCTTTCAATACCCAGAAACACGTTGTATCTGGAACCCACAGTGGCCACATCTATCAGGTTCAAAGAAAGCTTCCTACCAGGAAACACACCCATCACACTCTCTTATAATCCAGAGAGGAACAAAACACAACAAAAACAAATCCAGAAATAGCACCTAGACCTATAAATATCCCAATCCTAGATGCTTTATACACTTGGCATAAAACACAATCAATATCAGAGAAGGTAATGTTTTTCCACATGTGCCCAGATATCCTACCACATCAGGCCCTCAATATTCCAACATAGCTGAAGCACAAGGAAAAGAAAGTAAAATTGTCTATGTGAAGATAATAGAGTTCCTTAAAGAAGAAATTAAAAATCCCTTAAAGAAATCTATGAAAACACAAACTGAGGGTATTCTGGGAATAAAAAATAGAGGAATTTGAACAGGAACTTGAGAGTCAGGCTTTATGAACATAATGCAAGAGATGGAAGAGACAGTCTCAGGCACTGAGATAATAAAAGAAATGGATGCATTGGTCAAATCAAATGTTGAATCAACAACAACAACAAAAAACTTCTAGCAAATGCAGGATATCTGGACACTATAAATAGACCAAATTTAAGAATAAAAGAATAGAAGAAGGAGAAGAATCCCAGCTCAAAGACTCAGGATATATTGCCAACAAAAATCATAGAAGAAAATTTTCCTAACCTAAAGAAGGTGATACCTACAAAAGTTCAAAAAGCATCTAGAACCCCAAATAGATTAGGAAAGAAAAGAAGGTATGTAATCAGCACATAATTATCAAAACACTAAGCACACAGAACAAAGAAAGAATATTAAAAGCTGCAAGGGAAAATGAACAGGTAAATATAAAGGCAAACCAATTAGAATTACAGCTGACTTAGCAATGGAGACTCTATAAGCCAGAAGAATCTGGAAAGGTGTGCTGCAGACTCTAAGAACCACAAATAACATCGCATACTTCTATTTCCAGCAAAACTTTCAATCACTCCTCACAGAGAAAATAAGATATTCCATGATAAAGCCAATTTGAAACAATATTTATCTACAAATCCAGCCCTGCTGAAGGTGCTAGAAGGAAAAGTCAACCTAAGGCTACACCCATGCAAACACAAGGAATAAATAATCTCACTGTTATGTATATCTAAACTGGACACATGTTGTTTATTTTTAGTTATTTGTTTTAGGCTTAATTTTGAGAATATATATATGTATATATATATATATTAAAACTGAACATATTAAAGAAGTTGATCTTTTATGAGATGACTGATGGTTAACTTGCATGTCTTATAAGATAAGGATTTCATAGCTTTACCCCTTTAAAGTTAGCCTTAAAAGTAACAATTTCTGAAAAGCAAGGAAGTTAGACATACCTTCCTAAATCAGTCTCTGTTAGCCTGAACAGACCTTGAAATTTCTGAAAAGCAAGGAAGTTAGACATCCCTTCCTAAATCAGTCTTTGTTAGGCTGATTAGACCTTAAGCAAGAAGAGTCCCTTTGCCAGCCTGCTTAGGTCACTGTCTTGTATCATCTTGAGATGGGAATACCTCAGTATCTGTTTTTAAGCTGTGGTTATAAGTTTTTATTTTAAGAATGAAAATACAAAGCATGACCATAATTTGTAGAAGGTAAAATTAAGTTTTAACAGTGTAAAGAATTTGGTGTCTCTAAAATCAATACCCAGTGGATTACTCTTACATTGCAAAATCTGGCTACCAGCAAGATACATCCCTGTACATGAATGCATAGAGGTGCAGCTTTAATACCTCAGCAAACCAGTATTGGTTTAAATCCAATTTTTATAAACCTTGTTTTCAGGATGGGACATGAATTATCATACAGAAATTCATCCTAATCCAAGATATCTTGGAGACCTGTTGTCTCCTTGGTGGGCCCACTCCATCTGGTCACCTTTACTCAAGATGGTAGTGAAGTCACCTGACCTCCCTCTTCTCCAGCCTTAGTCAAAATGGTGGTTGCCCACATGGCTGTACTTAATTAAGGTGGTAGAAAACCATGTTTTGTTTTCCAGAGCAGTTTGAATTTGGAGTAATTTAAATAAGTTTAACTCCAATTCCTTAGCTATATAAGATAGAAGAGAATAAAATAACTTTAATATAATTTATACCTCAGTGATATATGAATCTCTGTCATTTAATCAGAGTCAGTGGCCAAAAATCCCAAAGGCAAATTCTGAGCCCAGGCAGCAAATAGTAACAGCTGAGCTATTTCCAAGATGCATGGAACATGTAAACTCAGGCATCTAAGACCAGTCAGAAAGAAGCATGCAATGGTCACATACAGTTACATACCCAACTGAGCCTGAGGTAGTTCTGTGTGGTTCTCATGTCCACAAGAAAACATACAGGCACAGATTCATACAAAACAGGCAGGACATTTCTAACAGCAAGACAAACAAAACTTTCTATGGGAAACAGACATTGTTACAAATTATATGGATTTTAAACCATGCCAGACAAGCAACTTATAAATCTTGAAATAAGAGTTTACAGTATAGTGCAGCATGTAAGAAAGAATAAAAGATTTTTTTAGGAGTGAAGAAGTGGAGCCTTAAAGGTTAAGAAACTTTGGAAGTGTGGCAGAGTTTGCACAGGTTAGCATGGGAGAGCAGGCAGAAACAGGGAAAGAGAATGGATCTGTAGTGAGAAGAATCCCCACATGGTGGAAAGAATCCCCACACGGCTAGACCAAATGCCAGGAAAGCCTAGTGAGTAAAAAGGCAAAGTGGGTACCTTTTGGTGGGCCATGCCAAGGTATGCCACTAAGAGAACACATCAGGAACAGTGGAGTTTAGTACAAGAGGTTTATCAAGGGAAGTGTGAGAGTGAAAGGGCAAAAGCCATCTTGGAGTGAAGACGTGAGAGGAAGGTAGACAGACTAACAGAGAACAAGGGTCGGGTGGAGGGTGGAGATGGTAGTGACTCAGGTGCTATGATTCAGGATTCCACTCCCCAGATAAATGGGGATCTGGAGGCACTGTAGCACTAGGCAACAAAGCCTGGGTCATGGGGCACTGGTTACAGAGGGAGGGATGAGAGCCCAGGGTCCAAAAACCATAGATGTAGAGAAGCTCAAACCATTTGTCCATATGCTGGCAGAAATTTTCGAATTCACAGAGGATGTTAAAGTCAAGGGTTCCCTCTGGTGGCCATATTGACTGGTTATCAAGAGCATATTGAGGCCAGGCCCTAGAGCACAAAGAAATCAGGAGTTTAGGACATATGGTGTCAAAGAGCCCCAATTTGGATACATTTTGTAACAGACACCCCAGGGGTAACAGAGAATCTGGCTTGGACCTTCAGTTACCCATTTCCAATTATTTTCTGGAGACCAAAGGCTATAGAAATGCATCTAGTGCTATAGCCTAGGGCTGAGGGGGGTGAGTATGGGAGCTGCCTTTGTGCAGAACTTTTCCTGCACAAAGACCCCATGGAGCAGAGAGAGTCTCTGCTCCAGAAACAGGTTGGAGTTTTTCTGCTGCATCCAAGAAATACACCTCAACACCATGGATAGATATTACCTCAGGGTAAAGGGTTGAAAAAAGATAGTCCACCTTAGGTCCCAAATGGACCTAAGAAGGAAGCTTGTATAATGAAAGTCATTCTATTATCTAGCAAAACTAATCAAAGGACACCACATACCCATCAAAGAAAAAACCCACAATGATGACAGTTCGAATTTTTAAATTAATTTATTTTATTATATGTGCATTGTTTGTTTTTTGTTTTTTGTTTTTCGAGACAGGGTTTCTCTGTGTAGCTTTGTGCCTTTCTTGGAACTCACTTGGTAGCCCAGGCTGGCCTCGAACTCACAAAGATCCGCCTATCTCTGCCTCCCGAGTGCTGGGATTAAAGGCGTGTGCCACCACCGCCCGGCTTTTTTCCAGCATTCATGTCTGTGTACAGGTGTCAGATTCCTTGGACCTGGAGTTAAAAACAGTTGTGTGCTACAGTGTCTATACTGGAAATTGGACCCAGGTCCTTTGGAAGAGAAGCCAGTGCTCTTAATCACTGAGCCATTCCTCCAGCCCCAACATTTTAATTCTTAATATCTATGTACCAAAACCACGGGCACCAAGATTTGTAAAAGGAACACTACTATAGCATAAATCACATATTGACCCTCATACACTGACAGTGGGAAACTTCAGTACCTCTCTTTCACCAATAAACTGGTTATGTAGACTAAAAATATACAGAGAAATGCTGAATCTAACTGATGTTAATTAAACCAAAATGGGCTTAACACAGTGTTATCAACCTTCCTAATTTTGTGACCATTTAATACAGTTCCTCATGTTATGGTGACCACCAAGCATAAAACTATTTTCATTCCTGGTTTATAACTGTTAATTATTCTACATAATGTAAATTCCATGTTATCTGTGTTTTCCTTAGGCTTAGGCGACCCCTGTGAAAGGCTAACTTGACCCTGCAAAGGGGTCATGACCCACTTCTGATCTAACATGTATTTACATAATATTCTCCCCCCCCCAAAAAAAAGAATATATACCTTCTCTGCACCTCAAGGGATTTTCTACAAAGTTGATCACATACTCAGACACAAAGCAAGTCTCAACACATACATGAAAGTTGAAATAACTTCATAAATTCTACAAGACCACCATGGATTAAAGCTGGATATCAACAACAACAGAAACAACAGAAAGCCTACTAACTCATGGATTCAGGGTGTGGAAAAGCAAATAGTTATACTTTCTATCTCACCTCATGTCCCAGTAGCAATTTTTTTTCTTCCTGTTCAAGTGAACTAAAGTTCTGTTGGCCTAGGAGTTTTGGTTCCAGAGCAGGAGCACTCCTGTCAGGAGCCACAGCAAACATTCCAATAAACCAGATGCTTAAACTACTATCTACTTAGGTCATCTAATGCCCTAAAACCAACAGGCTAAGAAAGGAGCAACAGGCTTAGTTGGGGTGATTGATTTAGATTTCCATTGGAAAATTGGATTGATTTTCCACAGTGGAGGTAAGGAAGATTATGTCTGGAGTGCAAGAAATCCTTTAGAGTATCTCTTGATGTTACAGTGTCCTGTGTTAAATCAATGGCAAACTACAACAGCCTAATCTAGGCAGGACAAAGGCCAGAGGCCTGTCAGGAATGAAGATATGGGTCACTTCTCCAGGAAAAGAACCACGATCTGCTGAGGTGCTTGCAGAAGGCAAAGAAAATGTAAAATTTGTAGTAGAGGAAAGTAATTATAAAGACCATCTAAGGCCAAGCAACAAGTTGTAGAAATGGGGATTATAACTGACATCAGTGCTTTTGTTGAATTTTGGTAAGAATGATTTGTACAGATATTTGTGTTTTCTT
The DNA here is from genome assembly GCF_004664715.2 of Peromyscus leucopus. Lineage (NCBI taxonomy): Eukaryota > Metazoa > Chordata > Mammalia > Rodentia > Cricetidae > Peromyscus > Peromyscus leucopus. Next base: position 17,610,665 of record NC_051066.1, read on the forward strand.
TCAATTTCTTTAACACCAATTAAGAGAATATTAATGGTTATCATATTTAAGTTTGAGATACTAAAAGGATGTCTCTCAAGTGACATTGCCACCTAATCTAAATTTATGATGTGTTTGCAGTCATACTAGGGATAGTTATATCATGTTTAAGCATTATTATGACCTGGTTATTATTTTTATTTGGAAATTAATCATGACATAGGAGATATGATTGTTTGTCATGTTGATAAGGGGTGGGCTATTGTGGCTCTTCTTGGTTGACCACTGGACTACATCATTAATGAACTACAATCCAGAATGGAAAGCTCACCTGGAATCTGGATCTTTTGGAAGGACAACAACATGCCTTTAATCCAGATCCTCAGGCTGGTAGACACAGGCCTTTGATCTTGAGGTGGTATGACACACCTTTAATTTAGGCTACACCTTCTGTTGGAAGCCCATGTAAGGACATGAAGGAAGGGAAGTTTCTTCTTTACCTTCTGGCCCTTGCCTTGACAGTATAGCCATTCCTTCTCCATGTTCACTGAGTTGTGGGGGTGTTGTCAGCAATGGAGCCCTATTGTCAATTTGTAGAGAGCAACCTATTATCTGGACATCAGGTTGGGTTGTTTGGAAATTTCCATGGGATCTCCTTAGCCAACAACTCAATTGAATGCAACCTAGTCCCTATACTGAACGCTTCATTTGGTGACAAGAGATGGCCAATTCAGACTCCATACACACCATTATTGGGAGACCTGATTAGGATCACCTGTATATATTTTAGGACGTTTCCACAGTGATAGACTTTCATAGCATCCCTCAAATGTCCCTCAATCCCATCTTTCTCTCCTGCATTCACTCACTCAACATCTCCCCTCCTTCACTCCAGCTGATCCTCACATTCATGTCCCCATCTGCCACCAGTCTACCTGTAAAATACATACTATCCAGAGAAATTTATGTGTCCCCTCCAGTCCCTTCCTCTATAAATAACCTCTCTGAGTGTACACATTTTAGGTTGGTTATCATTTATTTAAGGCTAATACCCTTATATATTCATATGACAGTGAACATGGAGAAGTTGTTCTGGTGCTTAATTAACAAAACCTTTTTGGGTGCTTGCCCCAGAAGAACTTTCTCCTATCGTCCAGGGAAGGCATTACAACTAGCAGGGGAAACTACTTATCTATAAATAAACCTATGTACACCATGCTCTTTCATTTCATCCACTGTATTGTTCTAAGTAAGCTCCCCGCCAGTGCCATGATGGTACAGGCTTATACACACTTACAAGCAGTGTTCTTTGGCAATACAATGCAAGGCTTGAAAGTTTTGGGTTCCTAGAGAGAGGTGTTAGGATTTACACATAATGCAGTAACTGTCCGCTTTCATTTACAACACAAAGTGGGAGTAACTAATGGAAATTTTCTGGTAAGGTCAACTAAGGACTAAGGCAATAAAGGAACCTGGGGGGTTGATTTGTGTGCCCAGACTTCATTCTTAAGTGTGACTAGGTATAAAGTCTATTAATCAGTAAAAATCATGCATAAGGTAAAACTGTCTTTTTTCTGTGGAGCCATATCTGTCTGAGTGTCTGGGCCTGCATGCCACTTTTTGGCAGGGGGCGGGGGGGGGGGGGGGGGGGGGGGGGGGGCCCGCGGGAAGTGTTCCCAGTTACCATGCAACCTGCATGATAACATGTAGCATTTGGTTCACAAAAGCACTTTCAGCCCAGAATCAGTTGCTTAAAGGAAAGGTTTAGATCTAAGGATACCACCTAGGCTGTAGAATAAAGGGAGAGGCTAATTTGCACAAGAAACAAAAGTTGGCACCTACCCTCTGCCCTGGCTATGGTGGCTGTCTCAACAGGTCAATGGAAATATTGACTTTATCTTGGTAACTAGCAGATGTCTGATTACCTTCCCAGTAATCACAAGATATAAATTTCTTAAGTTAGGATCTTGTGTTATTAAACCGGGGTGAAAGTAAGGAATTAAGAATCTAAGGTTAGTGAGGTTATCTTCTCTTATCTGTGGATGAGTTGAGCTCAGGGCATGCTAGTGCTCATCTATCTTCAGTCTGTCCTTGGAAGTCTGAGAAGTGTCTCAAATGAAATACTTTTGTACAGAGATGACATTGACCAGATGCCTGCTAATGATGATAACTACAGGAAGGCAGACTCTAAGTCTATATTAGAATAAGAGGAAAGAAGACCTGATTTTTAGAAAGGGGTCTTTGTTTGTAACTCTTCACACATAGCTAAGGAGAAGTTATCCATATGCCCCAAATATATAGTGGAAATTGTGCCAAATAAATGATCAATCACACTGTTAGAAGTTCTTGGGAAAAGAATCAAATGGGAAGGCTGCAATAGAACACAAGAAATTCACTGCAGCTAACACATTCAAAAGGCAATAACACCAAAACATCTTATATTTTGCCTTCAACCTCCACCAGAGCTCTTGGCTCTAATAAGTCAGCCTTGTCAATGCCAGCTGAGTTCCTATTTCATATTTCTGTGGCTCTCAGCACCTAATGAAGTCTTTGCAATTACATTCTAATATCTTTAGTGCAAAAAGATACTCTGGAGGCTCTTAAAAGAGAAATATGAACACTAGTCTGGAAAACAGAAACAAAAACAAAAAAAAATTGACTTAAACTATTATCCCTGAAAAGTATACCAGGGCAACAGTGGCACAGAACTTGTGGGAGTAGATAACCAATGTCTGATTTGACTTAAGGCTCACTCAACAAGATGGAATCCATAAGCAACACTGCTTGGGTGATCAAGAACCAGAGACTAGATAGCCCAGAGATCTAGGGTAAATCAAAAACTACTGGTCAAAAAGAAGTATCATTAAAATGACTCCTAATGATATTCCACTATATGCTCATGGATTTTTCTGTTCCACCATCCAGCTCCCAAATAACCACATGGAGACTTCTTATTCATTATGAAAGTTCAGGCAATAGCTTAAGCTTGTTTCTAACTAGTGTTTATAACTTAAATTAACCCATTTTTATCAATCTATCTTTTGTCTCGTGGCTTTATTACCTGTACTCTGTACTACCCATGATGCTCCTCTCCACCTGGCTGGTGACTCCCTGTGTCTCCACCCTTCTTCCAAGCATAATCTCTGCCCTGAAAATCCTGCCTAGCTAGTGGTTGTTGAGCTTTTTATTAAACCAATCTGAGTGTCAAATCTAATCATGCACAAAAATACTATTCCACAACAGCTATACTCATAGATCATTACCATATTCAGTCATTATCTAAGAAGTTTCCTCCAGCAGTAGATGGAAACAGATGCAGAGTTTAAGAGCCAGAAATTATGCATAGAGTGAGTCCTTGGAACACACAGCTCTGAATGGGCCATCTCCATCAAATTTCTCCCCTCAGAGCTCAGAGAGCTTCTTGCAAGAGGTGGAAAGAGTATAAGAACACGAGGAGATTGAAAAAAAAACAAAAACAAACAAACAAACAAACAAACAAATCAGAAAAACAAGGCCCTTTAAATCAACTGAACAAGTTTCATATGAACTCACAGAGACTGAATCAGCAATAATTGCGCCTACACAGGTTTTTCAGCAGGTCCTCTGCATATATATTGTAGCTTTCTGCTTAGGGTTTTTGTGGGACTCCTATGTACATGAGCAAGTGGGTCTTTGATTCTTATTCCTTCTCTGGGCTTTGTTCCCTCTCCTGGGTTTCCTTGTCTAGCCTTGATATGATGGTTGTTGCTTTATCTTTATTTTTATTTTTTTGTGTTTGGTTGTTATCTCTTATAAGCCTGTTCTGTTCTAATAGAATACAGAAAGGCAGTGGACCTGGAGAGGAGGATAGGTGAGCAGAAACTGGGAGGAGTTGTGTGTGTGGGGGGGGAGGGGGACTCTAATCAGAATATTCTGTATGTGAAAATTATTTTCAATAAAAAGAAAAAGTGCAAATAGTAAAAAAAAATATCGTTATAAACTTAAGTAAATGACTTAATGATGAAATTTAAGAACTTGGAAAAATATGAACAAACCAAACCCAAATAAAGTAGAAATAATGAGAAAATCAAAAAAAAAAAAGTAATGAAACAGTAATAGTGTCATAGTTTATTTCTAATTGCTATCAGGATATACACTCTCCTCATATTTTCTTTGGTTTGTAAATTGGTTGTCTTTGTCTCTCTAACACATATATTTCCTTCTCTTTATCTTTTTCATCATTTCCCCCTTCTGCTCTTGTTTTCTTACTCTCTTGCAACATATATTCATATGTAACTACTATCAATATTTTGACTAAAAATCTTGTCTTCCAGACCCATATCCAAAGTTATGTTAAAAATGTACTTGATTATTTAAGTCAATTTTACTATTTAAACTTATGACAAGCTGATTTTCCTATAAATTTATTACATTTTTATCTCTCCCTTTTTTGCTGCCTGTTTTTCACAACGTATTGACTCTGTTCTCACTTCCATGTGCTTTTTTATTGATCAACTATTATTGCAGTTGTACTTAACAAATAACCTCTAATTCAGTGGATTGAAATGATAAACTGGTAAAAAAAACAAAACAAAACAAAACTTGCAGCTCATCTGTGTGGATTGTACTTCCTTGGTGATTTCCCCAGTATGACATGCAACCATGTGTTCTGTGGTGCTACAGCTCTAGGTTGCTTATGGAAAACAACAGGGATTAAGAAGTTAAACAACCATCTTTGATATGGTTGTTGAAATATGAGGTTGCCAATCTGATGACATTTAATTGAAGGTACATGAGACACAAAGACAGAAAAAAATAGAGATTTGGCAAATTAAAATGCAAGTGATGAAAAGAGCTGTAAATTTTAATGTCTGCCTCTGAGTCTTGAAGCAAAAGGGCTGCTATGAAAAGTAGCTTTGTTTATATGAGTTCTAACATCTCTCCTCTTTTCTAGAAAGATTATCTAGTATGGTCATTTGAAAGAAAATGTGGCACTATTTGGAGTGACTTTGTTGGAGTAGGTGGGGCCTTGTTGGAGGAATTGTGTCACTGTTGGGGTGACTATAGTTAAGAGATTGTATGACTCTCAGAAGGGACTTTGAATTTTAGACTTTTAAACAGGGTTGAGACTGTTATAGATTATGGGGACTTTTGAAGTTGGATTAAATGCATTTTTGCATAATGATATGGCTACAAGCCTATAGTTGCCAGGGAGTGGCAATTATTAGGAGATGTGTGCTTGTTGGAGTATATGTGGTATTGTTGGAGGAAGTGTGTCATTGTGAAGGCGGGCTTTGAAGTCTTCAATGCTCGGTGTGGAACACAGACTCCTTCTGCTGTGTTCAGATCAACATGTATGGCTCTCAGCTCATTCTCCAGCACCATATCTGCCTGCACATCCCCATGTACCAACATGGCGATAATGGACTAAACCTCTGAAACAGTAAGTAAGCCACAGTTAAATGCTTTCCTTTATAAGAGTTGCTGTGGTCATTACATAGAAATTTTGTAAGAGTTGCTGTGGTCATGCAAAATATTGCTTCTACACAGCAATAGAAACCCAAACTAAAACATCTATGAATGTCATTTTTATGGCCAGAGAATGTCATTGGTGTTGGGCATCCAAAGCTATACTTGCCTGCATTCAGTATTATTATACTTAGACTGCATATACTAACTATTGCAGACACCACTGAACCTTTCCAGTTTAAAATCTACACTGATTCTTACTGAGAGTAGTATTATTTCATTCACAGTATTATTTCATTCTTCAACAACTTCACTTAACCAATAGAAGGTTGTTTTGTATATAACTCTCTTATTCAGGCTATGAGACTTATGTTTCCTTACAGAGTGAGAGAATTGAACTAAACCACATTTAGGCTACTTTCTAATAATTCTGAAAGTCTGTAAAATTTTTAACACTTAAATGTCTTTTCCATTCTTTTCTTCCCAGTTACTTCATTTGCTATTTTGTCTTTGTGTTAACATCAGTGGTTTTCCTATGTCAAACAATTATTCAATGATGATTATCTCTAATGTACTGTGAGCCATAGAAATACGAAGTAGGAATTCAGCTGATAATGGCAAAAGCTATTATCTGGATGAGTCAAGAATCATTCCAGAGGATAAAGCCAAAACACAAGGAGTACTGGTGATACCGTTTTTTTTTTTTGTTTTTTTTTTTTTTTTAAATATATTAACTGTTTCCTGCAATAAATTTCTTGTGTGCTACTGTAGCTTTCCCATTTGATTCTTTTCCCAAGAACTTCTAACAGTGTGGTTGATCATTCATTGGGCACAATTTCCCCTATACAATGGAGGTAGTTGGATAACATCCCCCAACTGTGTTGACAACAGTCACACAGTCAAAATTTCCCGTCTCAGGGTTTTGTTCTCCTTTTTAGCATTAGACTCAGAAGTCTGCCTTTCTGTAACTATCTTCATTAGCAAGTATCCAGGCAGGGCCATCTCTGGACAAAAGTATTTTATCTGAGCTACTTCTCAAACATCCGAGGACAGCCTGCAGATAGATAAGCATTCAGACCACCTGGTAGTTTCCATACTGAGACAACTGCCAAGGCCAGCTGGATATTAGGTACAAAACTTTGCTTCTTGTGCAAGTTAAGCTTAAGCCCTCCTTTCTCCCATAGTGCAAGTGGTATCCCTAGTTCTAAAAGATTCCCCCTTTAATAATTAGCTCAGAACAAAAGGGCTTTTACATACCAGGTACATCAAGCTGTGATGTAGGCTGCCTAACTACTGAGTACACTTCCCCCACCCTGCCAGAAAACGGTGAAAATGAGATAAGCTGAGACAGATAAGATGGCAAAGAATAAAAGGCAGTTTTATTTTACTCATGACTTACAGTGACATAAAACTCCTAACATTTTATCTAAACACTTCTAACAATATAGTTTGAGCACATAAATTCCCTTTTTAGATCTAACTGATTTTATTTTAGTTGACCCCACCTCCTTAATCACTCCCAAAACGGTTGTAAATGAAGCTGACAATCACTGTTCTTTGTGTGGATCTTATCACCTCTCTTTATGACCCTGAAATCTTCCCATTGCATTATCAAAGTATTACTGCTTGTAAGTGTATATATACTGATAACCCCACAGCACTAGTAGAATTAATTTGACTGAGAAGAATAAAGTATGAATTAAAGAGTTTGGTATACTTAGATTCATTCTACATCCCTTAGATTAATTCTTCACTTCCAGTAGTGTCTCTTCTGGGACTCTGGGAGATTCCCTTCAGGGAAGGTACCTAAGGAGCATTTGATACTAAGCCAAGGAGGTAGTGCAGTTGTCTGTTTTTACATCTGATTGAAAGGTGGTTTTGTCAATATGTAGGCCGAGGCAAGACTTCAGTATACATCACAATTTCAATGTTAAACACTGTGCTATCTTTCAAATTAGGCCTTTTCTGTAGAGCATTATTTCAAAACTGCTAAAAATATATAATTTTTTTATTAATTAATGCAAATGTGGTATGGATGGCAGAGCTTTCTCCATGATTTTATCTAGATTATTGATGCAGAGTTTTCCCATGGTGCTATCAAGCTTGTTAGGGTAGAGCTTTCCCCGTGATGCTATCTAGGTTGTTGGTGCAGAGTTTTTCCCATGTTGTTATCTAGATTATGTGTCTAGTACTTTCCCATGGTGCTATCCAGGCTGTTGTTAAGAAGTTTTATTTAATTCTCAGGGACACTAAAGAAAGTAAAAAAAGTATAACAACATGGTCAGAACACTGTGCTAGCACAAAGTGTAATACTAATATGAAAGGAGCTGTAATCACACAAAAGAAACTTTCTTTGTACTGATATTCACATTTAAATTTGTTTAACTGTTCATTCAAGCATACAGATAACATATGAACAAAATGAGAAATAATACTGTGATTTTAAGCTTCACTAAATGAGAGTATAAAATTCTGAGCCAACACATGTTAAAGGTTTGCCTGGTAAATGACTGTGAACGAATTGTTTCTATTCACTAGCTCTTCAAGACCAAAAAATGGGAATGTGCATTTAAGTCTTATATAGTCTCTAGAGTTTAACTTGTGGCACTTGTTAGATGTACCACTTAGTAGAAGAAAGGGAATATATAGGTTCTAAGTTTGCATGTTAAAGAACATTTTAAATCCTGGCTCTTGAGTACATGAAAAAAAGAGACTTTGTGTCTCTCGTGTTAATTCTAACAAGGATAACGCAGTTTCTTTTGTTGTTCTAAATGTAGTTTTAAGATTCTGAGTTTATTATGACTGTGTTAAAGGCATATAGGATATAGGAAAAAGAAAGAAATACCTAAATATTAATGACAAGATGCTTACTGTGTAATTTGATATTTTATTATGAGGACATTGAGATTACCAAATACTGAAATGCAGTTTGAATGGTCAGAAATATAGACTAATAATGAATAAAAAAGATTAAGTAGTAGTGATAATGAGAAGGATATTAAAATGACCCCATAGACAGAGCAAATTACTTGAATTACTACTTTGTTTAACTATTAGCCAGTGGTAGGGATAATAACCTATGCCTCTGGAGCTTTCTGTTAAAAATCTTTTCAGCTGGGTTTTTAACATGGATTCAATGTCTGCTTTGCAAGTTCAGTTCCCTGCACAAGGTCCTCAGAAAGTTTGGCAATGGGCAGCCTAGAAGTAGATATTCCTGATATATCTCAGAGAGGTACTGAGAGACTCAGGATTTTGTTAGCTAAAATGAGGGTTTCCATACACCTCACTGTGGGTTTTGGCACATCACCTACAGAAATCTCCAACAATATCGCCATTACTCTGAATAGTCTTATCCTACAGGAACAAACACAATTTGCATTTCCTGCAATGTGTTATGATCAAGGAACTGTCCTCCAGAAAGGGAAAAAGGGAGGCAGAAAACGAGATAAAGATGACAAACCAAAGTTAATTACAACAATTTCAAATTAATTTATTAATTTATATATATATAAGTCCAGTAACTGTCTCAGGTAAGTTCTTTTGCTTGCTGTGTCAACAAAGTCTTGCTGACACCAAGGAACTTGAACCAATGGAAGAGAATGCATTAAATTAGGTAGGAGTTAATGCTTTTCTGATATCCATCCTCTGTGCTAAACCCTTTATATGAAACAAAATGCTCTATGTAATCTATCAACAATATGCTATTTTCCTTTTGTCCTTTAATAAAATAGTTTTCTCTTAGGATTTATTACCCTGTGGCTCTCCTTTTGGAATTATAAACATGGTTTTCTTAAACAACCCATTTTTGAAATGCCAGAAAACAATTGTCTTTGTTTGAGATGTATTTACCCAGTTGAAATTATGAATAATAACAATACATTTATGTGCTTCATACATCTAATTAACCCTAGGAGCTATTTATTGAACTTTGTCAAGCCAGCATGAAAAATCTACCCATCCACAGTATGAAACTTAGTGAGACAAGCCTTAAAAGTACTTAATGCACTTGATTTGGTCTTTTAGTCGCAGTAGGGAGCTGGGTAAGTGCCTACAATTTTAAGAGTTACCATCATAACAACAAAGTCCCCCTTTCTTCTTTGAGAGCAGTTGGGGGTGTCACAATAAACTTAGTCTTTGCAAAGCAGTTGCTCACCATTCATGCAGCATGCTCCTGAAAACACTTGCTGATAGTAGTGTATAACCTGACACCAGGAAGCCCATCTGCCTATCTGCAGAAATGTGCTCTTTTCCCTCAACCTCCTACTTTCTCTCATTAATTTTTTTCTTTTCTGCTTGAGATCATAATTACATCATTTCCCCTGTCCATTCCTCCCAAGTCCACCCATATGCCCATCCTTGCTCTTTCAAATCTATGACCTCTTTTTTCATTGTTTAATATATACATGTGTGAATATATACATTTATATATATATATATATATATATATATATATATATATATATATATATATATATATCCATCCCTAAATACATAAGTATAACCTTCTCAGTCTGTATAATGCTACCTGTATATATGTTTTCATGATTGACCATTTGGTACTGGAAAACCATAAGCAATCAAAATGTAGAGTTGTTAAGCCCAGTCCCAACAGATAACATCTACAAATAATTTCTGTACTTTTTCTCCTTTAATGTGACATCTTTTTTAACCCCATGAACACTTTCACTTGGTCACATGATTATTTCTACAATGAATTGGCCTGTTTCGATTTCTATTTCAAACGTCGATTTCTTCCCAGGTCACATTAAACCTTGAGGTGAACCATGGCTGTACTGCTAGCTCATGGAATTTGCTGAAATCAATTAGTATTTTCTGGGATGGACAGACTGCTCTGTCTGACATGCTGAAGACATGGAATATCACACACAGAGCCTAACAACAGAAGAGAAACTTACCTGCCACCTGGTCAGTTGCCTTTTGTGATCACTTTTTCGTTTTTTTTTTTTTTTTTTGTTTTTTTGTTTTTTTGTTTTTTCGAGACAGGGTTTCTCTGTGTAGCTTTGCGCCTTTCCTGGAGCTCACTTGGTAGCCCAGGCTGGCCTCGAACTCACAAAGATCCGCCTGCCTCTGCCTCCCGAGTGCTGGGATTAAAGGCGTGCGCCACCACGCCCGGCTTGTGATCACTTTTTCAAGAACTCTGTTCAGGATCTTTAAATTTCTATTTACAGTTTTGGAGCTACATTAATGGGAAATTGTAACTGTCTTCCCATACTGAGCAGAAGGCTCCAGACTTGTTTTTTCTACTTTTATTTATTTTTATTTTTTATTTATTTATTTATTTATTTATTTTTTGGTTTTTCGAGACAAGGTTTCTCTGTGTAGCTTTGTGCCTTTCCTGGGACTCACTTGGTAGTCCAGGCTGGCCTCGAACTCACAGAGATCCGCCTGCCTCTGCCTCCCGAGTGCTGGGATTAAAGGCGTGCGCCACCACCGCCCGGCCTACTTTTATATCGTGTGATTTAAAATACAAACTGAAGGTAATTACCTTCAAGTAGCTCAGGAGTTGGCTCATCTTTGCAACATGAGGACCTGACTTCAAGCTTTAAAAGCCTGTCATAGTTGTACCCAACCCCCCTGTGGTATCAGGAGCAGAGACAAGAATATTGAAGAGACTCACTGTCATCTTGGCTCCAGGCTCAGTGAGAGACCCTATCTCAAGGCCATAGTGGGGAGAGTAACAGAGTAGAACACTTAATATCATTTTATGACCTACGTAAGTGTCTGTGGGCATACACATGTGTGACTACGTATAGTATACAAAAATACACCACACAAACAAAAAAATCCATAAATTAGTTTTTAAGACTATTCTAACAGTTCATTTCATTAGTTGGTATATGTATGTTTTAATTTAAGGAGAATTTGCAAGGCAGATTAAGTATCTATATGGTCTTAATTGGCTTTTATATTGTGAAAGAGAAGAAAATTCTTTGTTATTAAACACAAATGAGAAAAAATTATAAAGGAAAAATGACTCTACAATGTTTTAACAAAGTTGTTGAAAACCAAAGTATCAAGCTCTACATGTTATTGTTAAAGGTAACTTCCACAAATTAGAAACAAGAAGATTACTCATTTCTTTAATATTGATCTAAATGAAGTAACATGATGTTGGCTGTTGAGAATTTTCTAGATACTACATTCAGCTTGTTCTTATGGTTTACTTATCCTTATGTTATTTATTGAGTCCTTAAAGAATTTCTTTACAGTGCCCAGATTCTCCTTGGAGAACTCATTTGTACATAACTCCTCCTGGGCTCTGCTTATTAGATCTGATGTGATCTCATCTGAAGGAAGTGCTGTAGGCAACCATTTGTTTTATAGAAATAAAAATTCTCATCATGGAATGCTGAGGAGAAGCAGGATGTGATTTAGGGGGATACTTTTGTGTAGAAATAAAAAAAATCATTACATATAGATAATAAAGACCCAAATATGCTCAAAACTACATCCAGACAATAAAACAAAATTTTAAAGAAGCGGTAAATCACCAATGAACATAGAAGTTCTTCCTTTTTCATTCCTTTATTCCTTCATTCCTTTGTTCCTACCTTCCTTCCTTTCTTTCTTTATTTTTTTTGCACTTACCTGTACAAGTTTTGTACCATGTGCTTTTCCTTTACTTGCTTTCCATGTGTTGCTACAACTTTAACCAATTTTTCATCAGAAAGCTTAGAAATTTAAAAAGTCAGAAACATACTATTACATTAGTTACATTACACCGGAGGCTTTGGAATTAAGCAGACTATCACCCATATCTCAGAACCATTTCTCAGTATATTATCTTGGCAATTGCAATCCTGTAGTTCAGAGATCCATCAAGCTAGAATGAAATAATTCTAATAGCTATTAGTACAATTGCCAGACATTTCTGGGATCCACTTTATAATCATGGGTAGGAGACAAATGATTACTTTTAGAAACTACTTATGACAAGGATTAGCCCATGCCAATATGGAAAAGGAACAGTTTACATGCATGCAGATACTCCCCAGAACACACATTCCCTGTCTTACAGTGACACAAATGGTGGCTTCCCTGTAAGCATTAGTCTAATAGTGCAGACACCAGGACAGTATCTCTATTTGATCTAGAATAGATTATCTATAAAAGAAGAAATGTAGATAATATATTCTAGATCAAAAAGAGATAAAGAAATGTGTCGGATGGTGGTGGTGCATGCCTTTAATCCCAGCACTTGGGAGGCAGAGCCAGGTGGATCTCTGTCAGTTCAAGGCCAGCCTGGTCTACAGAGTGAGTTCTAGGAAAGGCACAAAGCTACATAGAGAAACCCTGTCTCGAAAAACCAAAAAAAAAAAAAAAAAAAAAAAAAAAAGAAGAAGAAATGTATCTTTGGTGTAGTATGTCCTTTAGATTTGAGAGCTGTTTCATTTTATTTATATGTGTGTGTGTGTGTGTATTTTTTTAAACAATTTTAAATTTTAAATATATTTTGATCATATTCTTCACCTCCCCAAGTTCTTCCATATCCTTCCTCTCTCCCTCCCTATCAATCTAATATGTTTTTCTCAAAAAACAAAAAGCTGAATACAACAACCAAACCCCCAAACCAAGAAAACAAAATAAAACAATACTAAAAGAGAAAGAAAGAAAACAAGCAAACAAAACAAACATCTATTGTAACCAAATAAAAGCGCGCGCACGCGTGTGCACACACACACCCACACCCACACACACCCACACCCACACACACCCACACCCACACACACCCTGTCATGTCCATTTTTTGTTGTTCAACATCTACTCAACATGAAGCCTGACCTGGAATGGATGATATACCCAGTGTCAATCCATTTGAGAGAAATGATCTTCCCTCTCCTAGCAGCAATAAATGAAAGTTCAGTTGTTAAGTTACCCTAGCGGCTAAGTTTTCACTCACTTATTTTTTAAAAAAATATAACAAAGTAAATATAATAAGGTGAAACAAAAATTATCACTCCAACGTTGGACAAGACAAACCAACAGAAGAAAAGAGCTTTAAGAGAAGTCACAAGAAGCAAAGAACCTCTTGTTCACACACTTGGGAATCTCATAAAAATGCTGAACTACAAGCTATAAAATATATACAGTGGACCTGGTGCAGACCTGTGCAGGCCTTGTGCATGCTGTCTCAGCCTCTGTGAGTTCATAGGTCCTTTGTTCATGGCGATTTAGAGGGCCTTGCTTTCCTGGTCTTCTCCATTTCCCCTGGCCCTCACATTCTTTGACCCTCCTTTTCAAGAGATTCCCTTGAGATCTGAGAGGAAGGATTTCATGGAGACATCCCATTTAGGGCTGAGTGTTCCAAGGTGAGAGTTCTTTATCACTAAAATATAATCAGACATTACCAGTACCAAGAAATCATAAGTTTTGTGTCTTGACATTAAGAGCCTAGTAAATATAATAATGAAATGCAAAATATCATTTTCATAGCTTTTTTAAAATGTAACAGACAAAAAGTCTTGCAAAACCACCATTGCCTAAGATCTATAGGACACACTAAATGCTTAATTGTCTATATCCTGCAACATTAAAAAAGGCCCCAATGTATTTCAATAGGTCATTTATTGTGATGATATTGCGTTCCCCAAAATATTGTACACCCTAATAAACTTATCTGGGGTCAGAGAACAGAACAGCAACTAGATATAGAGGCCAGAAAATGGTGGCACACACGCCTCTAATTCTATCACTTTAATCCAGATGGATCTCTGTGAGTTTAAAGCCACACTGGAAACAGCCAGGCATGGCGACTCACGCCTTTAATCCCAGGAAGGGATGGTAGAAATCATATAAGGTGTGAAAAGCAGGAACTAGGCTGGTTAAGCTTTCAGGCTTTTGAGAAACAGTTCAGCTGAGACCAATTTGGATGAGGACTCAGAAGCCTCCAGTCTGAGGAAACAAGATCAGCTGAGGAACTGCCGAGGTGAGGAAGCTGTGGCTTGTTCTGCTTCTCTGATCTTCCAGCATTCACCCCAATAACTGGCTCTTCTAAGATTCATGCTACAATTTATTGTATTTATTTCCATGGTACTCTGGGATGTTTTACAGAGATGTCCAGCAAATCTTTTTCAATCAAATCAGGCCACGATACCTTGGCCAAGACTGATAACTAAAAAGTTTATAAAATGCACTTGTATAATTTTGCTTTCTCGAAAGGTCCTGATTGTTCACGTTCAAGTCTATAAGCATTTCCCTTTGGCAAAACTTTCCTTCAATGCAGTAAAATATTACTGCCAGAGTGTACCTGTATTAGTTTCTTAATGCTGCCATAATGAAGAACCATAGACTGTGTGACCGAAAGGCCGAAATTTATCATGCTCCAATTCTGGAGGCTTTCAGTATGAACAAAGTGGAAGGGTTCACTAGTGAAAAAGTTGAATGAATATCCCATCGTATATGCAGACACAACAGGTGGGTAACAGAAACATTTTTAACTAAATTACTATTAGAAAAATTCTAGCCTGTATACTTTATGGACTATTAACCAGGACAAAAGCATTGTGTTTAATTTTCACTTCACTGAATTACCCATGGAGTCCAAACACAAAGTTAAATAGAGTGCCTCACAATTTTCAATATACAGTGAGTGTGTGTGCGCTAGCACATGCATGTGGGGAAATTTGTACTTCTTGTCTACTTTAAGTGTAAATGGAGATATGGAGATTTCTTTCATTTTATCTTCATATTTGAATAAATACTTACATTCTTTGGGAGACTCAAAATGTTCAATTTTCTTTCATTTTATTAACTTTTTTTCAGATTGTCAAAGTTAAGTTCTGTTTCTTAAATAATTTTCTTGAGAAGTCTCAATCTTTCTACAAAGGATAATAGTTATATACATTTCATTATCACTCTACAAAAATAATACTTTATATTACTTCCTCAATGCCCAATAACCTAGATTAACAAAGCTTAACATACAGAAAATCAGGGAATGATAAGTAGCATTTTATTTGTTGGTATAAGCAGGTAATAACAGAGAGAAGAAACAAGCTATTCCAAGCTTGCAGAGTAGAAATGCCATCATTCCAGCTATCTTCTGTTAGTTGTTTTTAATGATGTTGGCAGCCACAAACAACTGTCCTGGTTGTCTTCTTAGAAACTGTCTAAAATGAATGATTGCATAAATACTGACTGTGTCTAATGGCTACCTTTTTCATAGCTATGACAAAATACTAGACAAAACAACTGAGATTGAGGGAGGTTTTTGTTTGTTTGTTTGTTTGTTTGTTTGTTTGTGGGAGAGGGAGGGCTGTGTTTTTATTTTTATTTTGGTTTGCAATTTGAAGGAGTATAATCCATTATAATAGAGAAAGTATGGTGGCAGAGGTATGAGATGGCTTCATGTGACTATCACAACCATAGTTAGGAAGCAAAGAGAAATAAATATTGCTGTGGGTGCTGTCTTTTTCCTTCTTATTTAGTCTGAGACCCAATTCCATACTTATTGCTAACCACATTCAGCAAGAATATTTCCTCTTCAATTAAGCCTTTCTAGAAATAACTTATCAACACACTCAGATGTTTTTCTGTGGTAATTTTAAATATAATCAAATTGATAAATATTAAGTATCACACTGTTCACCTTGATTGGCTGTTCTTTTTATTCCATAATTGACTACCATGACACTATGACAACTGACTTTTATTTGAAAATATGTCTAATCTTTCTTATATACAATAAAATAAGGAAGAAACCATTTTTCTGAACAGCAGTGAAGAGGTGAGTTCTAGGGCTAAGTCCTTATTCAATTTGAGATATGTATAAGTGCCACCAAGAACTGTCTTGGAAAATGAGGACTCATAGATGTAACAGGAACACTTAATATATTTAATGACATAAAATGATAAATTTGCAAATTTAATCATAAAGGGCAACACTTGCAATTAACTGAAGAGAGAATAAATTACCTAGAATTGATTACTTCCTCCTTAAATGTTTGAAATAATACTCTATACTTAAATTTAAAGGAAAAAGTCAATAGGTATCTTGTACTTAATATTGAAACCATGTATTTCAAAAGTGACTTAAAATATTTCTCTGTAGCAGGTTTGGAATTGAGATGCACAAATTACTCTAAAAGACTCAAGACTGAGAGAGTATACTAACAGTTCTTTGGGGCTTATCAATGAATAACAGATTAATATGTGTTGGAGACCGACTCTGGACAGCTGTGTCTTGAACCTTGTGTTACCTGCCACGATTTATCAAGCCTCGTGTAAATAAGAGGCTTTTAGTCTAACCTAGGAATGTAGGATTAAATAAACCTCTTTAAATCAGCTAGCTGCAGGGGCCTGGGACCAAAGCGACCTCCTGCTGACCCTCCTTAGGAATTTTCTTTGTCCTCTCCTCACTCCTGCTCCCCCTCCCTACCTGAAGCCCTGTTTATAAGCTCTAACACCAGTCAATAAAGTGAGACCTTGACGCAACTCAGACTGACTCTGTCTTTCTTCAAGCGCTTGGTCTCCTTTCCCTCTCGCCCCCCATTGATTCACAGGTGGTCCCTCCTCGAGACCCTCGAATAACCTGGCCTGCTGGACGGGTCAAATATGTATTCATGTCATCATGGTTTGAATTTTTGGGTAAATAATCACAATGTTCAATTTTATCTACAATGCTTGGAAAATATTTCTCCTTAAAACCACTAGTCTTGTGGACTGTTCAGTTTAAATTGTGTGTGCAAATGAAAGCTGAACCTTCAACCTTTTTTCCACTCCCTCATGGAAAGGAAGAAATTGAAGACCATATGGGAAAGTAACTATTTAAAACAACATCGAGATCCAAACCAGCACAGGTGACCCCCAAAATTCATGCAGAGCGGGATCTAAGGATGGAGGTCATGAAACTTCACCCTGTATTTTTGGAAAAAATGTGTTTGATTTACATTAAAAAGACCAGAGAAGAATTTCAAAAGCTTGAAGCAATAATGGTTAGTTGAAGTAGTGAATATACTTGATCTGTATTATATGCAAGAAAGGGAATATCATAAGAAATCTTCTTACATTATTAAATTAGTCTGTAGCAATAAAGAAAGAAAAAAGATTGTGGATTGTCTTTATGTCACACCTCAAATTGCTATGCCAATTTTAATTGGCAGAGGCAGGTGAGTTTCTGTGAGTTTAAGGCCAGCCTGATCTACAGAGCTAGTTCTAGGAGTGCCAATGCTACACAGAAAAACCCTGTGTCAAAAAAAAAAAAGATACGACTTGTGTTACTCTAAATGAATTCTAACATTTTTATGTGATGTCTTTCAGTGCACTGCTTCTCAAATTTTAAACTGCAGGAAACTCATCCAAAGATCTGGTTAAAAATTTAGTTTTGGCCTTAGGTGGTCACTGAGAGTGGGAGTCTCAGGTTTTCCATTTGCTGAAATTTTCTAGCATTCATGCAACTACTCTCCCAAAGATCAAACTCTCCAGTAACAATAGTCTAGTCTAGAAAACAGCACCTCAGATCTAAAAGAAATTGAAAAGACCACTTAGTGATCAAATATACTGTGTTCTTAGAAGGTATAGCCTCTGGTTGGTGGACAATACTCTTGTTGTTTTGTGCTCCCATTTAAACCCTTTCTTAAAAAGTTTTCAATGGCAAACATGAGTCAAATATTTTGTATTTTAATTTCTTGAGCTTGAACTAAGATACATTAAAGAATACCATATGGAGCAACGTAAGGATTTAGCCAACAATCTGTTTGAAAATCTCATATTTAATGACAAGTGAAATATGACAACTTGAAGGAGGCACTGTTCTCATGACTTGTCAGATGATCACAATACCATAGTGCCCCATTATGGCCCCTTCATGATTAATATAAAATTGTAGTTTTCTACCCATGTTGATGGGACTGAATCTTCTCACAGTATACTGGCATAAGTCTTCAAGTTGTTGAGGCACCTACCTAATTTCTCTGTGTACCTTCCTACAAATGTAGAAGCATGGTCAATGATCTCAGGTAAATGCTCTATGCAGCATCTGACACTTTGGGTTTTTTTTTTTTTTTAACTATGCTGTATTTTTAACTTTCTCATTTTTCTTTGCATAGATCAAATACCTGGATAAACAGTTAGCATCTTACTTGGTGCATGTACTACCATGTAAGAAGAACTTCTGTAACTGATGTAATTCCTGCTAGTTTAGGATCATTATATCATATAAAATATCTCTGAAATTTAACATACTTAATTTAATATATCTTAAATTTAATAAAATAAATTTAATTTAAGATGTTTTAAATTAAAGCAATTGTGTGTGTGTTAGTGTGTGTGTGTGTGTGTGTGTGTGTGTGTGTGTATGTGTGTGTGTGCATTTATAGCTAGTAAACTGTACTGGCATTAACACTTCGAATATTTCTTACATCTCATTTTCTCTATAGCCTGACATTACTTCCACTGTTTGCTACAAAGCATTTTATACATGGAAAGTACTAGAGCTCAAAACAAATAATTATGTTTTTATTTGGAAAATTTGAATTATTATTTACTGATCTTTGAAACATATTAGAATATATTTTTGAGAAGCACATGTGTTCAATATTCAGTAATGGCCTATTGTTTAATCTGTCTCTTTCTCTTATAGTTTGATGACCTAGAGCATCTGGATACCACCATCAGACCAAGGAACAAAGAGATGTAACTGCAAATTGTTATAAGCATGTGCTAGTATTAATGGTAAGACTTTTGTTGTTGTTGTTAAATGTGGCATTCTTTTCTTCTTCACCCAATAGGTATATAAAAACAAAGTCTGGCTAGGAATAGACTCTTGAAGACACTGATATAATTTAGATTTAATGATTTATTTATTTTTACTAGGGGCTTGAGGACATAGCTCAGAGTCTCAGATGTCTCAGAAGTTTCACAGCATGAGAACTTGGGTTCAGATCCTGGAGCACTTAGAAAAACCAGACTTTAAAATGCTGTCTGTATTCCCAATGTCCCTATGGCAAGGAGACAGATGGAGATAGGAAACTTTCTGAGAGCTTGCAGGGTAGTAAACACAGAATATACAGCAGTTTATGAAAGACTTTCTCTCACACATATGGAAGGTATGGTCCAACACCTATGGTAGTCCTCTAAATCTACACATATGCCATAGTATACATATTGTTATAACATGTATTATAGTAAAATGAGATTCTACCTGTAGTAGTTTGCATGAGAATGCCTCCCATAGGTTTGTATGTTTGAATGCTTGCCCTTCAGTTGGTGTTTGTGAAGGTGTGGCCCTGTTGGAGTTGGTATGCCTCTTGGGAATGAGTCTGAAGTCTCAAAAGCCCACATTATTCCAATCAGCTCTCTCTGTCTCACACTTGTGTGCTGTGGATATCACTCTATATAAATAAAACACTGATGGCCAATGACCAGGCAGGAAGTATAGGCGGGACAAAGTGAGAGGAGAATTGGGGAAACAGGAAGAAGGAGGAGAGACACTGCAGCCACTGCCAGGGCAAGGAGCATGTAAAGACGCCAGTAAGCCACCAGCTGCTGTGGGATGTTCTGTATGTCCTGTGGGAGCCCTTCTTGGGTTCTTTGTGGCGTTACCCAGCAGGTCCGTATAGAGGATGATTAGGACCATGGGCCTGAGTGTAGGTGTTTGAGATGGTCTGCACTTGGCTGTGCTGGGGAATGGTCTGTATGTCAAGTTGCTCTGATTGGTTAATAAATAAAACCTGATCGGCCGTGGCTAGGCAGGAAAGATAGGCGGGACTAACAGAGAGGAGAAATAAAAGGACAGAAAGGCAGAAGGAGACACTGCAGCCGCCGCCATGACCAGAGACACTGCAGCCGCCGCCATGACCAGCAGCATGTGAAGATGCCGGTATGCCACCAGCCACGTGGCAAGGTATAGATTTATGGAAATGGATTAATTTAAGCTATAAGCACAGTTAGCAAGAAGCCTGCCACGGCCATACAGTTTGTAAGCTATATAAGTCTCTGTGTTTACTTGGTTGGGTCTGAGCGGCTGTGGGACTGGCGGGTGACAAAGATTTGTCCTGACTGTGGGCAAGGCAGGAAAACTCAAGCTACAACCAGCCACATGGCAAGGTATAGATTTATAAAAATGGGTTAATTTAAGATAAAAGAACAGTTAGCAAGAAGCCTGCCATGGCCATACAGTTTATAAGTATTATAAGCGTCTGAGTGATTATTTTATATGTGGATTGTGGGACTGTGGAGCTTGGTGGAAGCTGGAGAGAAGCCCTCCAGCAACACTTGTGGATGAGGTCAAGCTCCCAGCTACTTCTCTAGGATCTGCCTGCTGTCATGCTCCCTACCATGATAGTCATGGACTCTTACCCTCTAGAAGTATGAACCCCAAATTAAATGCTTTCTTTTATAAATAGCCTTTATCACGGCAATAGAAATGTAACTAAGACAGAAACATGGTAACATATCCTTTTCTTTGACTTTAGTATTAATCTAGTGGAGCAGGAAATGGTCATAACAAGGAAGGGACACTCACTTAAGGACATATATTTTTCCTCTCCAGAATCCCCATCTCTAGTGTAGTTCCTAGAAGCTACTCTGAGTATCTGCTTGGTCTGGCTCCTGGGTCCTGATTTAGAAAGGTGTCACTATTCACATTTCTTCTTTTCTTTCTTTTTCCTTTGGATGCTGGCCAGAGCCTAAGTATGCTACTATAGTCCCTAACACTTTGGACTTCCTTGATTTTTTTTTTCTAAACTGCCACTCCTTGGCTGTGTGTCTTTCTGTTAGCATGCAGCTGACCTCCATGCCAACTTACCTCCCTTCTCTTCTTCTGGACAGCTCCAGATATACAGCTTTCCTACACTGGGCTTTTTTTCTTTTAAACTACAATAAATTATCACCAAGCTTCCATTTGAGTCCTTTTTTTCCTCCCTGAGCTCTGTTTGTGTCCAATATAATAGTCTCTCTCTAATGAGACAAAGAAGGCCCCAAATGGAACTTTGTGTGTTCTTCCTGAATGGGATAGATGAGTCATAACCTAATAAAACAGAGACTAGTATGAAAGCATGACCCAGGGTAGAAGGGATTGGGCCCACAATGAACCCCAAACATCAAGTAAAGGAGATGACTGTCTTACAGAATGGCCTTTTAGTACTTTACACTCTCAAGCTCAGTAGCCACCTTAATCTGTTTTCTATTACTGTGATAAAGCACCATGACCGTAAGCAGCTTATGGAGGAAACAGTTTATCTTACACTTCCATATAGCAGTCCATTATGGAGAGAAGTCCAGGCAGGAATGCAAGCCAGGAACCCAGAGGCAAGAACCGTAGTCATGAAAGGGTGCTGGTTACTAGCTTACTTCCCATGGTTTGCTCAGCCTGCTTTTTATATTGTCCACAACCACCTGCTCAGGGCTGGCACCACCCATAGTGGGCTGGGCCCTGTCATATCAATCATAAAGCAAGAAATTTTTCTATATACTTGTCTGATAATTGTGATTTATCATTGTAACTTCTGTCTTTCCATCCTAAAATCACAAAGCAGATGACTAAGAAGATTGAAATCCTGAGTAATAACTCATTTGTTTACTTGTTTATCATATTTCTAATTCTTTTACTTTCTTCCAATATTCTAAGGGCTTATGTCTAATCTTTCTAAATATATCTATCTCATCTCTGTCTAATTTTCTGGTGAGATGGGCTGCTGTGTGACTTTTCCTGTGGACTATGTAAACAAACATTATTCACCTTGATATTGCACCAATGATGGATCAATAAAACAATTCCCCCCATGCTTTTCTTTGTGACTTTATTGTTGTTACTACAAGGATTTGGGTGAGGGGTTGCTTGCAGATGTTAGCTGAGTCATGGTTGACTCAAAGGCAGTCATGTCAGCAAAATCCCACCCCAACACATTTAACAACTGCAGCTTCTGCTAGACTCAGAGGCAGCTTGGCTGTCAAGAGAGTTTCTTCTCAATGGTACCTATTTATGAACCTCAGAAACTTCATTACATTATAGATGTTATTTCCCTCTTGAGTCTTGACAAAATGTTTCAGTTATTTCAAAATAGCTACACAACTCTGAAACATTGTGGTAGCTGTGTCTTGGGAAACTCTCAGAATCCAGCAATTTTTAATATCCTGCCTGTGAGCACACATGCACACACACACACACACACACACACACACACACACACACACACTCACAAGCACACTGACATACAAACTCATACATACATGTATACACAGTACAAGACATTGCTTCTTCACAAAGAAGAAACGAGATTTCTGTTCCATTGTTCCATTCACTCCCTAATGGTTGGCAAGGGTCTGTTGATGAGTACTTAGGAATACTTATATATCCATATCCAGTATTACTAAGCACTAATCAGCAGAGCCATGCCAATCATTAGGGAGTGACTGTAACAATGGAACAGAAGAATATAAGAATGGATACACAACCATTCTTAAATATAGTAATGGATATACAAGCATTCATATACATATATATGTATATATGTGTAGAAGTAACCAACCGTCTTATTAAATAAGAAACACAGAACCAATGTAAAGGAGAAAGCCAAGAGGTCAGAGCTCAGAGCTAAAATCTCACCCTTCCTCCTGCGGTGTCCCAGCTTCCCGAAAGAGAGCTATTTCCCTGTGTGTAAGTCGTTTCATAGTCATTCTGCCTTCTCATTGGTTGTAAACCCAAACACGTGACTGCCTCGTCACTGTCTGTATGTACAGCGCCCCCAGGTCTTAAAGGCATATGTCTCCAATGCTGGCTGTATCCCTGAACACACAGAGATCTATGGGGTTAAAGGCGTGCGCCACCACCGCCACACTCTGTCTATGGCTCTAATAGCTCTGACCCCTGGGAAACTTTATTTATAAACATACAATTAAAATCATATTTCAGTACAATTAGAATACCACCACATTTCCCCTTTTCTATTTTAATAAAAAGAAAAAAAGCAAAAGGTTGTAACTAACAAAAGAAAAACTATATACAAAAGTACAATAACTATATATAATATATACAAGTAATAAATAGCTAAACAGGTATTTGACAAATCAGAGAAAATAATTCCATTATCTATCCTATTTTGGTAAATCCAAGATGTATCTAATGCACTTTCTATCCTAATTAATTTTCAACTATAACTAACTAATCTTCAACCATAACTAACTAATCTTCAACTCCCTCAGAGACCCAAGAAGGGAATAATATTAGCTAACAAAAATAAAAACAGGAAGTGCATGCAAGCAACTTCCAAAAAATTTGTGAGTTGATAGAAACAGCCAGCTGCCTGGACAGTCACCTGAGGTTTTTGCAGTGTTGGGGCATCATCTACAGCCTATAGGCTTATCGTATCTGACAGACTCATTTGTGAAGTAGGATGTACACAAGGTCAACAGTTCAACCTCACATTGGGTGAGAGCAGTCCATGTACCAGAAGCACCTGAATTCCACTAGTGTCCTGTCATGATTCAGGATTTTAAATTCTGGAAATTGTTGACAGTTTTTTAATTCAGCTGTCCATTCTTCTTGGCTGTGTATATATGGCTTCATCTCAGCATCCCCTTTTTCTCCACATCCCTCTATTAAATGCCAGTCTACTATCGAGAGGTGTGAGCTTTCAGGTGCTGTTCCATTGCACAACAGAAGCCATTTGCCCTCTGGCTGTTAGGCTGCCTTCAAAGAAAAGGGCACTGTACCTTTTCCGGATGCGAAGGCCACTTAAGGGATGGGGCCATATTGTCCTGGCTTCAGAAGATGCCTTTTGATAAAGCCATAACCACACTCGTTTTGGCAAGAATCAGTAGTCCCTTGTTTTGTGTTCTGTCTGTCCATTTTGTCCTGTTGATTCAAGGATACTTTGTTGTCCAGTGGCTAACTTTTGCCACAATGAAAGTTGACTCCATATGCAGTTTCTTCAATGCCCATATTTTCTCTGAAGTAGATTGGTACTGCCAGGAGCTGACATGTCTCAAAAAAGAAAAATTTTCTAAGTTATTAAAACATTTTAATTGCCATATTCTGCAGATCTCTGAAGGGTTTGAAGATGACCTGTCTAAAACATCTCTGCTCAATTTTTAAAACATATCTAATATGATTACAAGTTCTATTGTAATATCTAACTACTAACTTTCATTTCTTTATATCCTAATAGTTGGTAATAATAACATTCAAGGATCAGAAAATTGCATTACATTGTTAAATGAATGGTATAAATACAATTAGAAATATACATATAGCATTTTCTAACAATATCAGTTTCAAATTTGTATACAATATAAAACAATCCAATCCAATGTAAAGTATTTAAAACTAGTAACTGTCTTTTTCTTTTCTTTCCTTTTTTTTTAAAACAAGAACCTTAAATCTAATCTCCTTTGCTTAGCCTTTTTCCTAACCCTTGACAATAACTTGTAACCAACCCCCTAAACACTGAAAATTATCCCAGACCCAAAACCCATTAAAAAGACCAAAAAACCACCCGCCCCACACCACCTCTTTGGGTATGTGGGCGTTGTATTCTTAAAATTGCTTCCTGCGGGGTATGGGCGAAGTTTTCTTTATCCTGAAAGAAAAATTTTAGGTTAATTGTCAAATTCTAGGAGAGGTAACTATATCCTTCATTATCCAGTCTGTGTATAATGCCAAAGTTCAGGGTTTATCTCAAGTCCTTATTCAAGTAGTCTTTGAGACTGGATCATCTCAGCTAGTCATCTCAAAATTGCTTTGAGCACCTTGTAGTTCAAAGCTGATCTGTAGATGATGTTTGTCAGCTTAATGATATTATTATTGTCCACGTGGAATTGTTGTTGTTGTGGGGCCCCATCTTCTTTCTGGAGATTTCAGTTGATGTTAGGCCTGGCCATGATTTCCTGCAGAAAACTGATAAAAGACTCGAACACAAAGACATATATATATAGCTAATTGAAGCCTTTTTTTCTAGAATTAGTTAGTACTCTATATGACCATTCATATCTTAACAAAGTTTAAAATGTATATATATATATATATATATATATATATATATTAATCTTGTAAATTTTGATATAAAATTCATACTTTAAGAAAAGTTTAAAGAATCAGAATAGAATCAAAGAGTTGAGATTAGTAATAGAATAGTCCCTTAATTAATTTGTCTTTTGTCCTGTCCCATAGCAGAAGATGACTCTTTTATTCTGGCATGATACAGGGAGTTTGCATTTTCCTTTTAACAACATGCTTGATTTTAAAGAAGGAGAGAGCCATTCTCCAACTCCAAAGTCAGCTTTAAATTTTAATTGAACTGGGACTATTGGAAGATCAATAGTGTTAAATATTTAGAGAAAAGCAGAAACAAACATTTAGGAAGACATAAAATTTTTTAGATAATATATACCCATACACCATTTCACTCTGTTTCTTGGGATAGATGATTTGTCCCTTTTTTTCAGTTGTCTCATTTGTCCAGTGTTCTTCAGATTCCTTAACCTTCATTCTCCTAAAAGACAAAAACAAAAACCTTTCCCCAAGACTAATTTGGGGATGTTTTTTTTTGGCAAGTTATTATCTGATTAAATGAAAAGGCATGTGTTATTGATACAGGTTAGTTTAAACTGGATGCTCATGCTGGTTGATGAACTATCACCTCCTCTAAATAAGAGGTTTCTCTTGTTCAAATCGAACCTTTATCAATTTTGATGGTACCCACAGCTTATCTTCTCCTGTAGAAACAAAAGCAAAACCTCGTCCCCAATGTAATACATATCCTGGTTTCCATTCTGAGGTCAGCACATCCTTAAAGTATATAGGCTGATTTAATTCTGTACTTTTTTCTATTATCCAATGTCTCTCTGCAGCTGTTGTTCCTTTCTCATTGGCATTTAGAAAATGCAAAGTTAATAGAGCATTATGCAGTCTATTTCTGGGGATTTTTGTTACTCCTTTCTGTTTATTTAGCATATCCTTTAGAGTTCTGTTTGATCTTTCTATAACTGCTTGACCTGTAGGATTATGTGGTATACATGTAATATGCTCTATATTGTAATAAGCAAAAAACTGTTTCATTTTAACAGAGACATATGATGGAACATTGTCAGTTTTGATTTGTGCAGGTATACCCATGATGGCCATAACTTCTGGCAAATGAGTGATTATAGAATCAGCTTTTTCAGAACTCAGAGCAGTTGCCCATTGAAATCCTGAATAAGTATTGATGGTGTGGTATACATATTTCAGCTTTCCAATTTCTGCAAAGTTAAACACGTCCATCTGCCAGATTTCATTCCTCTGAATGCCCTTTGGGTTACATCCTGATGGTAATGGCATTTGATTATGGAAGGAACAAGTAGGACATTTCTTTACTATTTCTTTGGCTTGTTGTCAGGTTACAGAAAAATCCTTTTTTAAACCTTTACTATTGACATGATTTTTTTTATGAAATTCTGAGGCCTCCAGCACATTTCCTATCAATAATTTATCAATCTCATCATTGCCTTGTGCTTGAGGGCCTGGCAGACCAGTATGGGATCGATTGTGAGTTATATATAAAGGATGACTCCTTTTCCTGATTGTATCTTGTAATTGAATAAATAGTGAAGTTAATTCTGAAGCATCAGGGATAAATTCTGCAGTCTCAATATGTAATACCACTCTTCAGTATACTGAGAGTCAGTTACTATGTTGAGAGGTTCTGAAAAATCCATTAATACCAACAGAATAGCATACAATTCTGATTTTTGAACTAAATTATAAAGACTTTGAACCACTTTACTTAAATTTTCTGATTTGTAACCTGCCTTTACTTCTTTGTTGGCAACTGTATAAAATGTACAAACTCCAGATATGGGTTTTTGCCATAAAATTCGAGGCAAGATCCAATCAGCTCTCTTTATAAGATCAATTTTATCGCTTTTGGGATATTTGTTGATAATTTCTCCCAAAAAATTACTGCAAGCTCTTTGCCAAGGTTCACTTTCTGTCCATAATTTTTCAATGTCCTCCTTAGTTAATGGTACGACAATTTCTGCTGGGTCTATTCCTGCTAATTGACAAAGTCTCAATTTTCCTTTGCAAATCAAGTCAGAGATTTTTTCCACATAAGTTTTTAATTTTTTATTTGGTTTATTTGGTAAAAATATCCATTCCAATATAATATCTTCCCTCTGCATTAATATTCCAGTAGGAGAATGCCGAGAAGGTAAAATAACCAAAATGCAGTCCAGCTTTGTATCAATATGATCCACGTGCCCTTCATGCACTTTCTTTTCTACCAAGGCCAATTCTTTCTCAGCTTCAGGTGATAATTCTCTTGGACTATTTAAGTCCTTGTTACCTTCTAAGGTTTTGAACAAACTAGTCAGTTCATCATTTTTTACCCCAACAATAGTTTGTAGATGAGAAATATCTCCAAATAATCTTTGAAAGTCATTAAGAGTCTGTAGTCTATCTCTCTGAATTTGCACCTTTTGGGGTCTAATTTCTTGTAGCTCTATTTTATATCCTAAATAATTAATAGAATCTCCTCTTTGTATCTTTTCAGGAGCAATTTGTAAACCCCAGCAAGGCAAAATCTTCTTTACTTCTTCAAACATTCTAAAGTATCTGCATTTGAGACAGCTAGTAAAATATCACCCATATAATGATAAATCATAGATTTAGGAAATTTTTTACGTATCACTTCCAATGGCTGTTGTAAAAAATATTGGCACAGAGTTGGGCTATTCAACATTCCCTGTGGGAGGGCCCTCCATTGAAATCTTTTAACCGGTTGAGAATTATTATAAGTAGGCACTGTAAAAGCAAATTTTTCTCTGTCTTTTTCTTGTAATGGTATTGAAAAGAAACAGTCTTTTAAATCAATCACTATGAGGGACCATTCTTTTGGTAACAGAGTAGGCAAAGGCATCCCAGATTGTAGAGAGCCCATTGGCTGAATTACTTTGTTAATTGCTCTAAAGTCTGTTACCATTCTCCATTTACCATATTTCCTTTTAATAACAAATACAGGAGAATTTCAAGGGCTGGTTGATTCTTCAATATGCTGAGCATTTAACTGTTCTTCTACCAGCTCTTCTAAAGCCTGGAGTTTCTCTGTTGTTAAAGGTCATTGCTGGACCCATACAGGCTTGTCTGTTAACCATTTTAAAGGTAGAGCTGTTGGTGTCTTTGGAAGATCATCAGTTATTGTGCCCTGTTCTTGTATAATATGGATGGCTGGTGACCACTCATTAAAACAGTATCTTCTAATATTTCTCTCAGCAACATGTTCTAGTTTATGATTTGTTTCTGAGATTGGAGGGGTGTTAATCTGAGTATTCCATTGTTGCAACAAGTCTCGACCCCACAGGTTCATAGTTATGTTAGCCACATATGGTTTTAATTTTCCTCTCTGTCCTTCTGGACCTATACATTCGAGCCATCTTGCACTCTGCTTCACCTGAGATAATGTCCCAATTCCTAACACTTGAACATTTACCTCCTGAAGAGGCCAAGTTGGATGCCAAAATTCTGGTGCAATTATGGTAACGTCTGCACCTGTGTCTACCAGACCAGAAAACAAAACACCATTTATTTTTATCATTAATTTTGGTCTTTGTTCATTAATAGAAGTTTGCCAAAAATTTTTCTTTATGTTTTCTCCTAAATTTTCTATTCTCTCTGTTTCATCATCCTTACCAGCATGATTTATTCCAATAGGCATTTGGTTATTTAATATCTCAGAGCAGGGATTTCCTCTATGGCTGCAGGAAAGGTTTGAACTGGATTTGCAATGGGGGCCTGCGTGAGGCCCCTCCAGACTTTCCTGAAGACTGAGGCAAAGGATTACCCTGTCTGTCCTTTGTTGATCTACATTGGTTGGTCCAGTGTTTTCCCTTACCACACCTTCTGCATACTCCAGAAGGAAGGGGCATTCTGTTGCCATTGTTCCTTGAAGAAACATTTTTTCTAGGAATGACCTGTTTACAGTCCCTTTTCAAATGTCCTTGCTTTCCACATCCAAAACATCTAACATTCCTCAAACCTTTTGAAATTGCTTCTCCTACCCACATATCATCGAGCTCATCAGCCTCCACATTAACTGTGTCTCTAATCCAATCTTCAAAAGGTGCCCTTAATGGCCTGATTATTCTTTTGCATGCTGCATTCACATTCTCAAAGGCCAAAGATTCAATTATTGCCTTACTAGCTTCTGAATCCGAGACCATTCTCTTTACTGCTGAAGCCAGTCTTTGTAAAAAATCTGTAAAAGATTCTTTTGGGCCTTGCATAACCTTTGTAAATGACTCAGATTTTTTTCCTGGTTCCTCAACTCTGTCCCATGCATTCAAGGCTGCTGTTCAACATAAAATTAGGGTTTGGACTTCATATAAAAATTGTGTTCGTACTGAAGTATATTGGCCTTCTCCAATAAGCTGATCCTGGCAAACTTGTATTCCTTTATCCCTCCATTGCTTTTCTATGTTTTTAGCCTCATCCTTAAACCACATTAGAAATTGCAGTCTCTGGCTGGGTTCCAGAACAGCTTGTACAAGGTCCTGCCAGTCTTGTGGTACAATCCTATTATATATTGACCAAGAGTTTAACATTTGCTTTACATATGGGGAATGCATGCCATAAGATATTGCCTCCTTAAACCTTTTTAAATCCAACATTTCAATGGAGCCCAAATATTTTGTGTAGCCATTTGATCAGGCATCTGCTGTATGGTTTCAAGATAAATTAAGGGTGACTGTGTGAAAACAGGCTTTCTTTCTGTAACGTTATGATCCAAACTTGAAACAACTTCACTGTTAATTTCTTCTGTTTGAATTTTTACAGGTTTAACAAGTTTTTCTAAAGCTGTTATCCTGGCACTTAAATTGACTATCTTTTTAAATATTAAAATGAGGATTAGCATAGTGATAAACTGCATAATTCCACCAATACTAATCTTCTCATATGGTTGTTCCATTGTCAGACTGCCTAAAATTTCGAACAAAACCCAATTTTCTTCCAATGTACACATAATACCCATTTTTTTTTTAATGTGGAAAAAATTTCTCTTTTAAATAGTTTCCTTTAAAATATCTGATATGTTATGACTTACCAAATCTGCGTAGAACAGTAGAAATCCGAGGGGATTTTCAAAACAGCCACCTAGTGTCCGAGGTGTAAATCCAGAGAGAGAGAGAGAGAGAGAGAGAGAGAGAGAGAGAGAGAGAGAGAGAGAAAGCATAGCTGGCTAAAGCTTAAATCCAGCCACATGTTCCCTCTTGAGCCGAGTCAAGGTTTGGCTCTGGCTTTCTTAAGCTCCGACCACGTGTGTTAGCTTTACAGGCAGGGCCCTGTTCGGCAGGGCAGGTCTGAATTGTTTGTAGCACCGGCTTTAAGCAAGCAGGCTTTAAGCAAGCTGCTCACAGTCTGGCCTAAGGCCAAGCAGACCTGGGCCCGGGCTAGGAAGCCGCCGCTCGGATTAGGGGGCAGCCCGGCATGCTGCCCTTGGGGGAAAGCAGACCTGCCTCCAAGCCGAGTGGTTTTTAATGGATTCTTGTCACGTTGGGCACCAGATGTAGAAGTAACCAACCATCTTATTAAATAAGAAACACAGAACCAATGTAAAGGAGAAACCTGAGAGGTCAGAGCTAAGAGCTAAAATCTCACCCTTCCTCCTGTGGTGTCCCAGCTTCCCGAAAGAGAGCTATTTCCCTGTGTGTAAGTCGTTTCATAGTCATTCTGCCTTCTCATTAGTTGTAAACCCAAACACGTGACTGCCTCGTCACTGTCTGAATGTACAGCCCCCCCAGGTCTTAAAGGCATATGTCTCCAATGCTGGCTGTATCCCTGAACACACAGAGATCTATGGGGTTAAAGGCCTGTGCCACCACCGCCACACTCTGTCTATGGCTCTAATAGCTCTGACCCCCGGGCAACTTTATTTATTAACATACAATCAAAATCACATTTCAGTACAATTAGAATACCACCACATATATGTATTTAAGGTTTGGCTTGATTTCTTTAATCCCTACTAGTGTAAAGTAACATAAGCATACTTGTTCTTATAACATATGTAAATAAAAGCAAAAAAAAATGTGAAAGAGGAGAGTAGAGCTTTGAGCAATGAAACAATGGAGGATTCCTGTTTTATTCATATTAATGGATTCTTTAAGCCTAATATGAGTCCTCCCCAGGCCTCACTGCTTAGAACTTCATAACAAACACTTAGGAAAATTTTAGGCAATATGAAAAAAATATTATTGGGTGCTGAAATGATGAGGAAAACCAAGATACTGAAATTAATTCATAAATTGCACACCTTGTTAGTATGAAACAATTTTCATATATCTATATACATGTGTGCCATGAGTTAATTTTAAAAAGTTTTATCTTCTCTAATGTTTGGAAAAGTATAGGCTGACCTTTATAGTTTCTGACTAAATATCATGAGTATTTAAAAATCAGCTATTTTGAGTAGTCATCATGTGAGAATATATAAATGGGATATTAACATTCATACTACTGTAATCATCTTTTCTTTTTTAAGATTTATCTTTGTTAATTTTCGTTTTGTGTGTGTGTGTGAGAGAGAGAGAGAATTTCTCTGCATATGGGTCTTTGCATATGGGTGTAGGTATTCACAAAGGGCTGAATAACATGTTGATTCTTTTGGGATTGGAGTTACAGGTGGTTGTGAGCCACCCAATATGAGTGCTGGGAACTGAACACAGATTCCCTAAAGAAAGACCCTGTAATGTTGTTAATATGAACAATTTTACAATCGAATATGCCCTTGTTGTGTGATTTTTTTTTTTCTGGGACAGACATTTGAAAAAAAAAATCTCTTCATTCCAGACAAGGAGCCTATAGATCAAAGAAATGATTCAGTCCAAGTCCAGATTGGTAATCAAATGAATTTAGTAATTGTGTTACTAGGTGGAGATTTATCCTTGTTGTTCTCCAAGAAAATAGTTGAACCGAGAGATTCAAGTTTAATTCTGCTGTGATATTTTTGGTGAAGAAAAAATGTAGCATGTCTACATGCTGTACATTGTATTGAAGTATTAGGAACTAATGTTCAAGGTGGAAATTGACAAGGGATTTGTTGAAGGGTGCTTGCAAAAGCTGATATTGTGTTTCTGTGGTTAGCACATCAAGTGGTCAGTACTTCTAGATCTTTCTTTAACCCAGGTGGCCAAACATACTCAACTTAGTTTTCTTTTCCTTTTCAGAAGCATAACAACACCCTTTAATATTCCCTTATCTCTCTCCTCTCTCCAGTGCCTCATGTGTCATACATTTCTTAAGTATTAAAAAAAAAAACTGCAAATATTTCTACCGTGCCATTGCAGATGTATGGTTGAGGTAAAGTGTTCATGATGGTGTTCCTTAGAGACAATGTGCAGCAGAAAACTTATTCATTATTCTCTAGGCTCGGGGCAAAGCAGCAAGCAGACTTTCATAGGAGACAGTAACATATGGTATTACACTACAACAACAAAGGTTTACACATGTATACAAACACGGAGTTCTCTTTCCATCACATACAGGACTCATTAAGGGAAATAACAGAATATGACGAGATTAATTTTTTTGTATAAAAATTCAGTCAAAATATTCAACAAAATAATCTCATGAATGCACTTATAAAAAGAGAATTGTGCATCAACATTTAAAATATAAACAGAAAATATGTATGATATTTATATGAATTGTACATTATGTATAAACAGTTGATACATATAGAAATGCACTTATTTTGTCTGTAAGAAACATAGCAGTTAGGGATCTTGACAGCTTCCCTCTTAGTCCTTCCAAAATTACTTTAGTATGTATTTCCAACTAGTCTCCAAATCATTCTCACATTTTCCAAGTGAAGTTATAACCAAAGAATTGCATTCTGTTGCATGTGCTCCAACCCTAGTCCTACTATGGCAAAGAACAGAGCACTTACAAAGGAAAATCCGAGTACCCCCTCTGGATCCTCACGTTAGACTGCTCAAGACAGCAAAGTTCCGTAGTTGTTGCTAACAATGTCCCTGTTTCTTTTGCATGGACTCTGGACTGATGCACTCCCCAGTCTGCAAAGAAAAGGGAAACAATTTCAATATGCGCAACGGCAGAACCCAAGTCTCTGATTATTCTGAAATACTACAGCATTCATATTTCTGCAAAACCCTGAGATCCTACTTTCTTTGTTTCCCATTTCTAGTGCTCAGGCTCCTATGCAGTGAAGCTGACTGTCATAGTCTGATTAATTTGGAATTGACAGAGGTTTATTTAGTTCATGGTCTGAAAGGCTGGTACCTTGACATCAATTTAGGCTTGGCATCTGGCTTGAGCCTTTTTTTTTTTTTTTTTTTTTTTACATCATAACACAGTAGACAATTTGACATGGCAAGACAGAACAAGCTTCCTACTTTGGGCCTTTTTATTAGCCACTAATTTATCACTCGGGTTCACCTTCATAATTTCATGTCAAACATCAAACATCATGTAGCTAGAGTTTTCCTGCCTTGCCCACAGTCCGGACAAATCTTTGTCAGACCCAACCAAGTAAACACAGAGACTTATAGTGCTTACAAACTGTATGGCCATGGCACGTTTCTTGCTAACTGTTCTTATATCTTAAATTAACCCATTTCTATAAATCTATACCTTGCCACATGGCTCGTGGCTTACTGGCATCTTCACATGCGGCTTGACATGGTGGCAGCTGGCAGTGTCTCTGACTCAGTTTTCCACTTCCCAGAATTCTTCTCCTCCTTGTCCCGCCTATACTTCCTCCTGCCTGACTACTGGCCAATCAGTGTTTTATTTACTAACCAATCAGAGCAACACATTTGCCATACAGAACATCCCACAGCAATGTCAAAATGCTACTAATGCGTGCTCTCACTATGAAAGTTGGAGGGAAAAAGCAGATTGGCCATAACACACCCTATACAGTTCTTCTTGCTTTTTGGTTGATTTTCTTATGTTTGTATAAAATATATTTTCTTTTTAATTTAAAATTTTAAATGAAAATAGAATGTAGAAAATAGGGCTAAAAATTGGCATGAACTGAACTTCTCTGAATAATTTCCCTTTCTTATAATCTAGATAATGGAACCTGGGGAGTTTATGATTTTTTTTTTTTTTTGGCTTGGAATACTCTTTCTTTGGTCTTATAGATAGGTCCACGGTTCTCTCAGATACAAGGCAAAGAACTCTACCATTGAGCTGTACTCCTAAACCTGGAATACTATTTTCAAGGATCCCCTTGTCTTGTGTACTAGCCTCTGATTCACTTTCAATAACAAGTGGATTTGAGATTTTTATATGCCGTGGTCTAGATAATAGGCTATAATAACAGATAATTAGACTACATGCATCAAATAGTGACTTATCTACTTTCTACGTGTGTGATACTAGGTACATTACTCTCTCATAGTATATGATATAAATCCAGCCTAGTAATAGTTATTTTCAACTAGGCTCTGCACAGTTCTGAGGCCTCTTAATGGGTATAGTTATTTTTAATCAAACTACTACTTTCTTTTACTCATACTCATAGAAAACAATTTATTTCATCATTCAAAACACTATCAACTCAGTGAATTAGTCTGGGTTAATATAAGTTTTCTATAGCAAAGGCCACAGATAGTTGGTCTTCCATAAAACTTTCTCACAGACCTGAGGTCTAGAAATCCAATAACAAACTGTCTGCAGAGTAAACTCCAACTGAGGATTCACCTCTTGGCTTCTGGGAACCATCTCTGCTGGGTCTAATGAAGTGAGCAGTTCTGTACGTGTTTTTCTAATATAATCTTCTCTTCCCATAAAGAGACTTAGAATCAGTTGTATCCTCATGACCTCACATAACCTAAACCATCTCTTTGTAACCATGTAATTGTATATTCTCTATGATATTGGAGACTAGGGTTTCAGTATAGAGATTGTAAGGGGGAAATGACTGAGCCTATAACAAGCAGTATGTTCAAAATACTCACTTCCAAGAGTTTAAGCTGTGAAGCACTATAATTCCAGCCCTCTGGAAGCTTAGGCAGGGGCATTGCAAGTTTGAGGCTATCCAGAGATAGTAAAATTCTACCTCAAAATGAACCAAAAAAGGTGGGAGAAATAAAGTGATGAAAAGGTAAGAATTTACATTTTTCTTACATTGGGCATAAACAATATAAATGTCAATATGAGGAACAATGAAAGAGAGAGTAGTGTCAATGGAGGCACCAAGGCTATTGTCCTGCATTTGCTTTGGTATCTCTTGAGCAAACCTTCTCTTTGTAGCCTAGAATCACAGCAGGTTAGTTTAACTTGAGCATGACTGATTACCATGCTGCTTCTAAGAGTGACTTTTAAAACCTGGAATGTGACCTATTGCTAGAACATTTTAACCTGTACATGTCCAGAAAATAACAGATGCTTTATCCAAGACCACAGAAAAAATGTGAACGATTACTTTTTATTAATGGCAACAGCAAACATACCATGCTTTTTATATCCAGTCAAACTTCTAAGCATTCTACAGGATTCACTCTGAATATTCATTCACTCTTGTGGTATGTTCTTTTTCTGTCCTTGAGACATACAAACTTGAGTTTTGGATTGTTAATCAATTACAGGAAAGAAATTGAAATTTGCTGTAATCTTTATAGAAGATATGAGGAACTTTATTTTAGTAACTTGGGAGAAAAATTATGGAGTTTTATTTGTAATTTTATAATATGGTTTTAGTCAGAGACAACTTGCAAACGAAAGGCTTTAAATTATCTTATCCATTTGTACATTACATTTGCTTAACAAATATTAGAATTATTTATTTATTATTCCTGAACTATTGGGCTTTGATGGAGGAAGAGAATATCAGGCAACCATCTACTATACACCAGAAAGTGAAGAAACCACTCCGATTAATTGCTAAACTAGAATTTACACACATGACTAATTTCAGGCTTCTGAAGATGTTGCTGCAAAAGCTTCTTAACAAAGAGAGTTGATTAAAAGAAAAACTATCGAGCTTAGTTAAGCAATACTATCAACATGTTTGCTCACAGAAAGTTTTGTATTAGATACTATCATCTGAAATGAATTTATCCATTGTAAGCATTCAGCTCCATAGTAATTGGCTCTCAAGGATAATGCTGGAGAAAAGACACAAAATTTATTCATAAAATAACTTCAAAATTTTTACTCTGTGATAAATACAATATAGAACTTTAACTCAAGATTACTTAAATCTTACTGAAATCAATTTTGAATATTTCTCTGTGTTGAATAAATTCAAATATACTCTTTTGCACATAAAAAACAAAAGAAAACTTACCTTAACCTTGCTGAGGTAGCATACAACTGTAATTCTTGTACTAAGAAAGAAGATATAGGAGTGTCAGGAGTACAAAGTCATCTTCAGCTACACAGTTATTTCAAGTCCAGTGTGAGCTACTTGTGATCCTGTCTCAAACAATCGAAAGAAAAAAAAAAAAACCATCAAGAACCCTCAAATATCTTTGTGTAGGCAATTTTCAGTCACTACTATGGATTAATAAAATATCTGAAATTTATTTTAACCTATACAAAAACTCTATCAGCAAATAGGTAAGTTAAAGGTGATATTTCACTCTGTATATAATTTCACAGCCTCAGTTCAAGATCAGCAGCACAGAGCACCTCTCAGTCTTACTCCTCTTTACTGATCTTGAGATCTACTATTAAAAAAAATGTACAAGTGTATTGAAGTTTCACTAAAGAACTGGGCCACATTTTGTTCTTTTCTTCTTGCATGACTGTCTATCCCATCATTTTCATTCGTCATCTTACATACAAGGAATCTCTTTCCATGCACCAGGGACCATCATCAGTACTATCATCATTAGTATTATATAGATCCTTCCCTGTTGTCCCAAAATCTGAACTTTCTCTAAGTATCCTTAGATCTTCAGTTTTATATTTTATCATATAAAGCACATTTACTACTGACTTTTGTTGTAGAAACTGTCATTATAGGGATCTTTCTCAAAAGACTTACATGGATTTAAAAAAAAAAACATTTCTTTTATTTTGGGGAGTATAATTACAATTACATGTTTTTCACTCCCTTTAACTCCCTACAAAGCCTCCCATATACTCCTCCTTGCTCTCTTTCAAATTCATGAGCTCCTTGTCCATTAATTGTTATTATATGTATATATGTGTATGTCTCTAAATACATATATTATTTCCAAATATATATGATATTTCTAAATATAATCTATTTCATATGCATAACTTTATTTGTATATATATTTTCAAGGAAATATATATACATATATATATATATATATATATATATATATATATATATATATTCCTTTCTAGTATTTTTATTTTTTTCAGGCTAGAGATTACCATTTGGTACTGGATAACCTGTTGGTATGTTCTTCCTCTGGGAAGAATGTTTCTTGATCTCTCATCATTCTTTATTTGCCTGTAGTTCTTTGTGTAGGGTTGGAGACTCCTGATCTTCCCCCAGTCCATGTGCATGTCAACTGCGGTCATCATTTTTCTGCTCGTGCTAAGGCAGTCATGTTAGTTGGAGTTTGTTGATGTCGCTTCTGACATTTCAAGGAGAAACAATCTCACAACAAACTGGCTCTTTCAGTTTTCTGCTCCCTCCACAGTGTTTGTCACTCTTCTGCTGTGTGCTCTCAGTCTTAGGTGGGAGAGAATTTTGGAAATGTATCCAGTGGGACTGGCTCCACAACTCTCCATTTTGATTGCTTTTAGTTTTCTGTAATGGTTTCCATCTACTGCAAAAAGAAGTTTCCTTGATTAGGAGTTCAGACTAGCTCATCTGAGGGTATAAGACAAAAATTTAGAATACATTAGGAATTATCCTGATTTAGTAAAGTTGTGATTGGAGGTTCTCCTCCAATTTGCATGGTTCACTAACCCTGGGAAGTTGGTTTCCAGCACCAGACATGATTTCTCCCTTGTCATGTGAGGCTTAAGACCAACTGGAGAGCTGATGGATACCACCAAGTTATATAGGCCACTACCAAAACAGTAGGTACAAGTGAGCTGATGTGAAAAATGGAAAAAAAAGGAGGTGGGCTTTGCTTGAGAAGCAAAGAGATAAATACAGAAGGAGGGTAAAATAACAGTTAGAATTGCTGAAAAGGTCATATGGAATCATAATATGGACTATATACCTAAAAGAAAATTTTAATACATGTAAATTTGCATATAAATACATATATAGTTTAAACAAATTTTCTCATATGGATTTTAAATACTATATAGTCATATATATGACATTTCATCAAATATTTATGAAAAGAAATCCATCAGGAAAGTGTAAATTATTTGAAAATATATTTGGTAATTTGCCTTTTCTCTCATTTCATATATATATATATATATATATATATATATATATATATATATATGTTTTTGTGTCTGTGTGTTTGTGTGTATTTTAAAAACTGCACTGTTATCTGGCAAAGCTATCTAATAAAATAAGATAGGAAAACTGTATAAGATTACAATAAAATAGAAATCAATAGGAATTTTTAACAGCATCTAGTCACTTCTTTGCCAATTAATAATCTTCCTTATATTAAGAAGATGGAGAATTGCTTTAACAATGTTTTGGGTTAATAAATAATCCCAGTATATGAAGAATAACAACCAAAAAGAATAGACTGTAAAAATTACCAAACTCGGGGTTAGAATCAATGAAACAGAAACAGAACAATAACAACAAACAAGTGAATTAATGAAATGAAGGGTTGATTCTTGGGAAAGAGTCACAAGATTGCCTAACATTCAGTCACATTAACCAAAATGAAGAGAAAGAAAATAAAAAAGTAATAAAATCAGAGATTAAAAGGGAGAGATTCAGTAAAGTCAGAGAACCACAATTGCACATTTTAAAAATCTAAATCCCACCAAACTAGAAAACTTAAAATAAATAGATGAATTTCCTGATATATATGGCCTAAAAATATTAAATGAAGATGAAATGAACGACTTAAACCAATTCCTCTAAGGAATAGTAGCTGTAAAGAAAATCTCCCTACCAAAAAATATCCAAAGTCAGATTGATTCCTCACAGAACTTTGCCATATACTAAAGAAAAGCTAACACCAATGCTCCTTCAATTATTCTACAAAATCAAAAACTGAAACAAAATTTCAAAAAACTTGTTATGAGGACACTATTACCTTAATGACAAAACTACATAAAGACTCAACAAAAAGTGAATTGTAAAATAATACTCAGCATGACAGAGATGCAGAAATTCTAAGTAAATATACTTGCAAATTCAAATTAAAAACACATGAAACAATTATCCACCATGATACACTTTGCTTTATTACAAAGATACAGGGTACATTAACATATGTAAACCAATAAATGTGGTACACGACATAAACAAATTGAAAGACAAAATAAAAACATGATCTCATTAAATGCAGAAAAGGCTTTTGACAAAATCCAACTTCCCTTCATAATAAACAACTTGGAGGGACTAGAATTACAAGGGGGCATATCTCAACATCATGAAGACAATTTATACAGGCCAATTAGCAACCTCATCCTAATTGAGAAGAAATTCAAATCATTTCCATAAAATCGGGAACAATACAAGGATTTTCCTCTCTCCATATCTATTCAATAATAGTAAGGGGGAAAATAAGATATCTGAAATAATACTGAGTAATAATTTAAAAAAGAACTGCTGGAGGTGCCAACTCAGATTTCAGGTTATATTACAGAGCTATAGTAAAAAATACCAGAGATATTGTCATAAAACCTAATGATCCACTGAATAGATTTTAATATTCAGACCTATTTTCATATACTTTTGCACACCCGACTTTTAACAAAGAAGCCAAAAATACACACTGGTAAAAATACAGCATATTCAACAAATTGTGCCTTTCAAACTGAATAGTTGCATGTAGAAGAAAGAAAATATATCCATATCCACCACCCTGCACAAAATTCATCTCCACATGGATCAAGAATATCAATATAGATCAAATACCCTGAGACAGATGAGAAAATAGAGAATACACTTGAACTCATTAGCACAAGACTTTCCTAACCAGTCCCCAATACAAGAGGCCTTGAGACCAACAACTACTAAATGGGACCTCACAATATGAAAAGGAATCTCTACAAACAAAGCACACAATTATTTGAGCAAAGCAGCAAGCCATAGAATGGGTATATATAGTATCAGTTTTACAAAGGCTTAGTATATAAAACATGAAAAGGACTAAGAAATAAGCAAACAATGCAATAAAGTTAGGAAACAGTCATCAAAAGATGAAACACAAATATCTGCGGAACACTTTAAAATGTTATAATGCCTACAAAACACAGCAATGGTCTGCATATCCCTTTACCCAGACAGTGCAGTAATAACACACATACAATTGCAACAAGCAAGTGCTATCTAATTGGACTTAAGATGGAAACATCAAAGGGAAGTCATGCCTAATTCAATAACTACCCAACCATCCAGGATGAATGAAGCTATGGATCTTAGAGAAAAACCTACAATTGCCATTTTTTTTCTAAATTAGGATAATACCTACATTCTAAAAAAATGGTCTTATACACACAGAAAATTATAGTCCTCACCTCTCATTAAGGAAAATTCTTTTTGCAATAGATGAAGACCATAAACAAAAAACACAGCCAAAAAAACAAAACAAAAAAACCAGAGATGTGAAACACAGTTGCAAATGATACATCTACAATATTACTCAAGTGCCTAAGGCTCAGGGGTCATTATGGAAGAGGGGGTGGAATGATTGTAAGAGCCAGAACTTCAGAAAATTTGCTATGAGATTGAATCTCCTAACGATGTCAAAATCTGCACCCATAATTTGTAACTAAAATAACTGAGTAAAAATGAGTTGATCAAGGACACCAACAACGAACATACTATTGTGGATGGGGGAAAGACA
The DNA here is from genome assembly GCF_004664715.2 of Peromyscus leucopus. Lineage (NCBI taxonomy): Eukaryota > Metazoa > Chordata > Mammalia > Rodentia > Cricetidae > Peromyscus > Peromyscus leucopus. The sequence continues at coordinate 17,651,978 of NC_051066.1, forward strand.
ATGAAGCCTTAATCTAACCTTACACAAGGAACTACAGGCAACTATAAGGAATCAGTTAATAAAATAAATTAAAAATAAGGAATACTGAGAGCAGGAGTAATAGTCTTTCCCAGAGATGAGCACACCAATTTCTTATCAATCAAATGATCACCCCTGAAAACATACATGCAAGTAACATTATGCAAACCGGGCAGGTTATATTGTTGTATTTAGGAAAGCGTGTGTGTGTGTGTGTGTGTGTGTGTGTGTGTGTGTGTGTGTGTGTATAAAATAATTACATATATATTTAATAATTTTTAAGAGACTATGAATTCAAAGAGGAGCAAAGAGGATATTCTAAGGAGGATATGGGAGAAAAGGAACACTTATTCTTTGCTGGTGATACAGCCGGTATAAAAATCAGTGTGGAAGTTTCTTCAAGTGCTAAAAATAGATCTACTACAAGATCTGGATATATCACTTTTGGTATATCCCTAAGGACTCTACATCGGAGATGCTTGCTCATTTATATTCATTGCTACTTTATTCATAATAACCAGAAATTACAAACAGACTAAAAGTCCATTAGCCATAAACTGATGAATGAATGATGAAAATATTGCACATTTTCACAACAAAATATTATTCATTTATTCATAAATGAAATTTTCTTATGAATGGAAGGAGCTAGAAGCAATTATCCTGAATGTGATAACCTAGACACAGAAAGACAAACATTGCATGTTTTCTCTCATAATTGGATGTTAGATTTTAAGCTTTAAATATGTGTGTCTCTATCAGAATAACTACAAAGTTTTCCTAGTATGGGACTGGGAAAGGAAAGGGTGATCTTCAGTAAAGAGAAAATAAAATGTAATGTTATAAAGAGATAAAGGAAAAACTAGAATAGAAGAATTAAATGGGAGCAGGAGGGAGTGGCATCTACTACTATGTAGTACTGAAGATGCTTTCTAAAATATACATACATATAAAAATTTTAAATTGATTCACCCTATAATTAGGGAGAAAAATTCCCAAATGGACATCTCGTACCACCAGTGCCAGGAATGTGTTAGATCTGGATTGATAACTTGTTGGAGAAAATGATCCCATAGACTACCCAAACATCACACGAAGGCCCTTGGATCTACAATCAGAAAGTAAGGTCCAATTGCTAAAAACAACACTTAACTCCTGTCATAAAATATGGAGAAACCAAGTTTCACTCCTATTAACTATCATTTATAGTAATGGAAGGCACATATACATGCGATGAAAACAATAATCATTAGTATCATCCAGATATGGAATCTGGAACCTTCAAAAGCAACTTGTTTGCAAGATATATTAGTGCAATAGTGACACAAATATTATGCGAGTGGCTAATCACCGTGTAATCATATTTATGGCCAATTGCATGAGAAAGAACCCATTTCTGACACTGATGAAGTTACCAAGAGCCTGAGTCTGGTTAGGTAGTGGGTCTTAGGGGAAAACTCACTCTCATTATTCTGCTAGAACACAGGAATAAAATGAGTCCTTAAGACACATTGCTATACCAGTGCTATACCACAGACCAGTTCTTTGACCTACTCTCATCACAGAAGGACCTAGTCTTAATAGGATGTCCTTGTCAAGCCCTTCCTCTAAATCTTAGAAATCTTAGAGTCACTCACCAACATTCGGCTCATAAAATTCATTCCACTTCCTCTTCAGCAGGTTTATAGAAACATTTTTATGGGTCAGATGTTGGTTGTTGGATGATGCCTGAGGAAACAGCATCTTTTGAATACAATAGGACTGATACATATAAACACACAAAGATTGTGACATGCACAAGATCTGCGTAAATTCAAACCAGACCAAATCCCATCATGAAGAAGAAGGTTAAATGGGCACAAGAAGTTAGTTTAAAAAATAAAAAACCTGATGCTTGTTGGGAAAGGGGCATCAGTCAACAATTTTTCTCCAATGTAGTGACTACACTCTAGAGGAGGCCTCATGTCAAAGAGTTTTGGACCAATACGAAATGAACTCTGTATCTTTTAGCACTTTTTGTTTGGGTTTTGTTTGTTATGTTTTGCCTTGTTGGATTTTCTTATCCATTAGTCTATTTTTTTATTTTCCTTTTTTGTTTCTTGGGGTTTATTTTATTTAGAGAGAGAAGGAACAATAAGTTTGGTTGGTAACAAAGGTAGGAATGATCTGTGGTAGAATAAGGGAGGGGAAAGAGTATGATCAAACAACATTGTAAGGAAAACATTAAATAATAATTTAAAAAGTACTTTCATCTGGCATAACTATCTAATATGAAAAGATAGGAGAACTATTCTAACAATATGCTAGAAATCAGAAAGAAATTTTTTTTTTTTTTTTTTTTTTTTATTTTGGTTTTTCGAGACAGGGTTTCTCTGTGTAGCTTTGCGCCTTTCCTGGAGCTCACTTGGTAGCCCAGGCTGGCCTCGAACTCACAGAGATCCGCCTGGCTCTGCCTCCCGAGTGCTGGGATTAAAGGCGTGCGCCACCAACGCCCGGCTCAGAAAGAAATTTTTAACGCCATGCACTCAGGGTTTCTGCAAATAATAATCTATGTCAGATTAAGGAAATGGAAACTTGTCCTTGCTTTTGGGATACTGATAAATAATGTTAATACAGTGTGAAAAATTCCTTCACAAAAGTCTACAGAGCAACAATGGAAGTACAGAAAGGAAAAAAATCTCACCTAAGCTTTAAAAGTCACCAATACCAAAGCTGAGAAAGTAAAACAGGATCTTTGCCAGAATAGGGAGATTAGAGAACAATAGAGAAAGATGGGAATAGCAGGATACAAGTGGGCTGATCAAAGAAATGGGAACGAAGGATATTTTTAGGCAAAGTGAAGGAGGCAAATACAAAAGGAGGTAGAAGGAAGGTAAGGAGTAATAGGTGGAAACAAGAGACCTGACAGGAAAGGGAGGCTCTTAACTGAGGAAAGAGAGATGCAAATACACAAGAAGGAAGGAGGTAGATAAAATAACAAAAGAATATCTGAAAAAGCTACAAGGGAGTATACAGAAAGGGAAAAATCAGTAGTCATCTTAAGAGATACTCTCCTCTTTCATCTAAAGGTATTTGCTGAACTGACCAGAAGTTGAACTCATATGAAGATAAGGCTGAAACAATAAATCTATATATCCTGGACTTGGTAATACATGATGTGGGGAGTAATGGGATCAACTGACCAGAAGTTGAACTCAGGAGAGTAGGACTGGAACAATAAATCTGAATGTATCTATCCTGGAATATGGAACTTTAAACTTTAAATATGGAACTTTAAAGTTTAACTTTAAAGTTTAAGTAAGTTGTGAGGTTTAAGTATCAGCAAAATCTATGTAGGGTCTAAGATGTAAAGGTTTGGGGTATGAAAATATAAAAAGAATGTTTAGGGAAGAAGGAAAGTATGTGAAATGCAAGTTGTTGGAATGTGTAAAAGTAAGTTATAAAGATCTGAGTCTAAAAAGGCTTAAGTAATGATAAAAAAAGTGACTTAAGGTATATAAAAGAGTAAACCATGTTTCAGATTTCCTTCTCTTGCTATTCTGCTGTTACTTTGAGACTCCAAAGGTTCATTGTTTTAGAAATGTCTGTCTACTCTGTAGGTATGAATGAAAATGTGGCCACATTTATGTTTGGTTTTGAATGTCTGAATTTGCATGTCCTATGTGTTAAGGAATACAAGTTAATGGTAGTCATTGGGCTGTCCAGATACTAGTTTAAAGCGTAAACTGTTAACTGTTATTTAATTATAAAGTATTTAAATAAAAAGAAAAAACAGAACCCGAGAGGTGCATTTGACTAATATTTCTACAGGATAAAAATTAGGATAGTTATTGTTACCAAACTTAGAGATGTTTTCAAGATTAGGCCTAGATTTGTTTGGGTCACATATAGTTAATAGATAATGGTCCTCAAACCTGTCAAAGATCTGATGAATATGGCATTTAAATTATTTGATAAAAAGCTTACTAAGGCAAACAGGACTCCCAGCTCCTAGCAATGACTCCCAAGGTTTCCAAAGAAGATATTAAACAACAAGCAGATGCCACCTGAATTGCAGACAACACTGACCACTGGGAAAGATGCCCCAACTCAACACCTGTTGCCAGGGATCCAGCCCAGAATGGACAAATGAGACACTGACAAGATAGTCAGTCTTTACCAAGTTGCTCCTCCACGGGGAGAAATTTCACATTATGGGCCCAGCAGCCAAGACTGATGCTGTCCTGACACCTATTCTGCCAATGCTATGAAGACTACAGGAGCCTAGAATGATGACAGTGTGGGCAATGGATAGTCTCTGTCATTTTTTAATAGATTTGAAAGTCTGCACTCAGGTAGAATTTATCCTTCTTAGATCTCTGATGGCATTGATGATTGGGCTAGCTATAGCTTTATCAGCTTAGAAACATCAGGCAACCATAGACTTCCACAAGGTTGCAGTCACCTTATTAATTCACTGATCAATGCATTAATTAATTGAAGACCATACTGTCATTGCATTAAAACTTAATAAGTTCAGAATTTAACAGTGACAGAGTTTTGGCAAGCTAATAGAGTAATGGCTACTTATTGTTTAGAAGATGAGCTCAAGATTTTGGATTTCTTTTGGTTATCTTCTGAATATAGATTTATAGACAGATAACCATTACCTGACTTTTCTACAGTATTTATTTCACTACTGATTGATAACACTAATACATTTACTAAGGCTGTGGGCCTAAAAATTCCAAATAAGTTAACTTTTGTCTCCAGTCTCTATCTGTTTCAGTGGGCTTCCACGCATCGGCTACTGACTTTAGCCTGTGACATATGGACTTCCTGAAAGTTAATATGGCCCTTCTTCAGCTTTTCAATGAACCAGATGCTTCTAAATCCCCTCCTTGCTTTTGACTAATATTCTGGCTTTCTAGGGCCCTGAAAATGATGTCCCAATATCAGCAGGAAGTAATTACAGAAGCAAAACCATCAACCTTATTCCCCCTGGAATGTTAGATCAAAGAAAATTTTCTACTATAAGGAACCTTAGATAAAATAAAAACTGGTCCCTATTCTCATTTCCAAGTTCCTTCAGAATAAGGAACTCTGTCAGCCATCACAGGGCTTTTGGCCCTTTTGCTGCTGCTAATTACTGTTGTCTCTTATGTCATTGTTGCCTTAACTAAATAATAATTCCTGTTTGGATGCCACTAAACTGATGATGCTAGAATCCCTCATCTTGCATATTCTAAGGTCATGTTACAGAATAGGCTAGGGTAGACCTCCAATACTTACGATAAGGGAGACTATGTGCAGCCCTAGGAGAAAAATGATGTTTTTACGTAGATCACTCAGGGCTGGTTAAGGACTCTATAACCAAAGTAAAGAAGGGCTCAACAAGCTGATGCATTATCAAAGAAAATATAGGGACTGTGAGATGACTCATCTCTAACAGGCTTGAGGGCCATCAGACCCAAACAAGTTAAAAAGATACTTCCTGAGAGCCAACCTGTGTCTTCCTAAGGACCTTAGCAACAGCAGCTGATACTTGATAGGGAGATGACACGGACCAGTGAGAGGCAGCCATGTCACACCAGCAGATGCATATTTATCAGACTTTCTCCCAGGGTAGAGTGGAGGTTATATAAGGCTTGCCTCTTCCTGAATAAACTGAGCTTGTTATTTTGACATTCTCCCAGAGTCTGTGTGGTTTGATTCTGCGCCTACTTGGCCCCCTCCCCCAAAGGGAACAACAGCATAGGACCCTGCTACAGGGGACCATCCAATTAATAATGTAAAGGACTCAAACTCAATATAAGATCCTCAACCAAGATATTTAAATGGGTTGTCTGACTCAAGGCAGACATTTGCAAAGTAGGTATTGACAACCCATGATTGGGTGGCCTCGAGTTACTAGGAGAGAGAGGAATGAAAGGGAAAAATCAGTAGCCATCTTGAGAGATTCTCACACACCCCTCCTCTAAAGGTATTTGCTGAATTGACCAGAAGTTGAACTCATAGGAAGGTAAGCCTGAAATAATAAATCTATATATCCTGGACTTGGCAAAACAAGACATGGGGAGTAATGGGATCAACTGACCAGAAGTTGAACTCAGGGGATAGATAGTAGGACTGTAACAATAAATCTGAATGTATCTATCCTGGGTTCAGCAAAAGGAGGATATAAGGACTAAAAAAAAATTATGTCTCTGTAGATACTCTGAATCCTGTTAGCCATCAGTAACCTCATGCTTATAGTTCAGCCAGTAACTTTAAAGAACTACCTCACCCCTAGCCTCCTGATCCAATCTCAAGTTGCATATAAACCTTTTCTTATATCACCTTCAAGTGAGTGCTCAGGCTGTCCTCCACCCGCTGTGTCAGATGTTCGACACAGACAAAGCCAGAGCTTGCTTATTATCAATAAACCCCTTTGTGTTTTGCATCAGATATTGGCTCTGTGGTGGTCTTGCTTGTGGTTCTTGCAAAGTGGACACAACAATACTATGGACTATTTATCTTTTAAAACATATAATTCCATGTAAAAACATAAACACATACCACACCAAATACATAACAAAAACTCAATACCAAACATGAGAAACTCTCTTCTCAGTTTGTTGGCCAGAGCTGTTAAAGAGACCCCCAAAACATATAGCCAATTGCCTTTGTCCTTGCTTGCCCGTTCCCCAGAGTTAGAAGGTAAGTCCCTATCGATGAAGATACTTTGCACTTCAGATACAGAGAGATCCCTGAGTTGGAGGTGACCTGAATGCTTCCTCCCTGAGAACTAGCTTTCATGGTACTGGAAGGCATCATGCAAGCTTCCAAAGGAAGGAGGCAACAAACAGAATTACCTAGATAAAGCACCTATTAAGCACATCAATGACAACCATTGGCATGATAATTGTAATGATGCCATATTGGCACATATACTTTGGAATCAACCAACAACTATTTAATTGGACTTAAGAGCCAGCTGGGTGTTAGTTATTTAGTGGCACTCTTACCCTTCCAGGAAATGTCACGAGACATGACAGAATCCACTAACAGAGTTTTATTAAGATGAGAGAGACAGACGAGTGCTCAGGCCTGCAGAAGAGACACGTGTGTGGAGAAGAAGAAGAAGGAAGCTGGGAATACGACGCCAGCTTATAAAAGCTGGGTGGCGCATGCGTAAACAGGTCAATGTGGCTACTTCATGCATGTGCAGATCACATGGTTGCATCGCGCAACCTTATGCAACCATGCAAAGCCATGGGGTCCTGGTCACATGAGACGCCTTGGCCCGGAAATGGCTATTTTGACCCGGAACTGGCTAGGCAGAAGTGTCTAGGTCTGATGGACATGCACAACTGTGTGTGTGGGGGGTGACACATGCCTTTAATACCAGCACTCAGAAGGCAGTGGAAAGCAGATCTCTGAATTCAAGGCCAACCTAGTCTATAGAGTTCATTCCAGGATAGTCTGGGCTACACAAAGAAAACCTGTCTCAGAACAAAAACAAAAACAAAGCAAAACAAACAACAACAGCAAGAAAATCAAATCCACTCAACAAGAGGAAAATGCAACCTAGGTAATTACTTAGTATTATACTAGTGAATTCATAGTTATTTGAGGAGAATCTATAATCACTAATTTACTAAAAAACATTGTAATCCCTAATAAAAATCTGTAAACATTCATCCTTATACTCACATATGAATGTAGTTATTATCTCTCATCAAAGAAACTTTATTGATTACCCAGGGTCCCAGGGATTTCTCTACATCCAGCATGGGATATCTGAGGGAAAAAAATCTACATACACTATGCTCTTATGTCTGTTAACTTTTTTCCTCAAAGACAAAATTCTATCAATATAGTTATAGCTCCATCAGGCATTCAGGATGAGAATAAATATAGATATACCAAGCTCTTTATCCATCTATTTTATTTCTCTGGAATGAGAACCTGTCTACATAGCTTCAGTTCTGTCCAGTTCCCTAGCTCATAGTCCTGCTAACAACTAAACTCCTGTGCTCACAGCCTCATCTTTGTCCTCCGTTTCCTCATTCTCCATTTCCACTCCTCTCTATTCCACTACTACTTCTGGCACTCAGAAAACTCTGCCAGAGATCTGCTTACTCTCTATGGAACCTCTGTCTTCCTCTCTTTTCTCTAGTCATGCCTTTCTGGTTCTGTTTCTACAGAAAATGCCTTTCCTCCTCTCCCTGGCCATGTGGTTCTCTGTCTTCTCAGGAATGTTCCTCTACCCTCACTTCCACCTTGATATGTAAAACCCTCTTTTGTTCTCAGTCAAATGCTCTGGAGAGCTACTAGGCCTGAAGATGAGGAGATGGTCTGAGCTTCATTTGCACAAGAATCAGAGCTATATGTCTCCAGCTGGTGTGTCTCCTAGGCTCAGTAGGGGAGTTAGCAACCTAGAAGTTCAGTGGGTCTTGAAATATTTGGGCATGTAAGATTTTCATTGTAGAAAGCAGCTGAAATATTAAAGGCTGGATAGCACCAAATATTCATAACAAATGGCTTGCCTTTTGACAGACCCTTAGCCGGTCAAAGTATAGCTTTAAGATATAGCTGAATCTTGCCGGGCGGTGGTGGCGCATGCCTTTAATCCCAGCACTCGGGAGGCAGAGCCAGGCGGATCTCTGTGAGTTCGAGGCCAGCCTGGGCTACCAAGTGAGCTCCAGGAAAGGCGCAAAACTACACAGAGAAACCCTGTCTTGAAAAACCAAAAAAAAAAAAAAAGATATAGCTGAATCTCTAAAATGTATTCTTGCAGCCCACAAGAAAACTTCTCTTTGCAATAGAGGGATACCACTAGAGCAAACCAGAACCAATCAAAAATGCAGAGGGTGAAGCCCAGTCCCAACTGATACATCTAAAAAACACTCTCGAACCAAAGGCTCAAGGAACATTGTGGAATAGGAAATGAAATGATTTTAAGAGCCAGAGGATCAGGGTGTGTGCTATGAGGTTGTCTTGTTGTAATGTCAGAAGCTATGCGAATACAGTTTCACCAAAAGGATGGCTCAAATTGAGCTGAACAAGAATTGCAACAATGAACATTCCAAAGTAGATGGGGAAAAGCTCATGTGGTTTCAAATCTACACTAAGAACTGTAAGACCAAAATGAGCCATTTTAGAAATAAGACCAAAATGCTTTCACCCTAAAACTAAGGCGAAGATTTCTCCTTTTAGGTACAGGCCATGAGTTATTGGAATAGGCCATGAGTTACTAAAACCAGTCAGTTCAGATTCCAGAAACCAGGAAGTGTAAAAGTACAGAGTCACTATACTATATGGTAGAGTTTGGAGAAAGAAAAGCAAAGGGAGAAATGTGGTAATAATCTCAAAAGTAAAATCATCAATACTGTTTCATTTCTCTGGAAATCCTGAAGAATAGAAAAGTTTCTCAGGCAACAAGTAATGAAACATTTGTTTTAAACCCTTGACAATGGACACACACACAGTTGATCAATTTTGTAATGCTTTGTGGAGAGATTGTAGAGTGAGAAGGGAAGGGAACAAATGGTTTGGGAAGGAGCAGGTGATCCATACTGCTAGTACTGGCTTTTTCTTATAATGTAAAAAGTCAGCTCAAAAGGTTTGAGTGTTGACTCAGTAAATAAAAGCATTTGGGCTCTTCCAGTTGACTCAGATTTGATTTCCAACATCCACATCATGGCTCACAACTCAGTAGTGGGCCATCTAATGTCCTTTCCTGGCCTCTATGTATATCATGTAATTATGTGGTACACACACTGACATGTATACAAAACATCCATAAATATAAAAGTTTAACATGAATAAATCTTGCAAAGAGGAAAAGCCAATATAATATTATAGGCAGGGATATTATATGGTCAGGGTTACTGTATATAGGAGGCCAAATTAAAAGCTAATACTGGAGTCAAATAAATGCTCTAGAGATAAAGCAAAGCTTTACAGAAATGCTGGGGATTAGAGGAGTGCAGTATTGGAGAGATGAAGAGAAAGACAAAATTCAGAGTACAGAAACATACACAATGAGAGGAAGGTAAAGGATGGAAATTATCTGATAGGTTTGGATAGTTGCTGATGCCAGTAATCAATATTGCTATAATGAGATCTATTGCAGGAGGTTAAGACACTTCATTGTTGGATTATTCCTTACTCTCAGGTAAACATGTTCAATTAGAGGCTATAAATATTTTGCGGGGTATGAGTTGAGACTTGAAATTATATATTCAAAAGCCACTGGTATGTGCTCAGATAAAGTCTAGTTATGAGACACTAAGTAGAGAGTTTTACAGAGAGACTTCATTGTGCTCAACACCATGAAGAATAAAGGAAGAGGCTCAAACAAGGACTTCAGAATACTTGTAGATGTAATGAATGTGTCTCTATCCTTGACTTACATGGTACTTTCACAGGTATGTGCATATATGTCTCAACTAATCAAGCTGTATACATTTCTGAGTATAGGGTACTACTATGATTTGTGCAACAATGCAACTATTTAAAATATAACAACACAAAAATAAACTAACTACTATTTGAATTGGATAATCTATGAGCTGTTCAAATTTCAAAATGCAGCAAAGAACATATGTATATCTTTTTATATCATTTTGCAGATAATTTCAGAAATAAAGAGTTACAGGCTCTATTTCTGAAGAAGCCATTGCTCAATTAAGAAACATGCCTAATCTTTTCTGTCTAGTAATTTATTTTGAATCAAGAAGAGAAGCTGTCTATTTACATCATACAAACAGTATGGCTGAAAAGGAAGGACCTTCTGTCCTTCCCATAACTTGACCTGTCTGTGGCAGCAGTCACTCTTTCTGAGGTGGCTCCCAGGAGACAACAGATGATCACAAAAAGCATAGCCCCAGAAGTATTTGTGCGCTATGAATGGATGAGCTTGTTATTTATTCTTGCCCTTCCCCATTCCATTCACTGTTACAGACCATACGATAGGCTTGCAGACAGCTCTGCATTTGTCATTTCTCCATCTATATCAAAAAGAACCATAATTTAGTGAGGCTGATGTAACTGCTACAGTACGTGTCACAAGGAGTTCACTTGATCTGTATCACTGATTCTAACATGCATGGAGATCTTCCTAGAAACATCTCAGTGTATGCAAAGGATTCTCAGCCAGTGTACACAGGCACAAAAATGCACTATCATTCTGTCATTCTATAATTTTATTTCCTTCATTCTTATTTCAGTATGCTCATTTTTATTCATTTGAAAACAGTAAGCTGAAGAACTTTAGAGTGCTATCATTGCAGTGAAACTTACATACTGGTTTTCATCCCCATTACTTGTGAGAAACTAATTGCTCTGCAGAGCTTTGTTTATGCAAAATGAACACCATTCCCCATTATGAGTGCTGCTCCTGTTATAATTTTTATGTTCAACATGACCAGTATCTCCTAAATTGTTTGCAGCAATC